>NW_024962262.1:13868750-13913584 GCF_019238085.1 Lagopus leucura
TTTCTTTCTTTCTTTCTTTCTTTCTTTCTTTCTTTCTTTCTTTCTTTTAAGGCAAAAGGTCTCATTTGAAGTCTATTGAACTTAATGAGAGTTTTTTCCAAGTGACCTTCCAATGTCTCTTTCAAGTCTGTAGAGCCCCACAAAGTGGTAATGCTTAGAGGTGTAATTAGCCCTATAAATCTCAGTGGGTCATTAATTCTAAATCCCAGTAATGGTAAGACCAGCTTGCATGTAGCTGAACCATAGTGACAAGCATAGCAGGAAGATTTATGCCAGTGTTGTCTTATTTTGGTTTGTGTGGTCATAGAATTTGTTTGTAATGTTGGCTTGGAGGCTTTCTTTTTACCGTAACATATATCACTGACATGTTTCTAGAAAGACATTTGTATACACATGCTATAACCCAGGTGGTAGGTTGTTTTTTGTTTTTTGTTTTTTTTTTTAACACATTAGCAGGTAGTGCAACATGGCTTAGAAAATCTCTCAAAGATAACTGTAGAAATCTCAACTCATCATTTAGCTGTATGAAATCATACTTGAAAACATAACTGTGCTTATCACTTTCATTCAGTAATGACAGCTCACATTTTTAAAGTGCGTACCTTTGTAAGCTTTGTTTGGTCTGTGCAGACAGAATGCTGAATTGTGCAGAGTTTTTAGCTCTCACATGGGTACACCCAATTGAGGATGTGTGTCTCAGGACACTCTGTGAATCCTCCACCTTTGCACATACTCTGTGTGGATCTATGATTCTGTGATTGCTGGCTAGCGTAAGCCTCGCCATCATGTGCCAAGAAGAGAAAGGCTTTTCAGTGCATTCAGTGGAAAAAAAAAAAACAACTTGCCTTTGGCTCAGTGAAAACTTGAATCTTGTTTTCCCCAATCAGAATTTATTGTAATTGATCCTTATTTCACATATTGATGTGGGAGAGGGTTGCTGCTATATGCCTCCATAAGCAAGAAGTCAAACAATGAGTCAGTGGAATGGCATAGCTTTTACCATATGTCATTGTTGGCCAGTTGCGTGTCCAGTCCATCCCTTTGCACTTCCAGTGGTACAAATTTTACCCTCCTTTCCTTCAGTCTGAAGCTTGGTATTGTACAGACAAATGATCTTGGCACTGGAAGCCCAAGCCCAGAAAATAAAAATGTCCCATGACATTTTATGACCCCATCATAGACAGAACACCAGGATGAAGTAGTTAAGATGACTAGGGGTGAAAAGCCACAAAATCACACAAAGAATAAAAAACTCAGACTTTTATAAATGGAACAAGCCACTTATGCAGGAAATTTTGAGCACTGGAATTCTCTTGTTATCAGAAGCAGAAAGGGAAATGCTTGGTATCCCATACTATTCTACTATAACAACATTTTAGGTTTCTGAAACATATATTTATCATCATATCTGCCTCCACTTATAACTAAAAAGATAGATTATAAAAGCTTATTGCTTAGTCTATGTCCTTTCTTTGTAAAGGTATGTATTGCCTTCACAATTCTGAGGGAATTATTAAGGACCTGCCAATGTTTGTTAGGCACTTAGCTGTAATGGGGGCTCAGGTGGAAGAGGAAAGGCAGACTGTGTGTGTTTTCTGCCATTCTTTAAGCAAGGAATTCAATTTCAGTTTGATCTGTAGTTCTCTACCAAAGCACTGACTTTGACTGCAACTCTATTTGCTTTTTTTTTTTTTTTTTTTTTTTTTTTTTTGACCAGTGATTCCACTGGGCATTGTATTGTACGTGAAATAGTTTCATAACATTTATTTTATCTAACTGTAATCTGCTACTGGAATCTATTAAAAAAAACATTAGTCTTAATGCAAAAAATAACACACGACTTAGACAAATTATATGAGCTAGAGCACGGCCTCAGGTCCTACATGAGAGGAACTGAAGTAGGTTGGCTGACCAGTTGTGTATTACTATTGTAGAGAACTTTGTATGTACTTTGGCAATCTTGTGGATGAAGAAAAATAAGTCAGGACCTGGTATCAGGAGAAAAGAAGTAGCCAGTGACCAGTAGAAGCAAGTATCAGTAAGTGACCCATTATGCTGTTTGGTTGGTTTTTTTTTTGTCAAGAGGGATGACATTCTGACTAGCAGAAAGCACATGCAGTGTTGTTGGCAAACAGAATGGTCTCTGAAGAGCTCTCAGCCACTCAGAGAGTTGTACCAAATAGTCCCAAATAAAGGGGCCAGGGACTTTCACTCTGTGTATTTAACAGGAACAGACATTAGTGTTCAAGACTTCGTAAGATGCCATTTTTTGAGCATTTGATGGAGTACTGAGGATCTAGAATACATAGGATTTTCCCTTAAAAAAAAAAAATTATCCTCATCTGAGAATAGCAAAACTTTCCTTGTTTAGGTTTGCTATTTAGGTTTTGAAAACTTGTTTAAATTATTTTTTCAGCATGTGCCACACAACTCTTTTGTTTGTATTTGTTTTGTTTTTAATCCAATAATATGATAGCATTGAAGTTAGTGTTACAAGTTGTTTCATTTTCTACGTTTCAGCTTCCATTTCAGGAGGAACATGATCAGGACAAGAACGTTCTCACCACTCTCCCTTGGGTTGTCATTACAGTCACAAAAAATAGACGTATACTGAAACTTTACTTCTATGTGCTGTATGTGGTATCATTTGCTTAAATGATATGAACTGGGAGAGTTATCCCAGTGGATCTCTGTTATGATTCTTTTCTCTGGAAAGGTTATTCATAATTGTTGTTTATCATTTTGAAGAGGATTTTTTTGAAGTGTGTCGTGAGCATTCATTTTCCATAGACTGTGCCTAGGGGGCTTAAAAGTGATAACGAAAAAGAGTGCACAGTCAAAAATAACTTAGCACAAAAGCAATTTTCAGTATTTTAAGTGAAAGAAGAAAGGAAGAGGGGAAAGTCCTTTTCATGTTGTTTTCTCTGAGTTCAGTTCTACCTCAAAACCTCAATTTCTTCCCACTTATCTTCTCTTTTCAGGTTATGGACAAGAGGACCTTGTATTTAGTAAAAGCTTGATAGCATCCATAAGAACTTGGCAGTCTAAGTCTTTCTGTCTGTTCTTCTTTCTAGTTAAAATTTTCATTGCCATTTTTGATTGAACCTTCAATGTTCTTTACATAAAAAATGATAGTGTTCCTTTCTACAAGCAGTTACAAAAACATATCCAATGGGAGGAAAACAATATATAGCTTGTATTTTGAGACTGCTGCAATATTGTGATATTAGTAACATTCTGACTAAGTTTTGATTTCCAATCTCATTTGTTTGCCTGTGCAATCTCATATGTCATATACATATCACAGAAGATTACTGTGCCAGGAAATTTCTTCCCAGAGAGAAGTATAGTTCTTACTGTAACATCTAATAGGAATTTTAGGCTACTTTGATGTAAGAGGTGAAAATAAATAAATAAAAATTCCTCTTAAAAAACTTGATTTAATTTTATACAATCATATTTCTGTGTAATGCTATGGGGATTGTATCGAAAATTGAAAATGGAATTGGATCTCCTAATTTTTGCAGAGTTAAGGAAGAACTGAAGGAAAGTCAGACTCTGGTTGTGTTTGATTTCAAGATCAGATCAGAAAAACTGAATGAAGTAGTTAGATTCTAAAGTTAAGAGAATCTTCTTCCATGTGGAGAAGTGGGAGATCTGGTGATGGAACTACTAGATCCTCCCTGCTGTTTCCCCAAGATTCTGTATTTATTTGGCCATTAACTGTTTAATGCACATTCATCTTGGATGGAGAAAGTAAAAAATGAATCTTGTGTTAAAGGAAGCGGAGTGTTTTTGCTGCTAGATCTCTTGCCTGTTGATACAATCATATGCCAAGGGCACAAGCTTTTTTTCCTTTTGAAGTTAGAGATGTCTGGGTTCATTGACAGACTCACTTGATTTTCAGAAGCTCCTTGAGCAAGAAGTCAGAGTTGGTTTGGAAACTGTTGCTTTCATGGAAACTCAGGATATTCTTTATGAATTCTTGTTCAGCTGTTTTATCACGGGATACCTTAGGTGATCTGCTGCTGAAGCCTAGAGCAGGAGTGATAGATGGCCTTGATGGCACCCATGGAAGTGGGAAGAACTGCTGTGGGGATTTGAGGAAAGGAGGCTTCAGCCAAGTTGTTCTGCAGGAAAAGCACTGGAAACATTCACTGTTTTTCTAAAAGCAGAACAAAGAAACTTTATAAATAAGACCCTGGGGAATTTGCAGAGCTTCAGCAACCTTGGCTGTCTTTTGCAGGAAATAAGTTTGCTTTGCTTCGCTCTCAGGCCTCGGATGAAGGAAGTACTCTATATGAGTGATGAGGCAACACTGTGATTCAATAGAGGAGACTTGTGAGGGAGAAAAAATCCTATATCCCTTCAAGGATTTTGGTTACACTTGAAATGTATTGCAGGAAGGGGAAATGGAGAAATACAGATTCTAGACAGGGTAGGACTCATAGAGTTAAGTTTGGGCAGTGATTCCCCAGGAAATGTATCCTAGGAAAGACTATGGTTTAGCTGTCTTGGCATTTTTAGAATCAGCTTGCATCTGTGGATCATATTTCTTTAGAGACATAAAGAACAGGAAAACTGTCCCAAAACAGTTTGCCCCATGAACAAGGTAAAAAGAAAACATTCCTACCAGAATGAGTCTGCTTCCTGACTGTGTGAAAATATGTTGTTCAGTTCTCATTGATATCCTTAGGGAAAGATGGAGCATTTTACTGTAAATTCTGTCTTTAGCAATGTGGATTGAGAATCATTGCTCTTATTACCTCATTCTGAATACCTGCTTCATCAAGAATTAAAATGAGTACTTCCTTATTGGTAACCCTGAGATATTCTTCCAACAAAGAACCAGATGGAAGGATATTTGTATTTGTCATATACTGAATGTATATAGGAAATAAATGCTCTATAGACCCCGTTAGTTCTTGCTCTGGTTTGGAGACCTAGAATCCTTTCCTAAGTGTGCATTTGCCACCGAGTTAGGCCTCCATACTGTAGAAGCCATCAGTCATCAACTTCTCTATCTGCAGTGTGCAGCAGAGCGAACAGGGCATGAAAATCTAGACCGCCGTGTCTTGGAACTAAAGGAGATGTCAAAAAAGACAGAGCATTTATTGAGCATCTATGTGTGTGCGAATGTGTCATCCTTTTCTTTTTCTTTTTTTTTTTTTAGCTATCTTGTGTGTCAGTTTTTAACTTGTCTAGTAAACTACATGACCAAAACTTTTGTCTGTGCTAGATACTGTTCATCAATTTGACATTGCTGAAAAAAATTAGGAGATGATTTTGATCTTTGGAAAGAGTAGCCTGAATTCATCTCAGCTAACTTTTAAAGTGTTTAAGAAAGATGTCTCTTTCAGAAGTTGCCTGAATTTTCTTTGTATGGAAAGAGACAGATATCTTTGTAGGTCTATATCTATAGGTATAGATTTTGGTCTTAGCATGGCTGACATCTTCTGAAGATACCTATATCTCTTCATTCGCTGCACAAAGAGGTTTGGATGATTATGTACTCAATTCCTGTCCTTCAGCTGAGAATAACATTTAAGTGGAATATGGTGAGAGTGGTGACCAGCACCTTCTATTCAGCCTTTCATCACCAACTGTGTGTTGTTGTGGAGTAATTTGATAACAGGTGGACTGCTTGGACAAATGAGGTTTCCTTCACCTGTGTTGACAAAAGGATCAGCTCGACATCATCAAGAAATGCTGACAGTTCAGGGCCTGTTGAAAATAGAAGCAAGAAAGAATGTGTCTGTAACTAACTTCTTCTTTCTAATTGTTTTACTGTACAGAGCAGGGAGGACAGTTGTGATTTGAGCAGTGAAGAATTAAGAGACTTGTTCCCTGTTAACTTTCTGAATGACCTTGGAATGCGACTTTGAGGGTTGAGGAATAATTGTGTTCAGGTGCTCTGGTTTTCCCCACTTCCAAAAGAAGTGATAACCACTCCCTTTTGAGAAAAACGTGTGGGAGGATATGTTGTTCCTTTACTGCAGTTCAGGAAGGTAACTTAACTTTTGAGGGGAATATGGGGGAAAAAAAAAAAGGTGTATGTTTGCTGTGTGTATGGTTAAGAATTTTTTGTATACCTCTGTAAGGGTATCAGTACTGTGCATATACTTTATGTTGTGATGCGTTGGAATTTTTGGAAGTTCATTGGCATGTTTTGAAAATTGGGTTCATCTTTTCCATTGCTCCAGGAGAGATATTATAGAGCTGGAGCTGCTCTGGACTCAGCTCACTCAGGTGAGGTCTATTTCAAACTAAAGTGAATCTGAGATCTTTCTCCTGTTTTCCCTTCCTGTGTGTCTTACTTTGAAGAAGTCACTATTTTTCAAGGGTAGTTGCCACCTTTGGTTGTATGCTTTTGTAGTTTTCAAGCTAGCTCATCTTATTTTATATGAGTTTATTGGGTCTGAAAATGTGTACTTATTTCACACTGTGTTCTGAACCCTCCGTATCTGTTAATCTAATGTATGCCATGGATGCCATGGAAGCCTTACTTAGCTCCTAATATCCATGTTATAATAAGTTATTATTTGTCCGAGGGCACTTCTGAGAGCTAATCCATGATATGTTTACTTTGGCTGGAGGAACTGAAATGCTTTAAAGAAAAAAAAAAAAAGTAAAAGATTTCCAAATGTTTCTGCATTTTTCTTTTCTGCTCATATTATGCTAATCTGATTGTTTTTAATGTGAGGGCTTGTTTTGCCCTGGGTCTTATGTAATCTGCAGTGTCATAAAAAGGTATACTACTTCACTGCTAAGCAATGTAGACTGCCTCGTAACCTAGAAAATCTGAGGCTCTCAAGTACACTGCGTGTTCATAAACATTTTTTTTTTTTTTGCTTTCTTGAAATGTCACCAAATGTCACCATTCATGAAGTCACCATAGTCAGTATCTAGGAGGTCTCACCAAGATGTTTTGCTAGGAAGATGTATAACTGAGCAGAAGCTTAAGAAGCATAAAAACACCCGTGTGCGTATCAATATTTTTTGGTCATTGGAAAAACAATTTCTTATGCCAGGTTGGTTATTACCATCACTTTGTTAGCAGATAAGCTGATTATTTACTATTGGAATTAATTGTCTTTGCTTCCTCTTTCTGAGACAAAAAGATAAAATGTGTCAGTGAGATCCTTGTCAGTACTGGGGAAGTTCCATTTTTTCACTCTATTAGACAGTTCTAGCCTACTTTGTGGCCATCTCTTAGAAAAGACTGCTGTAGATGTTCATACTAATTCAAAGGGTAATACAGCTCTGTTATTCATTGTGCTCGTACAACTCTTGCATGGGTATCCATAATTGTATTTAAGAAGCTCCATGTCTTTCTGCTCTCCAGCTCATTCAGGTAAATCCATGTGAGTGAGGTCAGTAATAAAACCTTCAGGCTTTGTAGCTATCCACGTGCTTTTCATGGAAAGACTAAGGTATGGAGAGTGCAGCTTGGGGATCCATTGATGACATGGAGCTGATGATATGCAGGCCTGCTGCCCTGGTGTTGGAGCCAGCTGGTAATTTTCTAATGGTTGGCTGGGGCCTCGGCTTGGATGAGAGGGAGCTGGCTGTTGCTGTGGCCAGATAATTTGGAGATGCTAATGGCTCATTTGTTAAAACAAGTAGAAGGCTTGGCAGAGAGAGGGGATTTCTTTCTGTCGTCTCTCATGCTCATCACCCTTCCACTTCCCATCTTTGCCCACTGATCACCAAGAGAGTGTTCATTTTGTGTATGCTCTGTGTGTCCTTAAGGATGCTGGTTGTGAATGCCTGTTTCTATCAGTTCTTTGTGTGATTACAGCTGCTCATTGTGGAGATAAATTTTATTGTAGTTCTGTGTCCATTTGGTACAGCCTGGTTTGTTGCGGTGGCACACCCACAGATGTATCTTTGCAAGCCACTGAAGAAAAGGAAGAGAAAGGAAGAGCTGTAGACTGCTGACCTAATTTTGGGTTGCTGGCATTAGCACATTTGTGTCTGTGATGAAAAGCAAACTCTAGATTTTCCTTGTTATCTGGCTTAGATTCAAGGCACTTCACACACAGTAGCATGGCTTTATGTGTGATTTATGGCCAGAGATTAGGTGAGAACTTTCTTGCGTGTGTTTGACACAAGTGAGGTCTTTCTTGCGTATTCCTTCAGCATGCTAGTCAAGACTGTGTACACAAGTCTCTGCTTTAGGGTCATGTTCTTTCTGCTCCCTGTGCAGGAACCATCATGTTTTCTTGCTGAGAAACTAGCTAAGGAAGAAAGTGAACCTTCTGAGCACAGGACTGTGGCTTCTACTATGTCAGTGCCTTTGGAAATTTGTGACTATGGTTTCCCTTTAAAGAAGGGAATTCTGTACTCAGAATTTCCAGCTGTCTTCAACGGAAGTGCTACAGCTCAACAGCTTGAGGTTTGGTTTTGTAAGCTGCCTTATCAGTATAGTCAAGGCTGCCTTTAGCATAGGCAAGTTGTTATAGGATAGTCAGACCCTAACTCTCTACTTTCTGCCTTACCAAATCTAAGTTACATGAGAACTTTAAAGCATGAAACACGAAGGTGACTTCTTAATATTAATTATATATATATATATATACACACATGTATAATGTTATATATATGTATTTTATCCACTTCATATCCACTAGTTCCAATTTAGAGACACATGGCTGCTTGTTTTATGAGCTGTGCCTTCCATTGTCAGCCCTAAGTAGGAAACATTACAGCAGTTCGGTGCAGAAGTGACAGCGGAATGGATCACTGTGATCAGGTCTGCCTTGGAGAAGAGTAGGTGAAATTCTGCCAGATAGTAATAATCAAGAAAAGATATTTTTGGCCACTGTTCACAAGTGAGGTATCAGTGTGTAGAGGTATGAATCTGAACATACACTGAGAGGCATGGGATCTCATTTAAAGTGCTGCAGAGTAATTTAAAATGTGCCCGTTGACAGCTTTTTCCATCTTGGATTCAGCCTGGAATAACTACTAGGAAATCAGTAGGAAAAGGGCCTTGAAGGGAACTTTCATGTTTATGTATGGAATATGCTTACATAGACTATGCGATGCTTTATATTTCAAAATATACTTTATACTTCTTTATACAACTTTATATTTCAAAAACTCCTCTAGTGAAATGCAATTAGATGATGATGATTATTTTAATGAATGTTTTCTTTTAAATTAACAAACTGTGCAGTGTTATAAACATCATGTGGTTTTGGTCACTTAATAGGGACAGTGAAATCCTTTGATATATCTTTTAGCTGGCAATTTACAATTTTTTTTTTTCATTTACAATATATATTGTAGCATAAAAGGATCAAACAAAAATGTAATTGAAATAATTTTGTTTCCAGGGGGATTCTTTCCTCATTTATTTTTATGCATTTGCTATTCATTTATTTATTCATTTATTTTTGTGTTTGTTTTTTCATATGCCTTGAAACTGTCCTATCAGAGTAGTTATCTCTGTATTGTGGTGAATTTGTTCTTGCTACTGTTTGGACTTTGCTGTTTCACTTAATTTTTTTTTTCAGATATGTCAAAACATTAAATAAATAGAGATTTGCTGTAGATCAATCTTAATTATCCTGAGGATCCTACACGCTTTAAATCTATAAACCTATGTATAGGTATCTTCAGCACAGATATTTTAAGGAGGCAGTTCTGTTGAACTGGATGGGTCTGTTTTTAAAATGTGTAGGTAAGAATAGAAATACCTAAGCAGTAAAGCAAGTGCTGATCTGAAAGAACTTTGTTCTTTTTAGAGAATGGTTTATAAAGGTAGGGATGTATGTGTATTTTCTTTTAATCAAGCTAAGAACTTATAGTTAGAGGAAAGCAAGGTCTCCTGGTGGCGTGAAATTGACAGCTTGAAAAGTGCTGTGTTGTCCATTTTACAGTAGATGCCCCTTCTATCCATGCCTTTTAGCTGACAGAGCAGGACAGCAACAAAATCTTGCTGTCTAAAATCTGATGGCTCATCTTTAGTACTCAGTTCTTTTGGTAGCTAATAATAAGAAATTTTAGTACACGATACTACATTTTAATAGCTCTCTGGTATAACTATTACATTATAATATTGCCCATTAAATTTTCTTTCTAATCACTGCAGGTTGTTTTCATTTTTTTTCTGAACGGGTGATTCCCCACTATGGTCTCCTTTGTCCCTAGAGAAGCTTTACTAATTTCAATACAGAACTGCAAGTGAAGTTGCTTCTATTTCACAAATGGGTTTCAGGTCATTTTTGGTAGGGGTTCTTAGTATTTCTGGAAGCAAAGACACTAAAAAATAAAGAAGAGCTGAGCTGTTCAGGGAGGAAGGAGAAATATAACAGAAACATTGAAAATAAAGGCGAAAGCTTAAGAGAGATCAGGGAATAAAAACCCATGTTTGAGGTTGGGGGCCCCGCCCCCCCAACCACCATAGTAAAGAGGGAAGAGAAGGAAAATAACAAACCAAGCTGCTGTGTATTGTCTTGGCATTTATACCAAGTGTCCCAGATAACGTTTGCTAGAGCAGTGTTTCCCAGGTGTTGGAGTTTAGGTATTATTTTGATGTACTTTTGTTTTTAACTCTGACTTTTCTCACAATTCAAAACCACAGTTCATCTATTATTATTATTATTATTATTATTATTATTTCTTTTCTACTGTACTTCACTTTTGCATTCTCTGTTCATTCTAGAGCAGATCCATTTCTTGCACTTCTGGGAAAAGTGAAAATGGTGCACCTGGAATTAGATACTAAAACAAGGATTGTGTTAGCCACTTTTGGTTGAGCAGGGGTGACTGCAGCACAGTGACAACTGTTGACTTGCAAATTTCAGGTCTCTCCACAAAAGAACCGTCACAGCTTCATCTTTTAATCTCATTTGCATCCCAGCTCTCTGCCTGCTGAGAGACCTGACCTTCCTGTTTCACACAGTGGTACCAACAGTTGTCTGATTTATCCTCAAATTAAAGGGAGCATGATAAAAACATAATTTTTTTATAATCAAGCAAGGGGAAAAAGCAGAGCAAACCGGATCATCAGATGTAATATTTGGTGGGGTACATCTTCCAGAATTAGATATTTTAAAGAAAAGAAATTACATTAGGATATTAAGGCCTATTACTAACTGGTGATAATTATACTCCTGGCATAAAGCCAGCATGAGTGTTGCAAGGTACAGAAACTTCCTCCAAGAAACCAGCATTCAGCCATCTATACTTTCATAGTCTCCAAGGAAGCAAATTGATAGACATGGCCTGTTTGGTAAATTTTGTGAGGGAGGACCTTGTTTCTTGGTGACATGCTTCCTGAAAGCTGCTGTAGAAGTGTGCAATACATTGAGCTGCCTAGTATTGAAATGGACCTTATGCAACAGAGATGTAGTATAGGATGTGTCTTAGGATTTCTGAGTGTATGCAGTGTGGGGAACGCACACTGCATGTATGCAATGAGTGCTCCAGCTCTGCTCAGAAATGCTGTGCTTTATTGGTGTTGCCACAAAGAGTGAAGTAAGTAAAGCAACTACGTGCCCTTTTCCTCAGCTTTTACATTTAACATCCAGCGTACACAAGGGAAAGGGCATTATCAACTGTAAAATGTGTGACATATCTGAGACAAGCAGAGAGGCTCTAAAGATTAAATGTTTAGTGGCCTCTTGGTAGTATTACAGGAGGAGGATGAAGACGGGAGAGAGAAAAGAAATTCTTCCATGGAGAGACAAAGGACAGAGAAGCTGTCCTTGGAGAGGTAGCAAATAATGGAGTTAATAAGAAGCTGTACCTAAAAGGTAGTTATGTATAGAAACAGCTTTTGGAGTTGTGTGAAGAAGTACTAGTGGTGAGTACACGAGAGCAGTGCAGCAGTAGTGTAGCTACGTCCTGTCATCTTCACAATGTAGTTTTTGCAAGAAGTCCATCACTGCTCAAGGTTTCCAGCAGCTGTGCACTACTTCTTGCATTTGATTCCCTGAGCTGGCAGTGATCGTAAATTCAAAGACTTAAACTGCAATTAAGAATGATGGCTCCAGACAATACCGTTCATCACCCAAAGGAAAATAAAGCCATCAAAAATCCCTCACTTACAGATACTTGTGATCAAACAGCACAAACACAGGCGACATTTTAAAATGTTACTATACATATGTGGAATAGAGTTAGAACTATTCTGTGATAGGCTAGCTACTACAGGACAGGTCTGCACGTATTTAAATGTGTGGTGAGTAGCTCAATTGCTCACACTGTTTCTTCAGTGAGTTATTTTTGATAAAAGTACCACAGTTCTGCAAAATGACCAACTCATATTAACATGCCCTTTTAGTAAGTTGCTGCTGAAAGCATATACACAGAAAGTAGTGAAAACCCACCAGGTTTCATGTTAAAAGTTTTCATTACTGTTCTCTCACTCTGTTGTTAAGTTTACAGACAGGGCATGTGTAACACTGTGGTCCTGATGATTTGCTTAGGAAGATGCCTTTAACATTTTAATGCAGCATCTCATATTTCTGTATCCTACCTTATTAATGAGTTTGAATAATATTGCTATCGCAAATTAGTTATGGGTCAGCAGCTGCTAATTTTACAAGGCTGTACTATTTCCTTCCCAGCCTTGCAGACATGCTCATATGTCATTCTGTAGTTACCCAGGGTAGATGTGAATATCAGCTAGAATCCAGAGCTTTTTTTTTTTTTTTTTTTTTTTTTTTTCTTGCATCCAAAAGCTTAGCCACTGATTCCACTGGAAATTGAGAAGATAACTGCAGAATTCTAAAAGTGAAGGGCTGTGGGGGCAGTTCAGATAGAAGGATGATGTCTGTGAGTTTTGAAAGAAATATAAATGAATCTTAGTGTTTATGCAGCTCTCCATTCTGTGTAAGTATGAGAGGACCTGGTGTGGCAAGCACTCAGTTGAGACGTTTTTTATTTCTGAACAGAGATTCCGGGTGTTCTTCACATAAATGAATAGTGGCACCTTGATGATTTCAGGAGAGCCAAAAACCTACCTCCATCAATTCTTAATGAACTCAACATTTTTTATCAGTGTTGTGAGTGGGGCCAGTGAAATTTATTTGGACTGAAAATAACATATTTGGGACAACGTTTCCTGCGCAAGGCTGGACGTACTGACCAGCCATGGCTGCTCAAGAGAAGAGCAGAAAGCTTCAGAGGAATAAGCCTGTGGGGATGAGCCCCCAATCAGTATACTGTGAGCATGGAGAATGCCCCAAGAGAGGGTTAAATCACGGGGAGGGGTCTGTTGTCTCAACTACTCGTGGAATGTGGATGAGAGAAGGTTCCAGAAATCAAGGAACTGAGTTCTATAGATAGAATCATTAAGGTTGGATAAGACTTCTAAGGTCAGCTGATCCACTACATCAGCCTGTCACCACTGTGCCTATTAGTAGTGTTCCTCAATACAACATTTATATGATTCTTGAACACCTTCAGGGACAGTGATTCCACCACTTCCATGTTGTGATGACTTACTGCACTTTCTGAGATAAGATTTCTTTTTTTTTCTTTTTTTTTTAATTTCCATCCCAAACCTCCCTGGTGCAAGTTGAGGCCCTTACCTCTTGTTCTATTGCCGTTACATGGGAGCACTGTTGGCTCATGTTCAGCTGAGTGTAGACCAGCACGCCTAGACCCTTTTCCCCAGTGCAGCCACTCTACCCCAAACCTGTAGTGTTGTTTGGGGTGTCCAAAGCGCAGGACCTGGCACTTGATCTTGCTGAACTTCATGCCATTAGCCTCAGCCCAGTGATCCAGCCTATCCAGGTCCTTCCTCAGGGTCATGCCCAGGCAGATCAACATTTCCTCCCAGTTTGATGTCATCTTACTGAGGGTGCACTCAATCCCCTCATCCAGGTCATCAACAGAGGTATTGAACTGGACAGGCCCCAGTGCTGACCCCTGGGAAACACTGCTGGTGACCGGTCGCTACCTGGATTTAGCTCCATTCATCAGAGAAAGTCGCAGACAGCATTGCTCCCAGAAATGTTTCTTTCTGCTTAGAAAGGTGATTTCCTCAGTCCTCACTGGTCAGCTTTCTGTCCCTTTTTATGGAAAATGGTTTCACTTTTTACAGAAAATAGTTAATCTGTACATAAACAGTCCTGTGCTTAAAGTGAAGAATAAAGAGTCCTAAGGGTGCCCAAACAAAATTACTGTGTCCCAGAAGAGGCAACTAGCTTTGGCTATATCTAGAAAAGCTAAGCAAAGAGTTAAAGTTGAAAACTGGGTCTTACAATTAACTATTCAACTAATTTCATTTTTTCTTTCTTTTACATCAGTGTCCAAAAATATGTGTGATCTTATATATTATGCATGCTATAGTCCTTAGGCAAAATAGGGTTATTTGAGGACAGTGTCAGATATAGTATTTGTCATTACCTTTGATTTGCCTAGTTGCATGCTGCTGTGGATTTGTTTTAAACTATGAGTACTTAAATCTTGAATGCAGATTTTTCTCTGACTTTTTTTTTTTTAATTGTTGACATGCCTTATTTTTCTGCCATTTTCAATAGCAAAAATGTCTGCTGTTAAATGAAGTTTCTCACCTCTGGTATTGATTCTTTAAAGAAAACAGCCACGTTGAAGTAAATGTTCCAAATTCAAATATTCGCTTCTCTTTCAGAGGTGCTGCTGGTCTGTATTATTAATTGCATTGCTTTTGGATAGTAAGAAATACATGTATTTCTGTACAGTAACTTGACTTTCTGTTGAGTAGCTGTTCCATAAAGGTCATATTTCTACCAAACAATAATCCTAAATGTCATGCTTTCTGATGCATTTAACCATTTCATATTTAGATATATACTTGGCAGAACAGAGCACTTTGCAAAATGAGTTTCAGAGATTAACAGAGTAATTTAATTCGGAATAATTTGAACATCAATATTGTTTTTCCTGGGCCTGTACCTTGCTACTTTCATATCATCAGCCAATTCTGAGAAGACATAGCTAGTCTCTATTTGTTTTCTGTTTTTCAAGGTGATTGGTGTACTTTATACCAAAAACTACGCTTAATGTAATGGCAATGATTTAATAAAAAGAGATACTTCATTCCTGAAAGCCATTTGCTATCTGGCATTCTCTTGGGATTAAAGGGGTGGAAAACCTACCTGCGTGTTTTAATAGGCCTGTAAAAGATGAGAATCCACCCATCTGACTAGAGGCACTTATCTATGGTGGTTATATATTCTTGGAGCAGTGTTTTGAGTATCTCACCAAGATTTGTTTGGGCGTACGTGTATTATACGTATGGCAGAAATGTGGCTTGCAACCTCTACAAGCTTAAAGACTTTTAATGCAGGATTTAGTATAATATTTCAAATATTCCTTCTCTGTGCTGGATTTTCTCAAAGGAGAATAGAAACCTGCAAGCATTTTGTACCTGTTCTCACTCTTTTCATTTGCATTACTGTTCCAGGCTGTATGTATTTCCCTTAGATGCTTGCTGTTTTGCTGCCTTCTTCCTCCTTTTCTTAATGTATATAATAGTGGCTTAGAAGGAACTAACAAGGAGAGGAAGGGAAAGATTCCTAGAATGTCGCAGAGGGAGAATTTGGTTCATGAAGCAGAGAGTTAAAATTGTCTTACACAGCCGATTAAGTGTATCCTGTCTTTGTATGCATGCCCTTGTGCAGTTCAATGTAATTTATGTTGGCAGAGTATGCAGTTCTTGCTTAGTGGCCTGAGCTCAGACTGTGACATGTCCAGCTCAGCCTGACAGTGAGGGAAGGCCACGTACGTGTATAAGCATATAAGATAGGATTGTTAATGTGGAGGTAGTAAGGAGAAGTTAAAGATGATTTTGTCTGATCTTCATTTGCAGGCAGATTAAAAAAAAAAAAAAAAAAAATTCAGCTCTGGTTATTCATCCAAGGTCCTTGACCAGTCATTACGTTACTTGCCTTAAGAAAGGTCTGCCAAGTTGGCAGCTAATGTGACTTCATCTGGATGAGAATGTTTTAAAAGTAATTGTGTATGAAATTGTAGTATAAATTTCCATTGGTTGTGAGTGGTGAATCATTGCTAGTCTATCCCTTAGGTGAAAGGGACTTATCTGAAATGATACTAAAAGCAGAGATGAATTTGTACTGAGATTCAAAAAGGTGTTGCCATCTTTGAAAGATGCATACTGAAATGCAAAGCAAGAGCATACTTTAAATATATTAGGCTTTGTTTTTCTGAGATTACAGAATATATAGATAACACAAAAATATATGCATATAAGTGGTTATATGTATGTACAGTAAATGTATTTTACAAAATGCTTCACGTAAGCAGAACAGCTATTATAAACCTCCTTTCTTCTAATCTGAATTTCTCTGAAGTATTTCTTCTCGCATCACCAAGAAAGCTGTTTTGCTGCTAGAAAACCAGCCTTGCCTTTTGACAAAATTATCATCTGGTTGTTTGTCAGTGTCTGAAGCATGGTAGTCCCTATTTGCTTATGCATATGTATTAAGTCTCACAGACTATCAGAGTATTTATTGGCCTTAGTATCTAGGAACCTGAATCAAGAGTGAAGGTCCTCTCTTCAATGCTATGTAGACACAAAACATGTATGTCTGTAAACTGGTTAGGAAAGCAATCAGAGTATGAGGTAAGAGGTAACAGATGGCTGCAGACAGATGGAAAAGTACAAGGGAATAATGAGACAGTACTGACCAGCGTGATAAACCATAATTTTCACCACGTTGAGAAAAAAATGCATTTTGGAGTCATCTCAGCAAAGCATATTTTGATGTACTCTGCTTGGAAAAGTTAAACTAGTAGACAGTGAAAATGCACAATACTGGAAGAGCTGATTTCGTCACAAAAACTGACAAAATATGTCAGGTTTGTGATGGACATAAAGAGGCTTAAAAGTGAGAAGAAATTCATCTAGATTTATGGAAGAAAGGGATGCGCAAAGGAGTTATGTGATTAAAGTGAATGGAAAACAAACTTTGCAATGGGATATGACTACTGCAAGATTGCGTGTGTCAAATACAGAAGAGAGGACACCTGTGCTTTGGCCAAGGACAGAAGCTGTGTGAATGAATAGGAAAGGCTACATAGCAAAGGGAGGTTGTGTAGAAGGAATGCACTGAACTGACACACAAGTAGGATTTGAGAGACTATCAGAGTTGAAAATGTTACCCTTGTAGTTTGCATGACAGGCAAGATAGTGATATTGTCCAAACTGATTAGAGGAGGATATGGAAAGCTGAGATAGGGCAAAGAAGTTGTTATCTCCTTTATTTTATTGGTCTTCATTTATTCCGATCTTGAGTAAGACATCTCATGGCAGAGAAGGAGAAGGAATAAAAAGGGGCTGCTAAGCACTACAGGAAGAGGATTTAGTGGAAACAGAAGGCAGTCTGAGAGCAGAGATGGAAGATTTGTGAATCATTGCCTGGGAATTTTGGTTTGCAGATGTTGTTATCATGATAAGGCATAGATGGGGAATAGAAGAAGATTAAGGTCAGAGCTGCTTTGAGTTTCCCACAGGAATATGGTGAGGAATGGAGAAGCCACTTGAAATTTGGCATTTGTTTGATGAAGAAAGACTTTTGGGGGGGGGGGAACACATGAAATCTTCTTGAAATCTTCTTGTATTTTTAATCATGTGTCTACAGTGTGATGTGGAATATAATTACTATCTTTGAGAGATCATTTTCAGACAGCTGACTTTACAGCCCAAACTATTTGGATTAAGGCAACTTTACTGAGGGCTGATCTGGAGTAGGTTGTACCTTAAGGAGTGGCGATGATTCTCCCAGAAGATTGCAGACTTACTGGGGCACCATATTTTAGATGATAATACATTCTAACTTTTTGAGGACAACTGTGAGAAACCAAAAGAGAAGTTACAGATCATTCTGCAAAAAAACATAGATCAGAACTTTTTCATAAGTTATATGAATAGTTAAATAAACATATCAGTTTTTTAGAGGTGATGAACACTTATTCTTTCCTCTCTTGAATGAAAATTTTTGTGGTGCTGACTTCAAATAGGGAAGAAAACACAGCCTCTACTGGGATTTCCGAGGTATTTTGAAAGACAAGGTGTGCATGGGAATTCCCTTTACTATTTTTCTTTTTAGATTTCTCTTATTTCTAGGATCTAGATTATGAGCTTATGTATGCGGACAGAAAGTTGTTGAAATTAAGAGCTGAGAAAGGAAGAACTGACAGTATATGTTATAGAGTGTGTTTGGAGCAGGTTTTATATTAAAAAGAGTATTTCTTTTGCTGTGTGAGACTAAAACTAAGAGATTTTTTTTCTCTATGGAAGGTCCCAAGAAATATCTGAGAACAAATAAATGAAATAATAACTTGGGGCACAAGATCAGCCATTTGGTATAGTCCTGAGCTTGATTATGCATAAACTAAGGAAGTAAATTCTATCCATAACTGGTGAAATGGCCACTCAATATGTTGAGAAAATCCTGAGTGATGTCTCAAATTATGCTTTATTTATTTATTTTAAATAATTTTTGTCAATAAATAAGAATAAAAGAATAAAATATTTGGGGGGAGGCAGCAAGTGGGGGAAAGAATTGACCACCAGAATTCATGCCAGATATTAGTAATTTGTGGAAGATAAAGTAACTTTGAGTTAGTTGGGAAAAAAAAAGTGTTTGATCAAAAGTAAAATATTCTGCATTTTTATGCAGCTATTTGTTTATTTGCTTTGATAAGCTCTGTTTCAGTAGTACCCAGGTGAATGCAGTATCATTTTGAATTAAAGAAAGTTGGCTAACTGGTTGAGGTATTACTGTCTTACTATGTTTCAGAAGGGTTATTCAGAGAGATTTATTTTATTGCATGTACTTGCTCATGTCTCATTTTTAGTGTCTCATATATTATTACTGGGGATTTGAAATTAGTAGTGAATGCTGTGAACATTAAGGGCTGAGCCCTTGTTGGCACTGCAGAATGGTATGAAAGGACCTTTAGAACATGCTCTGAAAGAACTAAAGACTTGTGTACTGAGGGGGATCATCAGTGGGATATAGCTGGCACTTCTGGCCCTCTGCCGAACCTTTCCTTCTTCATGACTAACCTCAGGGCTGGATAAGTAAGGATCACCAGGTGGTTTGGATTCCTTTTTCACTTCTCTCTGCTCACTGAACTCGCCTGCAGTACTGCTGAAATGATTTAATCCTACTTTCAGAGGTTGGGTGATGCATAAAAATAAGGAAACAAAGAACCAACAAACAACGTTTTCATTAACAATCAAACAGCTGCCTTGGGCATCTTTCCTCTCTTGGCACCCGTCTGGTGACTTCATCAGTATTTCTTTACCAAGTCAAAGACTGAAATCCTTAGTCCAAACAGCAGCTCATCTTTCCAGCCTTATTGTGGATCCTGACCTTGTTCACCTTGGCTTCCATCTAAGACCGTATCTGGTACCCATTATTTTTTGTTTGTGAGCAGCAGGTTGTATCATCACTAGCACTACTAGCATTGGCATTAGAAAGTATTTACTAATGCAGTTTTGGAATTTCTTACATTTTTGGCTGTTTTTCCTCCCAGCAGATGCTTGAATGGCCTCTCTCAACATGTATTTTCCCTTTATCTGACTGCTTACTCACTCACTTCTGCATTTAGATTATCATATATTTGCTCATGAATGCACGTTAAAGCTTTCTTCTCTTGGTAGCAAGCTTGTTTTTGAAGATGTATTTCCTCTCTCATGTGATGTTTGTCTTTTCCTCTTAGTTCTCAGGACTTTTTATCTTCTATCAGGACCTTTATCTGAGACCATCAAACATCTCCTACAATAGCATGAGGTTGGGGAAGGAAGAAGAAACTACTCTGAGTAGTTTGATTGGGACTGAAATGTTACTTCTAATATTCGCAGCCAGACCTTACCACTTTGATAGGGCAATGAAAGTCACCTCAACAAGGTGGCCTCATGCTGTGTCCTTAGTGCATGTGTTTCATGAAACAGGCTAAATAGGGCCTTCTACTGTTTGCAGGGCCTTATGTTAGCTGTTCAGAAGTTAATGAACTGAATTAAGTCTAAGAAAAATGAAAATGAAGTCTCAACTATAGATAGATATGTATAGATATGTATAGCTGTTGGAGAGTAACATTCCTGGGGAGGAAAAAGAGTTAATGAGGCATTTCAGTGTCTTTATATGGAGCTGTATAAATTTCAGCCACTTAACTTTAGCAAGAATATCCTGGAGTGTTTGAAGTGTGGTGAATAATTTAAAATAAATAAGGATAATGAAGAAGACCCTTCTTGCCGTTTTGAAATGTAAATTCTGAGGACCCTTTAAAGTTTTTGTTCAGACAGAAAACAAGTAAATGACTAGGTCTTGCATTTTATAAACAGTTGGGTGGAAGACAAGTTCGGTTATCTCAACTATCTGTTTGATCTAGATCTGCAAGCTTGCGGTCATCTGTCTTTATTGCGTGAAATTGTAACTGATTACTTTTTTTCAAGTGTTCTTGAAGCTGCGTCCAAGAGGGCTTATGAAGACCAGATGAGATTTGTTAAGGGTGTTTCTTCAGAAGCAGTTTGTGTAAAATGTGGCATCTTTTAAAAGCATTGTTAATGCTGTTATTTCCTGTTCTAGCATTGCCCTTGGCCTTAGGTATAGGTGAAACTTTTACAGTGGTACTTGCATTCTGTACCATTAGGTAGGTGGATTTGTTCTATACTTCTACTACGCAGCAGGTATTTGGCAAATATAGCATCTCTGGCTAATGGGACTCAATTCTAAAATCTTTATTGCCCATGGAAGCACAGTGTGGATATTTCCAATAAAATTTAAAGTACATGTGGTGGATACAAGATTATTTGCCAGTACCCAGTGTCTTTCTTTTTTTCTTTATTGTTAAGGTTACTAGTACTTAGGCAAAGTTTGACTTTTGACAGCCTTTGTTTGTAGAAATCATTGAAAAGTGAAATACAAGGTAAATTGCTGCAGTTTCTACATCAGTCTTTCTTGTATATTTCTAATTAAATGTTTCTTAGAGGTAGCTACTACTGCTGAAAGAATAACAATGTCTGTCATTAAAAACAAACAAACAAAAAAATACAGAAAATAAAAATAATATAAAAAAAAGTAGACAGGATTATTCAGTTGCAGTAGTTTTTACTGAAGGAGCTTAGCTGCACCAGCAAGGTATTTGCTTTCTCAGTATTTATTTGATATTGTCTCACTTCAGAGTCATTCTCAAGAAAGAAGAGAGGATATGCCACATGGCTATGGCTTTGACCAATACTGATCTTGTTTCTTAAACCTTTGCAAGAAGGCATTAAAGGAGCGTAGTGCAGCTCCACCTCCTTTGCTGTGCTTTGCTAATGGTTCTGGAAGTCTGTGTTGGAACACCAAGAGGACATGATGTGTTGAGTGACGATTGTCATGGAGAACCTGTCACAAGTTCTAACTTGAATTACTGTTTAAAAAAAAAAAAACCAAAACAACAACAACAATAAAAAACCACCAAAAGAACAATCTGACAGATTCTCCTTGGTGAATGGGCCCTGAGAATTACTGCATGTCATTGGCACACAGTAATGTACATCTGATCTAGGGATGAGTAACTCTAAATTTGGCAGAACTCTGAGAGCCTTCATGGAGAACTTCAAGGTCTCCTAGGATGTTCTGGTAATCCAGGCTAGGATCAGATATACTTTGGCAGATCTATGTTTTGTTCTCAAAAGCTTTTTATTCCAGTGTTTCAGTGTCCTTACTGTGAGAAAGTAGAAAATCTTCGTTGCTGTACTTTGGATGTGTTACTTAAATCCCTGTCTTTTATGGATATTTCCTCTTTGTTTCAGCAGATGATTTGATATATGACAACAGTTACAGAGTTCCTTCTTATTGTCCTTCTCAATACGTTAAGCAGTCTTCACTTTGTCCACGTTTCCTCATGGGTTATCACAGAATCACAGTCACAGAATTGTAGGAGCTTGAAGGGAGATCCAGAGATCACCCCCCTAAGAAGCAGGCCCCCTAGAGCACAGATAGGTGTCCAAGGGGTCTTGAATATCCCCAGAGAAGGAGAATCCACAACCTCCTTGGGTAGCCTGTTCCAGTGCTCCATCACCCTTACTGTGAAGAAGTTCCTTTGTATATTGGTGCAGAATTTCCTATGCTCCAGTTTATGGCTGTTTCCCTTGTCGTGTCCCCACAAATGTTTTCTACAACTCTGTCTCTCTGGTTCTGCATCTTTTTTATTTTTTTTTTTGTAGTGTGATGCTTCAAACTATTCACAGCTCTATTTAGAGCAGATTACTTTGCATGTCTCACGCTTTGTGATCTAGTTAATAAATTCTATTATGGTGTTTTGTATTTAGAAAACAGTAAGATTAATATCCTTTACTCGATATTCTCTCTACAGAAACACAGCTGAGAAAGTGTTTCTTCCTCCTGTATTTGTACAGCTCATTACACAGTTTGTTATCAAGATAGCTTGGGTATCTTGAATGTGTTCATATTAATTCTTTGAATTGTAGAATTGCTTGAGTTGGAAGGGACCATTAAAGGACATCTAGTCCAACTCCCCTGCAAAGAAACAGGTGCTAGAATGTACATAATCTGTCACCAATGTCACCGTGTTCCCAGTCTGGTCAGTGGAGCCTGGCCAATTGGACAAGTCTTTCTGAGGGTCGCCTGAAGAGTCTTAGTAGGTTCCTCAAGCACCAGTGACTGTATTAACTGGTTCTCCATTAATAGCAAAAATAATTTGTGTGCAGTCTGAATCCAATTCCATCTTTTCAGTTCAACGATACCCTTTTGAATTCTAATCTTGCTTTCCAAGGTACTTGGAGTCTCTTGGAGCTCAGTTTTATCTACGAAATTTGCAAGTAGACCTTCCTTTCCACTCTTTCTGCTGTTGATATAAATATTGAATGGGTTGAACATGAAGCACAGCCATGTGAAGTCTTGCCTAATGTGCTGCTCTTTGGCGATTGTAGTGATTGTTTTCTGAGTATTTTTCCAAGTAGACAGCACCCATATTACTGTTCTAGTCATTTATTAAGGGCTGCTGTTCAAAAGTCCTTCACTATTTTGTGGTTTTGCAGCCCCAGGATTGTGAACACAGTTACTTTACAGTGACATTAGAAGAGCCATTCTATTTCCCTCTGTCCTTTTTAGTTGCTCTCTGTAACTTCTGTATCAAAAGCTGACTTTCTTTTATTCTGATCTTTTTCTTAGCAAAATGTCTTGATGTATTTCTTTCTCAACTACTCCCAGATGTGGGAGCAGTTAAAATGTGTTACTCCAGTCATGTATTCTGGATGATTCTGGCAATTGTTTCAAAAAACTCTTTTCTCCTTAATTTCCCTGCCTTGGTGGTATGCAATAGATCTCCATCATGGGAGTGTTCCTGTTTTTTTGTTTTCTTTTTTCTTCTCCTCTAACACATTTTATAATCATCACATTGAGGGTTCTCCAAGTTCTGTATTTCTTTACAGCCTGGAACTAGATCAGTTGTGTATGTTCTTGATGTACAGTGCATTACGCTTTTCCCACCACTGTTGAGTGAGCAGTACTTCTTTATGTTTTAGACACATGGGTTATTTAAATCTCTGTTATTTGAATTAAATACTGTTTTATTTAGATATCTGGCTCCACCAGCTTGTTCCCAGTGCTGTCTTGTGGGTATATAGAACTTTCAGTAGATTTATTCACTATTTGCTCTCGATGCTATTCTTGATTAGTTTTCCTGTTAGCATTTAGGCCTTTCTCAACATCATTCCTCTTCATACATCCCCACAGGACTTTATTGTTTCTCTATCTTGACTTAAATTATTTTTCAGTTATTGTAGTAAATCGTTGTAATTCCCCATTTTTCACAAGATAAACTTTACTCCTACCCATTCATTCACATGAAGCTGCCCACTTGCTAAAGAAAGTAAATTCTTCTGCGTCTACAAGGTCTAACATAGAGAAATGTTTAATTCAAAATAGGAAAGGTTAAAATTATTTTTTATAGACCTGGCAAGTCCTTTTCCTTTTTGCTGCAGTGATGACACTGTGACTTCAACAGTGGTTGCTGAAATGGTATCTTGGCATCAGCCACTGTCTTTCTGTTCCTCAGTGCTCTCAAGCTGGAGCCTGCGTATGTGGAAGATGAGACTTTCCCAGCCACTTCTGTCTAGTGCAAAGGACTGGAATGCCATCTGTCAAATTTCACTGTAAAACTTGCTTCTTTGATCTTTCAGTTCCATTTCAGCCACATAAAATTTCACTCAGCGCTTGTGACAGAGCAAATAAAAGCCCTGCAACTCTTAACCCAGACTCCTTGTGTTCAAACTGGTTTCCTCATCAAGGGTTTAGGAATCAGCCATGCTTTGATGTAGCAGGCTGAGATCAGAATTTTCAGAATGTTATGATACCAATGGCTTCGTAAATAAGAGATGTGATGTCCAGCTAGGATGCTTGATCTCCAAGTATTTATTTTCTGTTTAAATAAATTGATTTTACATTGTCTTGATGAAGTCACTGTGCCAGACTTCAGTTTCACTTGGTCTTAGAAGAAAAGAATGTTGCATTAAAAAAATTTTCGGTGCTCTGGGGTGATTTGTACCTTGCAATTTGGCAACTGTGAGGCAGACATATGGAAAATGCCAAAATATCTATTGTGAACAGCAGTGAAATAGTTAAGAGCTGACATTGAAACCAGCTGGAGATATTTCACTGATGTTACCTTCAAAAGAGGAGAGTGGGGCCTTGATCATGGACCTCCATGGTGGAAATGTGAGACCACAGCCAAACTCAAGGATTTTTGGGGCCTTGTTGTATAGTGCCTTGTTACTGTATGTGGAAGATGTTTTATTAAAGCTCTATAAAGCAGAAGTTAAATTGTAAACTGTGGACAAACACATATTTCATATCCTCCTCTGGACCTGGTGCACAAATCAATATAATCTTCTTTTCTGTACCCCCTTGCGTGTCCTGGTCTTTTAGCACATCATGTATGACACTATGCTTGTAGTTCCAGAGACTCCATCCCAGTCTTGGGTCTTGGCCTTCATATGGGAATCTCAAGTTGTGAGATTGTGTCATTTTCCTTTAACTGCTTAGTTCACCAGTGCTAGGGAAAGTGCAGAGCTGGGCCTTTCCTTTTCATGGCTCAGAGGGCCTGTGTATGCTTATGACATATCTAATCAAATGGAATTAGTGGGAGGATGCGTACTGCAGCTCCAATTCCTTTTAATAACAGCCTGAAGGATGGCTTTTCTGCATGATCTCTGATGTTCACTGTGTTATTTAAAGACCTAATGTTCTGTTATATATAATTTATGCAATAGAGGTGCATTTCTATTATATTAGATGCAGAAGGATATTAGCAGCAGTATACTGCTGTATTTTTTCACTAAAATTTTTGCAGAGATAAAAAGATATCACAAAAAATCAAGTTTTGCTATTTGAACAGCCTTTTTCTAGAATTTTTTCCTAGAAATTATAAAATCAGAACACTTTAAACTGAAATGGATCTTTGGAATCCATCCAGTCCAACTCTTGCTCAAAAAAGGATCTACTATGAGGACTGTTTTGAAAGTAGCACCTCCTATTTTATGTCATCCCATGATGTCAGAGGCAGGTGTTGGTGGTATGGCAGTAGAGGTTGAACCTTTCCACCTATATTCAGTTACATGTTGTTGCTGTGTGAAAGATGGCAGCAGAGGGGCACTCTGACAGAATGGCATCTGATGTGGAAGTGCATATGAAGCAAAGGTGTGTTACTGAATCCCTCCATGTGAAAAAATGACAGCCATTGACATTTGTTGACACTTGCTTGAACGTTTGTGGAGGCCAAACAGTGGATGTGAGAACACTGAGGCAGTGGGTGGTGTGTTTCAGAAGTGGAGACAGTGACATGAAAGACAAGCCGTGTTCTGCATGGCCTTGCCATTATTATGAGTGCGGTACGCAGACTTTTGTTCATTGCTGGTGCAAATAAATATCTAACAGTGGTGACTGTTGAAAAGTAGAGTTTTTCAGATTAGATTTGCTCTATCAAATACTGTTATTGTGCTCTTTGTGTTCTTTTGTAGTATTGTATTGTACTCTGTTGGTAGTTTCTATGGAAATACATAGGAGGCATTACTTTCAGAGCGACCTACATAGATCAGGTTTCTCAAAGTACTGTCCAGCTAGAGTTTGATCATCTCCAAGGATGGTGTTCCAAAAATGTTTGAGGTATGCATTCCATACTGTATATGGCATACTGCATCCATTCTGACCATACTAATAGTGATTTTTTTTTTTTCCTTATATCTAATCAGAATATCCTTTACTACAAGTTGTGTTTGTTGCTTTCTGCATTATCACTTCACTTCTTTGAGAAGAGTTTGGCTTTCTCTTCCTGTAGTCTCTTATCAGACAGGTATAGGCAGCAGTAAGATCTTTCCTCAACGAGCTCTT
Organism: Lagopus leucura; assembly: GCF_019238085.1. Lineage (NCBI taxonomy): Eukaryota > Metazoa > Chordata > Aves > Galliformes > Phasianidae > Lagopus > Lagopus leucura. Next base: position 13,895,117 of record NW_024962262.1, read on the forward strand.
TTTTAAAGCTGGAAAAAGTGAATTTCTTAGCTTCAGAAATCCTCCACAAATTCAGTGGGACAAAAGTAAAATATAACGCTACTTTAAAGACGTGTTTTATTTTAAAAGTGCAAAAGAAATCCTCAGAAGCAGTCTGCTTTCTGGGATAGCCCTTTGTGTTGTGCCGTCTTTGGAACTGTAGAACATTGTTGCATGTTTGTTTTTGTAATGCATGTTTTTAAAGTTTATCTCTAAATTTCTATAATAGAACTTTGATGACAGAATTTTTTAATCTTTTTTTTTTGCAAGTAAAGTTGAAAATAATGTCAAATAGAAATCTACACCAATGTACTGTATACATCTGTTTATATATCTACATCAGCATTGCATGAGAAAGAGAAAAGAGCCCTGGCCTTGAAGTTTTGTCTCACCAAAAGTACAACATTGCCTGTTTATGATTTCTGTATTTCAGCTTAGAGGATGTGATCTTTAACAAGAGTCCTCTGAGAGCTAATCAGTGTCACTGCTGCTATTGGGATTAGTGATGAGAAGTTTCTGTGAGCTTCTTGGCAACTCTTGCACAACCCTGGATTGTTTGTTGTCAACAGAAAGACAGATTTCTGCCTTCTTCACTACACCTGGTAATGAACTGAAGCCCATCCAAGCAGATCATCACAAAACTCTGCTGGAAAAGGCCAGAGAGCTGTTGGGTGAGGTGTTGTTTGAGGAATCTGGAAAGTCTGCTCACCCAGCTGAGACCCTCTGGCACCCAGGTTTGCAAATTTAGGTGAAAGATAGTAAGGACTGGAAGTTTCACCTTGAATGTAAATTCTGTTGCTTTTTAAGTGATGGAGTTGCAGGCACCTAGAACCTGTAGGGTGCCTCCTGTAAGGTCATGCAAACTAATGGGATGTCAGAGAAGAAAATAATTGATGCTGTGCTTGAGCTTGCTGTAAGCCCTTAATTTTGGCACAGAGCTCATTACTCAAATATGGAAAAAGCCAGCAACTGACACACACTCACATTTTCCTCTTCTTAGCAGATGGCCAATTCTACAGACCTTTTCTGCCTGTTCTTTATGCACATCTCCTGGAAGAAGATATCCCCCTTAATTTATTTTTTTTTCCCCCTGATCGCTGACTTGTCACTGTTTCCTCTGAGCCCTGGGTATGAGGTTCAGAATACACATGCATCCCAAGAAATTATTAATAGAGTGTAACCAGGCCCTGTGATCCCTATATATTCACAGTTGTGGGAGCAGGTACTAACGCATCTGGCCATGTTTGATCTTCCTCATGGATCACAACCAATTCAGAGATGCCTGATGGTGACTGAGTGTCTTAGCAAGGAAAGTACCCTGGTATCTGATTGGCCTGTATTTTTTTCAGGAACACAGGATTATTAACAAGTATTTTTTCCTACTTAGAAGCTGCTTTCAAAGTGATGGATGCTCTTTGTCTTCTAGTTCCCATTACTAAAAGTATTTCTAATCCTTCCCAGAGTTCTAAAAGTTTGCTAGAAAGTATGCTTTATCATGGTATCCAAATGTTGATCTTTTCAATGAGAGAATCCTTTCACCTATGACATCAGTATTTGAATACACCTCTGGTGAGACGCCTGTTTCCTACATGTAATGACAGATATCTGCCTTTTTACAACAAATGGTATCTTTTAAACAATTTGAAATTGGACTTTGAATGTAACTGTTGTTTTTAGATTCGTGTTATTTGAAAATGTAGAAGTATATATCTAAAAAAATTCATGTATGACCATCTTTCTGCACTCCTTCTCTTCTTCCTTGCTGTGTTCCAGTAAATCTGTAGGTAGGTTTTATGTTTCTATCACTGTCTGCTGCAAACAACACACATTTGAAGAAACAACTCCATAAATGCCCACGTCCCAGAGCTTTTATCTACCTTTGCTCTTTACCTTTTCCTGGCAATGGACTGTCTTCCTCAGCGTCTCCTTTACAAACAACCACTTTTGTAATGCTGTCCGATTTTACCAGCAGCAAATCTGCATCTACCCCTGCCTTGGTTAGAATCATAGCAGAGGCTCTCAGAAGCTCACTTCATTCTTCATTTGTATGTTGAAGGACGGGCACGTTGGAAATATCCTTTCAAAGGCTGCCAGAAAGTGGAAATACCTAGCAGAGAGCAGAAGAGAGGCACGTGGTGTGTCATGGGGCTGTGCTGGCCATGGGAAGGATAGTGAAGAGTGGAGCAAAGAGCTGATCTATCTTAGGAGAGGGCCTTCTGAAGTGGCCTCTTTGCTTACTGAAGAGCCCAACCGTGGTGCCCTGCCTGAGAGCAGCACAGAGTCAGGCTGAAACTGCAGTTGTTTATCTCTGAACTCTTCTCAGTTGTGCTGCTTTTTGATCCTCTAGCCCAGCTGTAAAGCAATAATTAACCTGAACCTTTTAATTTCTCCCAGTTGGCTGTAAATTAACTCCGTCATCATGTTGTGTGGAGTAATCCTTCAAGCATCTGTGGGGTACGTGGCAATTTTAATGGTTTATGAGCATATAGGTGCTTTCTGTTTGGTCAGTATTTCTGTAACTATCATCAAAATCTTCATTATTTTAGGAATTTCTGTTTGTGGAACAGCTGTAATAATGGGCCTTACTGTCTTAGTCACTGCACATACACAGAACAAAAAGCAAAATCCCCACTCTCATTGCTGCAGGCTTGTCCAAAGCTCTTTAGCAATACTTGGGGCCAAATCTGCTGCTTTAAAAACAAAACGTGGCAGATGAGTTTAGGGTATTTGGGGATCATAATCTTATTGTTAATGGAGCTTTGTTTCTTGAATAGACTGTTGTTGTTGAGATGTACTGAAATAGCATTGTTTACAGTTGTTTCAGGTACAGAGAGCTCTTTAAGGCAGGAACATTTCTGATTTCTTGCAAATGACATTCTTAAAATAATTTGGATTTAGGAATGAGTTGAAAAGAAGATGGATCTTCACGTTGGCCAGTTAAATATTGCATGTAGTGGCTCGTAAATCTCATGTTAGTATCAAAACAGTGGGACAAGTGTTTTTTTTATCACACATTTCTTTGTGCTCTATTTAATCAAGAGCCTAAAGCTGCCATTTTATTAGTGTTGTGCAGTAATATGCTCCATAACTATATAGCCTATTAAACACTTCATAAAGCCTTCAGGGGAACTTCTTTCAAATGTTACACTATGTTTTTATAAGTTATAGCCCTCTGGAAATTGGCCTATTATCAGTTTTTCATCAAAGTGAAGTGTTCCAGGAGAACAGAGGATGACCTAACGTGATCTCGATTGAAAGCATGAGTGAAACTTGATGATTACCAAGTATTTTGTTATTGCATATGTTAACAGTGGATTTTTGACGAAGTACTTGTAGGTACATCTAGGCAAGCCAGAAAGACGTACCTAGAAATTATGGTTGCTTCTTGCATTACTGTAATGATTTCAAAAGTAAAGCTATAGCTCAAGCTGTAACCCTCTGATTTTGTGAACTGAGTGGCAGAAATCCAGCTTGGGACAAGATCATACGGATAAAACAATCTTTAAATATTCAGAACATGATTTGCTTCTTTGCATTTGTAAAAGGATGGTACGAAAATCTAGAAGAATGCAAAAACTAATCTAGCAGTGTGCCAAAGTAATTAAAGCAAAGTAAATAATCTCCAGTGTTCTTATTCCCCACAGAAATTGTTTAATATCTTATCTTTCCAAACTAATTTTCTGCTAATTCATGATGTCTTTGTGAGGCCCTCCTTGTTTGACCGGGGCTGGTGTTTTGTATGATGTAGAAATATCTCAGTTCCTCTTAAAGGGTAATGTGTATTGGCTACTGTCTGTATTCTAAATTAGAAATAATAATAATAAGAAAAAGATTTTTCTTCAATACAGTGGAAATGCCAAGCATAAAGCTAACAGCTGTGAGCCTCTTTGGTCAGTTGTTGTTTACAGAGAGGAAGGTCTTTGCTTGGCTCAGGAGTGTATGGCGTGTGATTCCAACACTGTCTTAGTGCCAAGGGACATCTTGCTGCTGGGACCTGATGTTCATCTTATTTTAGTATCAATCAGAGCTAGCTCTCATGAAGCAGAGGAGGCGTACAGCTGTTGTGAGGTGAATCAGATTATCTGGCTTTGGATAGGTTGTAAATATTAGAGCCTGATGACCTGTGGCTGCTGTAAACAAGAGGCAGGATGTTACCCTGAGGGTCAGCTCAGGCTTCTGTTCTGGACAGCCCTTGCAGCACTCCACCTCTCTAAGCTTGTGTGGCTTCAGGATAGACTGCATGGCAAAAAGCAGTAAGATTTTGAATGTCGACTTTAGATAGTCTCTCTGGATTAAAAGGAGAAACTTGTTGGACAGTCTTCATGCTCAAAAACTTCTTATGCTCTTATGAAATTAATATTCATGGATATTTTTATATTTTTTTTTGTTTGCTTTTTATTTCCCCCCAAAAGTAGGTCTGTCATACAGAAAGTAGCATGGCATGGGGCAGGGGAATGGTGAGTTTCTTCCAGCCCAGGGGCTTGGTCATTTGCTTGTAATGTGGGAAATGAGCACAGTCTGCCTCAGCTGGACAAGTCCAAAGATAATCCCTACTTCTCTAAGTAAAAGACCCTAACCCCAAGTACAAACTTGGCTATACAGTGTTATTATATCACTTCTCTTGAAACTGTAAGGCTGAGCAGAAGTCCAAGTTTGTTGAGGCAGAAGAAGAAACAAGGATGAATGTGACTTTCTATGTAGTGATTATAGTGAAATAGCCAAGATGATAGAGAGAGATGTCCCAGGTGTGTGTTCTGTTTTCGAAGGATTGCAGTATTCTTACATAGGGGAGCATATTTATTTCCTTGTATATCTGCATATCTTTAAGTGTGGCTTTAACTGAGTAGGACAAGCAAAGTACAAACTGGTGCTGCGATGCAGTAATACGACCTAAAAGTTTTCCTTTACTTTCTTTTTCGTTGCCAATTAGAATATTTCACTGTTGTGTGCAGATAAGTCAAATGATAGAAGATTGCAGGAGCAGACACTGGGCAATTAACATCCTTCTTTGACAGGGTGACAAATGGTTCGGCTGTTTCTAAACAAAAGATCCTTTGGAGGCTGCTGTGCTAATCTTTCAGTTTGGGCTTTCTGTCTGTCTGCTTGGTCCCACTCCAGCTGCTGCCCTCAGACCTCACCATGCCCTTGCACACTTAGTAGAGCCCCTCACTCAGGAAAAGTGTTAGAAATGGGGTTTAATGAGCAATTATGCTGAGTAGGGCAGGCCATGGCCAGATGAATCTACTGACCTCAGAACCACAGCACAGCTGAGGCTGGCAGGGACCTCTGGGTCCCTCTGCTTCCAGCCCCTGCCCCAGCAGGGACACCCAGTGCAGGGTGCCCAGGTCCACGTCCAGGCAGCTCTGGGAGATCCCCAAGGTGGAGACCCCACAGCCTCTGTGCAGCCTGTGCCAGTGCTCCGTCACTGCACAGCACAGAAGGGCTCCTGATGTTCAGAGGGAACCTCCTGTGCTCCAGTTTGTGCCCATGGCCTCTGGTCCTGGCACCGGGCACCAATGATAGAGCCTGGTTAGCCAGCAGCCGCCTGTTCACACAAGGCTGGCTTCTCTTGTCCCTTTGTTCCTCTGTTTTCCCATGATTGTTCAACACCCATGGTGCCTCTGAGCACCACATGGTTCCAGTGTTGTGCCTGGGGGAGCAGGGCAGGGGTGGTTTGCCCCCCCACCCCTCCACCCTGCCACTGGTTCCTCTTTGGGTGTGTGCAGAATAGCTTTCTATCATAAAACCTAGCACTGGGTAGCTAGATGGAGTGACTTCTGTAGAGCCGCTTCTTTCTAATGTTTCTTGACATTAACAGCTCAATTTCTTAGTTAGAATGGAAAATAAAGTTGATTATGCATGTCCACAGGGTGACATTGTATTTTTGATCAGTAACTGTAAAGTAAACTGGAAAGGTCACTATAAATAGTGTTCTAGTGTAATTATTCCTAGAAGACCACTGTGACTCACTGTAGGGTTTTTGTTGTTGCCATTCCTACAGCGAGCAAGCAATGCTTAAAAGACTTATTTTATGTATTTATAAAGGGACAAATTTGGATGCCGTGGTTCTGTTTTTTCCAGTCACACTTCCTGTAAATATAGAAAAATTGCGTGTATCTTGAGTAGCATTTCCATATGCAGGACTCAGAATGCCTTTTTATTTTGGTTTCAATAAATGTTACTGTCTGAAGGCTGCCATCAAAGCAACTTCCTGCCTCGCATGCGATCTCTGAATGCACTTCATTCAGAGATGAGATCTACAAATGATGATACTTGAAGAAAGCAGTGGATTTATGTAAATAATATTGATGCTTTTGTAGGGTCATTAATAAAGATCTGCCAGAGCTATCAAAAACTGCCTGGAGACTATGAAGCAGAAGTGTTTAGTATGAAGTTTAGTTTTATTTTCACTAGTCAGGCCACACTAATTTTCTCCAAGGAAAAAAGGACTGATTATTTGTGCTAATTAGAGATACATTACTGGTCTGAATCACATCTGTAAATTAGTACCAAAATTTTAAATAGGTGTCAGATTTTTTGACTACAATTTGCATTGTTAATTTGCTATAGATGCATACATATATGCATCTACAAATTTGAGGAACAAAAAGAACAGCTGGTTCATTTTGAAAACAATTGGTTCAAGGTGTTGCAAGATCTGACATTACTATTCCTCCTGCTTGTGGCTGAGCTGTGGTGAATTTGCTGCTTCTAGACACCTCCACTTTGTCACAGGAATGTAAGTGCAGTTGGGAAACCAGAAAATAAACCCATGCTCGCTGCTGTCATCCACTCAGCCCAGTAACTGCAGAAGTGTTGGTGGAAATAGCAGTGCTTAGGTTTGCTCTATTGGTTTCTGAGACAAATAGAGAAAAATGGTGAAAGGAAGAAATGATTTGAGGGAAGATGAGAAAAAGCTGGCCTGGGATGTGTAAGAACTGGATTGGAAGGTGGCATGCGTTTCCCACTGTGCCCAGAATGCACCACTGAATAGGTACAAATGTAGATGGCAGGATAAAAATGGAAACTATTCAAACTACAAGCAATTAACTTGTATACAGATGGTTTTCTGGCATTCACAGCTGCATAGATTTTGGTTGTGTAATTTTTTTAGATGTGCAGTGGAAGGCTAGAGCCTCTGTATGTCCACCTCCAGCTGTTCATGCACGTAAAATAGACAAGGAAGTGAAGCCAAGTAGGCATTGTGTGTAGCACCAGACTTACTTGCACTGATAGGCATCTAAAATATACTAAACAACATCCTCTCCTGTCAAATGGCCCTTGTATCAGACCTCTATGAAAAGCAGCTGCATATTTTAGATCAAAAGAGTCTCTTCAATTTCATAAAAATGGAATATTGAGAACTGCTAAGTATACATTATATCTCTAGGATGAAGCTTTAGGGCTGAGAATCCCAAGAAGAATTGGAGGATTGCTGAAGGTGTAAGATAGATGAGATCCTCATGTAACCATATCTTAGAGACTGTCTTTGTAAAACCTAGGATTTAGGTCCTTTACAGAGCAAAGCAAGCAATTAACTTTCCGAAAAACTTGTTTAGCCTTTCATTAAAAAAAAAAAAAAATTATAGTATTTGAAATGTCTTGTCAAAATATTTGGATAATGTAGCTATCTCCCTGAATACCTGGAGCTGGTATAAGAATGCCATTCAAATGGCCAACTGCAAGCCTATGTGCACGTGTTGGCCGCAGGTTGTCACTGCTAATGGAGAAACAGCTCAAGAGGAACAGTTGCAACCTTAGTGTAGATTTTTCCATTTTTCAGTTTCTTGTTGGTGACACCATTAACTGGCATGACTTGTCTGTAGCTTCAGGATTTATTTATTTCAGTGAAAAACTCATTTTTTTCCCACTTTTAGCTTCTGGTCCAGCTTCCTGCTGAAGAAAAGCACTGCAGCCACTACCTGGTGATGCACGCTTGGGTTGCAGGCCTGTTGGAAAGCCTCCCAGAGGGCTTCAGGCTTTCCTTATCACATCGTGTCCAGTATGAGTCTTTGTATGGATTGCTCTTCACTTTCCTCTGCTCCAGCTATGTTTGCAGAGCACCAAATGTGCACTTGTACTCGCACACAGCCTCTACTTCTTTCTTACAGAGTTCCCTTTCAGCAATTAGATGTCTGGGAGGGGATGTAAGAATCATGGCTTGTTCTTCTGTGGAAGGCGAAATCTGGCCTTCAGAGAGGAGTCTTCTATGGGAAATGAAGGAGTCCATCCATCATTTCTAGTGGAATGCTGCACCTGTTTATGCATCGTTAATAAGACTTCTCTATTTAATGTTCTCTGGGGTATGTGTCTCTCCCTTGATCCACTTGAAGTGTGTTCTCATAGTTAATGATCTGAATTTGCCAAGCACACTGACTCATTTCAGTGCTGTTTTTCATTATGTAAGCTATTAACAGGTCACTGCTCAGATGCTGGAAAATCTGTTTGAGGCTAATAGTGAGGTGCACAAGTGCCTCTCCATGGTATATTTGCTACCTGTGCACACGTGTTCTGGCTTGATAGTTGGTAGAAAATCTGATGGCAATATGGGATGCTGCGTCTATGCTGTTAGCAGTCAATTCCTAATCAGCCTTTCATTAACACATCCAACACTTCACCTTTTCTAGTATTTTTGCAATGCATGACTGAAGGAGGGTGAGAGGAATCACACTGCTGTATGGAAGAAGGTGTTGATGAGTGAGGAAGTTGCGTCCATCCCAGGAGAAAGAGTTATTGTAGTAGAGGAGGTAATCATGCAGGATAAAAAACTCTTGGAGATTGTTTCAAGTGGTTGCATACGAAAACCTGGCTTTCTGGCATTCCACAAAGTCAGTAATAATGTGGCTGAGGATCCAGAATTTATGAAGGCATTTGAAAAGAGTAATAGTTGGACATAGGAAAGCCTTGAAGAAAATATTCAGGGCCTTATTCTAGAGCCCAAGTTTTGAAAAATACTAACATCAGACAGTAATTATTACAGGAACAATCCTTCTGTTGCCTCTTCTTGGATAGTATATATATATATATTTTATTTTTTACAGATGGTTGCTCTCATGTCCACAAAGAATTTTTTTTTATTTTTTTTTCCTCCACATACAGGCAAACTGAGGATGGATGAATGAAAGTTAGACATTAGCCCAATGTTGAATCTTATTTCTGAACTTCACAGATTTTCCAGAAGGAGAAGGGGGGATCATTTTTTGTGATTTTTTTTTTTTTCCCCCCCTAAGTAATACCTAAAAATACTCATAGGAACAAAAGAGGAAAACAAGGAAATTTGAAACAAAACAAATCACCACCACTAACGAAAAAACGCCCTTCACACATTGCTTATTTTGGAGGAAAGACTTGAGTTACTCTTCTCCTACCTAGGACAAGCCTAGGAGAATTTTCCATCCATGCAGAGATTCACAGTCCAGTGGATAGAGCTGAAGATCTTGAATGTCAGTACCCCTCCTTACCAAGGAGGAAATGAAGAACATCCTTGCATGAGCTTGAACAGGAAGGAAATACTACAGTAAATGTATGTGCTGAGGTCTCAAAAATATTATCAGCATAAAGCAGTGCAGAGACAGGAAAAAGGGATGCTGGAGGATGTGTTATGTTGCAGTATTTATTACGTAAGAGGTATTTGCATGGTAAAGAGTGAATGCAGATTTTAAAATAAAGAGGATGGAATGAATGATGTCAATGGAAAAACTGATTGATAAAACCAGGAGTTTGTCTACCATGCCACTCCCATATTTTCTGAGACTCTGCAATGATGTTATGGACATCTGAGTAAAATGATGGGTAGATTAATCCTTCGGCATGCTGAATTTGTTTGGAGGGTCTGCTATGCCAAGATGGAGGTGGGATGAATCCAGATTGATCCTACAGATGTTAGTCAGGTGCCTGTTCTCTCCACGCAGCTGAGAGAACAGCTTCAGGGGGTGATTCAGCCCAGCTATGTTTTGCATTGCCTATTTCTCCCCACGCTGTATGGAGATGTGATCCAGCAGCAGCTTGCATTTGCTCCACTCAGTGCTGGGTCCTTAACTAGGCGCCTCAGTCAGGAGCCCAGTTGTCCTTGGCTCCATGTTTTGCTCTGCTGAATATAGGGGGGTGACCCACAGTAGGTAGTTTTAGATACCTTTCTATTTTTCTTGAGATGCAGGAAACCTGGTGATTAATTGGTGGTACCCTGACAGCTGGGACTGTTCTGTTTATTTTAGTTCTTGTACTGAGAATAAGACTGCTTGTATGGCTGTGTTAATAAATATGGTCCCAAGTAGAGCCATGTGTTTTGCAGACTTTTTTTTGTTATCTGATCCAGCTTTTCCACATCCTGCTTTTGTGACTAAGCAGAACCCACTCTGCCAAGCATGTGCTGTGAGAAGAACCTACCTGCTGTACACAATGCACTTAATCTTTTCCAGATTTTGTTTCAGTTGATATCTGTAAACATCACGTAGCAGGTTCTTACAAGAGCTTCTCTTTGATATTTATTGTTTGTCGGCCACAGTTGGGACAGAGCAACCCAGGAAGTCCTCAGTGCCATTGCCACAGCTTGAGATTGTTTTGAGCTCTTTTTGTAGCAGGTAACAAGTTTCTTGTAAGAATTTACCTTTATGGAGATTTAAGAGTTTTGAGCCATGTGTTCAGAATGACACCTTGAACTGAGGGACAGCGAAAAGCCAGGACAGCATGCCCTCACTTTGGAGCCTACCAGTCCAGCTGATGGAGTAGCTGTTGTCTTGTGATACACTATTTTCAATTAAACACCAGCCAGGGATTTCTCTGACTCAGAGAGGTAATGGCTGGCTGGCTGCTGCTTTCTAGGTAGTCCCTCATAATATAGTCTTCTGTCCTCTGTCTTGTGTAAAATCTAATCCTTGACATTGCAGATGAGCTGTGTTTGTTCTCATTACGTGATGCATGTCTGTGAGATGAGTCAGCTGCATAACTCATCATGACCAAGACAGCTGAAATTATGCCATACCACAGGAGATACTGATTTAGTCACTATTATTGTTTTCTCTAATATAGGGGAAGTCGACCATATGTTAATTATTTTTCATAAGAACAGCCCTGTTAAAAATCCAACTGCTGTTATTAGTGGCTAGAGAATCTCTTTCACCGTCTAAGACCCTGTGTAACCAGCAGACTTCACGATCCTGTTCTTGGCACGGAGACTTTCTTTCCTTTGAAAGTTGTTGTACCAGTGTACCTTTCTTCCTGAGTGAAAAACGCTGCTTTTCAGAAAAGCAGGTAATTTTCAAAGCGTAGCTGAAAAGGTTATGCCAGAATACCTGATAACCTATTTGACCATGCTTAACCACACTTAACTATACTTTGAAAGAGTATGCTCCATGTACTCCTTCCTAGTTATGTATTAATATTGATTAGTTAAATCTGTTTTAAATTTCTAATTTAGGAGTACAATAAGGTGATATTTAAGATTGCAGCAAGGATGGATTTTAAGAAAATTGGGACATTGCACTTGAGAAAGTTGTGAGATCAGCGCTTCTAAACCTGCATTTTCTGATTTATAAAACCTACACAGTGCTTCAAATATTTAGTCTTCTGTGGTTGAGGCTTAAGCTTTAACATCCAATCCATCTGGGATCACAAGGAAGGCTGGAAATGCCTTTGCCTTTTAAATGTTGGATGCGGCTTCATGCTCAGAATGGAAGTATCATCTAACTGATTGGGATCATTTTAAACTATGATGTGCCAGCACTGTATGAATACATTTGACAATCTGGGGGTTAATTGGGTAATGCTATTGCTTTCACAGACACTTCAGCATTGTGGCAACAATTAAGGCATGTAAACTTGCTGGATTTTTGTGGGTAGTTAGAGTCCAGTTAAGAATCTAATTTGTAATGAATTAGACTCCTGTTCTTCTACTTCAGAGTGCCAAGCAAATTTTGACATCTTTGTGTGTTTCTAGTTCGCAAAGCCCTTTAGTTAAGAGTTGCTTGGTGTGATGCAATGCAGTGGAAAGGAGCTTGGGAGCTTTTCACTTGCGCAAGGATCTCAAAGTGTCACCCAATAGATGCGTCCTTAAAAGCTCTTGGGACTCATTGCAGCAATATATGAATACTTTTGAATGGTGATCATCTCCTTATGCTCCCTTCTGGCCCTCAGAACAGCTGAAAAAAAAGCAATGTGTCTCTTAAAGCAAAATGACACAGGTGACATTGTTAGCAATCTAAGCTTAAAAATCAAGACTCAGGCCATCCAAATCACAAGATTTTAAGAACAAAGAAGGCTTTCATCCCAGTCTTCATGCATTTTAATTTCTCACAACTTCTCTCACTGTGTATTTGAGGGGGTGGACAATAACTTGACATTGAAAAGTGCACCTTTAATTCCCAGCCCTCTCTGCTTCCTCATTCTGAACTGGTTTCCTTTTGATCATGGTAAAACAAGAATGACCGCTCCTCAATTCTTATCACCCTCCTGCTTCTTCCTTCCTATTTCAAGACCTGGTTCCCTGGAGGCCCTGCTGACGTAGGACTATTCAATGCTAACGCATCTAATCCCAAGCCCCCAAATGCTTTTCTTAGCATTCAAATGATCTATTTCCTTTGAATAAGAATGTATTATTATTTTTGCAGGTTCTTTCAATTTTCCATTATCTTTTTGATAATAATCTGAGCTTATGGCAGACTTTCATATCAGGCAATTCTGGCTTCCTAAAAGTGAGTACGTTGCATCAATGACACCCAGAACTTCCTACTGCTGGGTGCTACAGTGCATGATACTAAACTAAAGACAAATTCTCTTAAGAGAGAAAGCTGTAACCTGCTTTGAAAAACAGCTGGAAATAATTAAACTTAAAGCAGATTTGACCCACGCAGATGGTGCCCTTGGGACAGAGAGGAGGCTCTTTTCCAGTAGTTATTCTTTCCAGCCTGAAGCTCTCAGGTTTAACCATTGCTCCCATAAAATCCATACTGGAAGATCTCCATGAAGAAAGACACTTTACTCCTGCTGCTTCTGCAGCCTGACTGCATGCTTGCTCTCTGCTCATCACTGTGGGGATGGCCACCCCTCTTTCTCCCTCTCTCTCCTTTCTTTCCCATCCTCAAGAAACCTCCTGTGGCTGAATGCAGTCATTAAATCATCCTCCTGTCTAGATATTTCCATATACGTGCAGAAGCCTGCAGGAGGAAATTATGCAGCCTTCATGCCTGCTGCCTGGCCACAATTCTTCTGACAGAGCAAAGCATGCAATAAACTGGACAAAGAAATCAAGTAGTTACTCTTCTGTGAAGCTGCAGGGGTATTTTCGTGTTGTAGCATCTTTGCTATGTTAATAATGCTGCTTATTGCTGGAAAAGCACCTGAGCTTCATATAGTCCTTTTATTTGATATTTTTTTCTTAATAGTTGATTCTTAACTCATTTAATTAAAGCAGAAATGTAGTATTTTCTTTCTTCTTTTTTTTTTTTTTGTGTGTGTGTGTGTGTGTGTAATTACTTAAACACTGTAAACGAGAACAGAAAAATACAGCAGGATTAACTTCTGGTTAAAATGCCATCACTAGAAATAGCTGTATGAGTTGAGACAGTGGTAATTCAATTAAAAATGATTTACAAAAGATTGTTTCCACTTCTCCCTTGATCTGCCCTGCCCTTCTGTGTGGGATGTGGACAGTACTTTAGTCAGCATTTCCATTCTTTTGGCTCAATATTCCTTGGTCTGGGGATTTGATTTTTTTTTTTGCTTTCTTTTTTTTTTTTTTTCTTTCCCTTCCCTAGGATTTCAGGCAGAATAAAGTCCGAGAGTAGCAGCAGAGACTGTGGTGCTGGGTTTACATGTGATGTTCTGCCCATGTCACCCAGAAAACTACAGGATAAAAGAGTTTCTAGGGTCTTCATGACTTCCTTGTACGCAGTACCTTCTATCTCAGAGTAATTTTGGAGATGCTAGGATGCTGCTTCATCTGGACTCTTCCCCCATCCTTTGAGCCAGTCTCTTCTTCCTCTTCCTATCACTGCCTAATGCCCTCACCCTTGCATCCACAGCTCTGTCTCTAATAGCATAGGGCCATGAAATCATAAAACCATAGAATCATTTGAGTTGGAAGGGACCTTTAAAGGCCATCTGGTTCAACTCCTCTGAAATGAACACAAATGTCTACATCTAGATCTGGGTGCTCAGAGCCGGGCTCAATCTAATCTTGAATGTCTCTGACTGCTCTGTAAACATCATCCCACAGCAGTCTATACCTCACCCCAATGTGGCTCTCAATTTTTTCCTGACACACTTTCAGATCACTTAAAAGCAGCCAGTCACTTTTACTAAGCCAAGATCAGTTTCATGCACAGGTAGACTGCAGGGATGCAGCTGCCATTTTATGGCCTCTCCTCTGCAGCCAGCAGTGGGAATTAGCATCTGTATCGGTTAAGGGTAATTCATGTTTTATATCTCTTATTATCTCAAGACAAAGGAAGAAGGAAAAATCTCAAATTGACAAGCATTTTAAAGTATTATGTGTAGTAAAATTTTAGCATTGTATTTCTTTTCTTTGAAAAAGGAGAGAAGGTAAAATAATAGTAATTTTAGTTCAGATTTGCAAATTTTGTTGGACAAGGTGGAGAAACCAGGGAAAAATCATGAGAATAATTTAGATTCAGGGATATAAACTATGAGCTGTTGATCATTGTTTTCTGGTGTTATTTCCACTAATGTTCCATCTTTAGGAAAGCAGCAATCCTGTTTGTGCTGCTGTTGACCACTTCAGGAAAAAAAAAAAGTCAAGGGGAAAAAAAAGGTACAACATGCAGATTCATAGAATGGCCTGGGTTGAAAAGGAGCATGATGATCATCTGGTTTCAACCCCCTGCTGCTACCAGACCAGGCTGCCCAGCGCCACATCCAACCCGGCCTTGAATGCCTCCAGGGATGGGGTATCCACAACCTCCTTGGGCAACCTGTTCCAAGATTCCATGATGCTCAGGTGATGACGTTCTTTTAAGATCCCGTTTGGAACATACATTCCCTACAGTGTAAATACTTTCTCTGAATCTCAGGCCACTTGTGAAGTGGGTAGAAGAGATTTGGTCTGCATTGCAGAGTGAGACTGCTGTGGGAAAAGTGGAATTGCAGTGGATTGGAAAAAGCCAGAGTTACAGTTGAAAACACTTTATTCAGAAAATATTCTATTTATATAGATTGTTAAGACTATCTAAAAGTCCCTGGTGAGGGAAACCAAATCCACAATTGAATTGACAAGTCATTCTTTAAGAAGACTCCTGTTATTTTTGCTGCTGTAGTGCAGCAGAGAACAGAGGGTATATTAACACAGATGCTTGGCAAGATTTTTTAGCTATAACTGTCAAAGCCACTTCAAAATTAGAGTAAACTATTGGACAGCTTTAAAAATGAGTGTTGTAACTTTATGAAACACTGTTACTGTAATCCTTGCAGATCAACATGTGGCAAGATTATTTCGTTGGAAATATGTGCCTGCAGGCTATTTATTTTTTGTGTTTTGTTTAACAGCAATTGACATCTGAGATCAAGAAGGCTTAAACCAATTATGAGAGCTGGTGCAGCAAAAATTGTGATTGATACATTTACAATGCAGGGTCAATTTTTGTAGTAATGTCATTTTATTAGTGAGTGGAACAAGGAGGAGAAGGGGACAGAAAGCATAAAACTTTGTAGCACCAAATTAGCAAGGTATTCTGGCCGCATACAGATGTTCCTTCCCTCAGTGTGACACACTGATTGCCCTATGCAGACCTCAGAGAAGAGACAGCCGTGTAGCTGTTACTAAGCCTACTTTCCTCTCACTTTGACTTATTGGATTATTTTGTACAGTGGAATGATAGGAATTTAAAAATTAAAAAATGCTGTTGAGTCATCTGGCCCATCTTGCGGCTAATACAGGATTGTTCTCTGCGGATCTCTGTCCACTTGGCTTTAGATGTGATTGGACTTCAGCCAATTTCCTTTAGAAGATTATTCTACAATAGAATACATTTCGTTATTAGGATTTTTTTTTTTTCCTGTCAGCCTAAATTTTACTTTGCTCAGTATAATCGCATTACTCTTTACTATAGTTTCCTAAAAATCCCTATTAAAAAGAAAGTCCTTAGTGTGCGCATCCTTCCAGAGCTTATAGATAATTATCATGCTTCTCTTTCAGCTGTGGCTTTAGTCAAGCTATACATATTTAGTTATTTTAATATTTTCTAAAAAATCAATCTTCCTAGATTAATGATGACATTTATTGCAGCTATCATTAAGCCAAATCTTAAATTCTTACATTTAAAATTCAACAAGAAAAGGCTGGACTGAATAAAGACTTACAGATTAGATCCTGGTGTCATTGAAAACCCATCTTTTGAACTCCTGTTTTTGACTTCAGATCTGTAATTTGTCTGAATGGCAGCTCTCCTGAGGCAAACTTCAGCAGTAAGACTTGTCTAAACTACCTTGAGTTATCTAGCATAAGTGCCTACATCAAAGCTATTCTCCCTAGGTTCCTTTTGGGATCACTGGACCCTATAGTTGGGTGCAATTCATCTAAGTCATTTTATATATGCATGTTATGATGAGAAGAACTGAGCCTTCAAGGTAGCTATTTTTCTCTCTCAATTAAGGGTAGCCCAAGGTGATGTGTTCCAATATTGACATCTGCAGTTGTTGAGACAAATTCTTCACCCTAGAGCTGAAGTTATGGAGATCAATACAGAGCGACTGTGCCAGAGGGACACCTGAATCACACTCATCAGTCCTTCCGTCCTGGACCAAAGACTTTGGTATTCAAAGGCAAATTTTGTGCACATTGAGATATTGTGATTTGAGAAGAGAGAAGTCTTGATGCTCTCCATGGCAATGCCACATACTGGAGACAGCACTGGGGAGCTTAGTTCAGTGAAGCTTTATGTACTGGGTGTGCTGAGATCTTCCTAACACATCTGAGTGGCACTGAATTCAATGAAGAAGTATGAGGGTTATACTGAAAAACTGGGGAGTGGATAAAAGTGCCTTTTGAGTAGACATGGAACAGGTACAGCTCTTACTTGTAGAGAGCAGGGGATCTAGGTGTCAGCTGCTTAGGTTTTCAAGTAACTCTGGGTTGGAGGCAGGCTATAGCCAGTGTCTTCGACTTTCCAGGTTCTCTAATAAGATGGCTGCTGTGTGGCAGGTACTTACTGTTCTCCCCTTCTCCCCTGCTTGTTTGTCCTTTGCTGAAAGCTTAGTGCTCAGAATCCAAACTGCATTTAACATGTAGCCCCAGGCAGATGACCGTTCAGGTGCAATCCTTGCCTTTTGGCTAGCCTTAGGTTACAGCTTGCCCTCCATGCAGCTGGAATCATTCCTAACTTAAAATGGAATAACTCAGAAAAGAAACCAGCGTCTGTGTTTTGTTCATTAGGAAAAAAAAAAAAAAAGTTATAGTTTCCCAGTAGCAGGTTCCCTTCCGGCAGGCTTGATGGCAAAATATGCTAAGTCTCTATTCCCTGTAATTGGTATATAGTATCTCGGCAGAAACTTTGTTCTAAATAGATTTTGAGAGGAAATACCAGAGAGGGAGAAGAGCGGTTGAAATTGAGGGATAATATCACTGCAAGTTAACATGTTCATTAATTAATCCTGAAAGAATTTAGGCTGAAAATTAAAATAAATTTTTCAGATATCCCAAGAGGTGAAGTTCTGAAGTTCTACAATAAACTCCTAACACATTATTAAAGTAGATTGAAGACAGAATTTGGTAAATCTGTACAAGGTTTTCTCCATTATGCATTATCATGCATATAAACATTTGCAGCGGTTACCGAAAAATAAAATTGAGCGTACAATATGAATATCCAGTCATAGTGGTACCAAAGGGGAACAAGAAAGGAGGCTGACAACTGTTCATATGCCGGCACCATAATCTGTTGTGTGTTGAATCCTGTGTTTCATGGAGTCTGCTGTTTGCTAGCAGATGCCAGGAAGACTCAATCTGAGAGGTCAGCATAAGAAATTACTGTGTGACCCTCCTGAACAAAGCAAGATCAGGAATTATACAAGAACCCAGTTTGCCCCCCCTGCAAATTATACTCCTTCAAGTGCTATTGCCCAAACACTGTACTCAAACTTTTCTCAGCCAAAACCTGCTGAAAACTTGGCAGACAACAGGGTTCTGCTCTTAACTCACGGTAGCAGGAGCAAAATGCAGCTATCCTCATCATCAGACATGCAATCCTCACAGGCTACAGGCCTACCACAGCTTCATCCTAATGCTAAAAGACATAGTACAGAATTGTTTTGGGATATTTAACTCTGAAGCATCACTGTCCTGGAGATGAGAAGGGCTTGGAGGAGTGTCTGTCGGGCAGGGGTATCTTTTTTAGCTACCTTTGCTTAAAACTGCTCCTCTATCCTTAAACTATTGTATCGTCATGATGTGAACTCACTCTGCCACTAGTCTGTCTGCTAACAACCTCTGTGTGCTACTCC
>NW_024962262.1:13913594-13958456 GCF_019238085.1 Lagopus leucura
TCCTCATCACCTGTGTTTTTTCAGAGCGTAGCGTTTTGGTGCCTGTCCTCCACTTCAAGCAGAAGGCACAAATAACTGCTGAGAAGGGCTTCCTAGGCTCCTTTCTAAGTTCTTGATCCTGCTTCCCTTCGCAGCTTACTTATGAGACAAGAAGGAAAGTAGGCCATACTTTAAAGCTAAAAATAACTGTGACCAAACACCTGCGAGTTGTTGCTGGCTTCCATTACAGTGGCTGTCTGTTTTAATGAGGACAGGGTGATCCTCCTTTGAAAGAGCATATGATTTTTCTTCTATGGATTTCTTGACCCACTTGTGATTCCTGAGGCTGACCTTTACTGATGGCTGGCTCTGAATGGTTTGTCCTTTTATGCAGCTATGTGGTAACCTAATCTTCAGATATTACAGTGCTGGATTTTATTTAAGGACCTTCCCAGACAACTGAATGTCATGGTCGTGGCAAATTTACCTATGTTGTCCCTATAAGACTTAATCCTGAAAAATGTGATCTACGTTTAATTTATTAGAACTCCTCTTTGTAATTATTTGAACAGGATTTTCTCAGTAGTTGTCATTGTAGTTGAGAAAGGGCAGGGTTTGAAATGTATTCCATCTGAAGCATTGAATTGCTTACCAAGTCTTTCAGAATGAAGCAGGGCAGCCCGGTTTTTCTGCCTTTCTTTTAAAATAGAAAAAAATAAAAGTGCGTATTTCCATACTGGATTTCTATTCCAGTCTGTAGACCTCAGTGATGAAAGCACACCTGCAGATCTCAGACCATCTGCAGGGATGCATCAGGGTAGCATAGGCTCTGCACTCTCTACCCCAAGGCAGCAGTTGTGTTTTCTGCCTGTGTCAGGGGATGTGAGGACTGCTTCCCTTCAAAGTTCCTGCCACAGTAAAGTTGCTCAACTCTTTGTTCTTTCCCAGAAGTGTTTTGGGTTTGGAATCTTTGCAATGTAGATGATGTTTCTGAGGCAGTGCAGGGAGTCCTTCTCCACTTTTTCCCACAGATCACCTGGAGAATCCAGTCATGGAAAATGGATGTTGTCAGCCGTTCAAAATTAGCTCTTTGAGTCCAGAAGGGCCTGCATTCTTATATATCTTCTCATTTTAGGGAACATTGCTTTGTACTAGCTTGCCAAGAAGACAATCAAAGAAAGGTTCTAGCTTTCTAATCTACTTCACTGTCAGTTCAGGATAGTCCCAAAAACCATTTGCTGTATTGATTAAGCTGCTGCCCAGTGTGGTTACTCTGTCTGTAACAGCAATGGGTGAATATTCTCATTGTGATGGGTGGCAGGAGTCTGAGATGTGGGACTGGGTTGACACTGATTGACTCCACTTCCTGCCTATTTGATTGAAGCAGAGAACCCAGACTTTAAATACTAATGTTGCTGAAGAGGGAAAAAAAACACCCCACAAAGTAATAGGTTAAAAAAATGTTTTATTGCATTATCGTGTAGCACACTCCATTGCACACAGCGTGACTGTAATTTTGTCAACGGTGGTGTACAGGTTAATACACTTTATAGAGGCAGTTTCATTAGACTGAAACTGAAATCTGTACAGGAGGCTCTGTTTTTTTTCTCTCTGAAGTCTATTAGGTGTTGTATCTTAGGGGAGCTGTAAGAAGATTGGCTCACAAGAATAATCTGTTCCTTCTCTTCCAGAGAAAAGTTAGAATGTTTAATTTTAGTTAGGATAATTAGTATAATTTCACATGGGTTCAGGAGATAAGAGAGAAGGCATGAGATAGAGCTTCTTTAATTTGCCTTTATTAACTATACGAACTGTGAACCTGCTGGCCTCACTGTACTGTCAAAAGGGGAGACATTTTTCTGTACTTGTACATTTATGTTAAAAAGAACAAATTTAAAATAGGGATGGTAATCATGGAACCTGAAAGGGTAATTCTGAAAAATGAGGTATAATAAAGAAAGGCTTGGCACATCCATTTATTCCCAGGTTTCACTCTTCAACTGAATGTAAAGGAAAGCCAGGAAACCCACCATCTTGTAAATTTTAATACAAAAAAAGATGTAAAAATGAGAACAGCCTGCTTTGTTAAATGTTACTGGCTGGCATCTGAAACTGATATCAATTATTAAGGGTCTCACCTCTTAATTGCTGGATACAAACCCAATTCTTGAAAAACTTGCAGTTATTTCAGTGTCTACTCTTTGCAGAGAAATAAAGACCTTATCCATAGTGTCTGATATACACTGCATATTCAGTGTAGCAAAATGGAAGGGTATTTACAAATTAATGCCTGTGAAATGAGGAGATCACAACAGATTTCTGGCATCGTGCTTCAGCCTGGGCTCTGTGATACAGTTTAGATAATTCTTGGTGTAGAATCTGCTCTCCTGTGATTTGAAAATCCTGTGCTCAGTACTGTCCAATTTAGTCATTTTGCCTAAGGCAGTGAGCAAAACTTGAGTCTATCTTTGATAGTAATTACTTATACAGTAATGTGAAATACATAATGGATGATGTAAGAGTTGAAGCTGTTTATTTATTAGACAATTGTTATGAGCTGGGGAATTCTTTTCTTGTAAGACTATCAGCAAACATTCTCACCATTCTCGCGCTGTGAGCATAAATGAGCAAAGAATCACCCAGTAAAGTGTTACTTAGAGAGTGCGTGTTTGTTTTCCTTTTGCATTCCCAGCCCTAGAGTTTCTTTCATTTCCTATGAAAACTTGCATTCTGTAGAATGCAGTGGACACCTTCCAGCTGGAAAATTTTAGATGTAATAAATAGCATGTAAAAGAGCCGGCAGACCATTACTTGGACTTTTTCCATCCCAGACTCTGGAGAAATGTGACTGAAAGGAAGATGAAGAGGCGAGATAATTTGTGCTCTGTATTCGCAGCTTTTGGGTGACTGGGGCTTCTGAAAGCATACAAAAGTGGTCAAAGTTATAAATTTATAAAGCAAAACCTCAAAAAATTCCCTTTTCCTCTTTTCCTCCCACCTCACTTATATACACTCATTCACACGCAAGTAAGTAGACAGACAAACTGGGATAAAACAATAAACACTCATAGTTTTTCTTAAGTTTTCAGTTGGCTCTGAAGTGGAATCAGTTTTATGTTGGTACAAATGATGCTCGGAATGCTTTTTGCAAAGGGTGAAATGTAGTGCCCTTAAAGAAAAAAAAGAAGTGCAGAAACAATGATGTGGACTATTGGAGCCCCAGTGGATCACTGCTTGTACCTCGACTCCTTCTGACAGATGTGTTGAGAGAACAAAAAAGAAAGGTCTTTAAAGGATATAACCATGGTACATCACAGTGCCATCTGGCACACCATCTCTTCCACACCTTTCTAGGCCTAAATAGGAAAGTCAGGATCCAGCAATTCTGCATAGTTTCTGATGAGACTGTGCCGTTCTATTCTTTTTTCATTACAATTATAAAGGATGTATTTAGTTGTATTTCATGTCCTGGCTGGACATTGTTTTTTTGATGTGCTGTCAGATCAGAGCAGTTCTTCATGGGGTAAATATTATCCCAACTTACACTCAGGCTTCAGCCCCGCATCAAGCAACTCAGAAAATATTGAGGTTGTTTAAATGCAGCAAGGCTTGCAAATAACAATTTTTTAGAACTGCCAGCATGTCAAAACATTGAAGGAAAATATTGAAGTGTACCAGTGGGCTTCCAGTTTGTCTGGTGCTTTTTCTATTGAATAATCACATCTTCTAGGGTCTAAAGTGGTAGTTCGTTGTATGTAATGTATCGCTGTCATGCCACAAGGCATTCAAAAAAAGAGATTGAAATTATCTTGAGGGAACCAAATCGCTTTATTTCAAAGACAAATTGGATTGATCTATCTTACCGTTCTCTATAGATTTCATAAGCACATTGCTTGTTGAAGTGGTAGCAGACATTTTATATATTACAGCAATTTGCATACGTTCATTAAGCTGCGCTCTGTAAGGCTTTCTGACAGGGGCATTTGATGAATCCTTTTGTGAACTGCATTGTTTCTTTGCACAGAACAATCTGTTAAATCATGCCTTTGTCCTTCAGTTTGTCAGTATCAGTAAATGAAGCAGATGTTAGTAACCATGGGAGGGTTTGGGGGCTTTTTTGGTGTTTGCAGAATATGGGATAACTGTGGAGGGCATGGTGCATTTGCAGAAGTGACAGCTGGTGTTATTAAAGATAGAAAGTGTACTGCAAGTACGAAGTTTCCTTGGCATGTTTTAATAATCCTATGAGATCTTTTGGAACAGATAGATGGGTGGTCACTTCTAAAATAAAAGCTGAAAATGTTATGCACAGCAAATTGTGTGTATGTATCTGAATGTAATTTTTCTTAACTTTGGTTGCAAAGTTTGGCTGCCACAGAGCTGCCTCAACCATGCAGTAATTCACGATGCTTCTCTATAAATATGTGATAAGGAGTGCCCAGGTCAGCAATCCCTTGAAACATGTCTTTGAGTGATATTGTTTCATGCATTATCACATCAGGAGAATTTTACACCTGGTTCATGTTTTCAAGGTTACCTTTATAACAGAAGTTTTGTTGTTCTTGACTGCTCTTGGGTTCAACTTGGGTACTTGACCAAACTTAGGTCCTACTGCCCATCATAAAGACCACTCAGCTTAAGATACTTGCATCCTTGCATCAGTGTGCGTTTCGGTGCTTAATGGTGAGTGATAACTCCTATTCAAATGAGGCAGTATGAGGACTTATAGTTCACTGCAGAGGATGAGACACGGAATCATTAATGTGGGTAAAAAGAGAACCATAGAATGGCTTAAGTTGAAAGGGACATGAAGACCATAGAATGATAGAACCCTCAGAGTTGGAAGGGATTTCTGAGGACCATCTAGTCCAACTTCCCTGCAATGAACAGGGACACCACAGCTACATCATGTTGTCCAGGGCCTGATCCAGCATCACCTTGGAAATCCCCAGAGATGTGGCATCAACTCAAAACTAGATCATCTAGTTCCAACCCAAAGTATAACGTAGGAAATATATTTCCGTGAGAAAAGTGTTATAAAGCTGATTGCTGGAGAAGTAATTGCAGAAAAGCGGAAGACATTATTTCAAAAATTAAAGAGAAAACTTTGGCCACACTTTGATCTTGTAAACAGCCCCCACTGCTTTTGGAGGTGGTATTCACTGATTTATACATTAACATTAATGGAATTCTCTTTGTGATTCCTCTGCTCCCTATTGTGGAAATCTCTTTTGGGGAATTGAATAGGAGATGTGAAGGGCAGAGATGCGACTTTACTCGTGCCTCCCTGTAATGCAGTCTGAGCTGCTGAGTCTGGTTTCTCTGCGATTGACATCAGCAACAGGAATGGCAAGATAGTGTATAGAATAAATAATACTAGCTATTGTCATATTTATAGAGACTGCCTGAAAATATGTAGAGAAGACCTGTGAGGGATTTCTGTAGTTGTTGTTCTTACACATGAAAGTAGGCAGCAGCTACAAATCAGTGAACTGTTGCTTTTGTAAGAAGAATTGGCAGAATCTTTCATGCAGTTGCTGGATAAAAATTTCTATTGCTTCTGCCTCACAGAGACAGCCTTATCTTTATGTCTGATTATCTTGCAAAAAAAAAAAAAAAAATGAGCTGCGAAATAATTATCCATGCTGATATTTACATTTTGTCTCCCTGCTTGAAAATTACCAGCTCACAGAAGGGAACGGAAGGAACCTAGGACTCCTTTGGTGGGTAGAGCCCTTGGAGAAGAAATTGCCTGCTATTCAGCTGCAGCACCCAGGTGCTCCCAGCCAGGTGACCATTGATATGTAGTGGGTATGAGCTGCTCTGTGACTGACTCATCTAACTGCTGAGGTGATTCACTTTGCTGATGCTGGGAATCATGTGGTGGGTACCAGTGGTGCAGCTGCAGGCAAAAACTCAAACAGAATTTTGGAGAAAGGAAAGAGGCAAGGCTTTTTATAATGTGTACTTGAGGTTTCTTTAGAGTTGTGGCTGTTTTGCAGCACTGTGTGGAAGACTGTTTCCTGCTTCAGAATTCAAAGATGCTTTGGTGCAATAGAAGTACTCAGTACAGCATCTGTTCATGTTGGTGAAGCTGATGAGGTCATCTCAGAAATCACTGTCCAGAGCAAAGATCAGACCAAGAGCATTTGGACATGTTAGCTAGTTTTCTTCTTTTTTTTTTTTCTTTCCCTATATCTTGTCTTGGTTTGCTGAGCCTGTTTCTTTCTCCTAGTGTATCTTCTTTCTCTTTTTTTTTGCTTTCTTAAGCATGTTGGACTTATGAAACACCTTACTCTCTGTGTCATTGTGCAGGAATGGCCAGGAAAACTTACAGTTACTCTAGGACTAATTGTAATTAAGTGTTACATATGCTTACGAAAGTGTAAGCGTTTAGAATTTTGCATCTGTAGCAGAACTGCCCAATTCAGCATTTTTGGACACAGAACGAAAGCACACGATGATGTCCTTGACTTTTTTTTCATGTGGTTTCCCTGTTCCCACTGCTGTCCTGCTGCAAAGTAAAGCAGAAAATTGCTTACATGTACATAGGACTGTTTGTGGTTTACTCATATGTTCTTATTTTCTTCTATGCCATCATTAGTTTTGCATATTGACAATGTTGCTTTTGTTCTTGCATTATGGATAGTTGTAGCAAAACAGCTGTTTGGAAATTTGATGTATTTTCAGAGCTTTTTTCTGATTTTGAATTCATATGTAGAAGTCACCTAAGGACCTGTCTGTTATTATATGCATAAAATTTAAGTTATCTTACCATCAGTTTTATCACCCACAGCATGTGGGTACCCATGTGATGTACAGCTGTAGCGGAATCAGCTCATGACCTCATTTCCAAATTTGATTATATTTTTTTTTTTCACTTGTAGTCTTCAGCTTTATTCTTTTAGTGACTTGTACATATTATCTCCTTTCCAGATTTTGGACTCTGAATTTGGAGCAGTTTGGGGTTATATGCTTCTTGAAACTTGGAGAATACCTGCAATAAATAGGTAAGTGCAATAGACACATTCATATTTTGTGCTGGATGATTTTGGAATATATATGAGTTTTGTTTAGTGCTGAACTTTGTAAAGCTCTTGATAAATGTAATTTACCATGAATGGGCCAGTATGATGGATCTTTGCAGGCTGAATTTTCAATAACACGTGATATTTTTATGGCAGAAATTGGGAAGTACATGATGATCACAGCTACCCAGAGAGAAGTGTGTAGCCAAATGTACAAATTTATCTTCAAAATGAAGGATCTCTGTGAGCAAGTGAGAAGCTCTGGAAATAAAGTGACTTGAAAAAAGTGACTCTACTCAGTCCTCCTGTACTTAAGGCTGTGCTTTAACTAGTTTTTGTCTGTGTTTCATTTGGTTTTCTTTGCAAATGCTGACGGCAGTAAAGGTATGAATGTGACTAAATGCTTGAAGAAAAGGGCCGTAAAGGTTGAAATTTTGGGCATGCTGAAGTTCCTGGAAATTTTCTCAAGTATTTCAGTGAAGCTGGTAATTTACTTGGAACATTTACAGAAAATATTCAGGCAATTTGAGAAGTACATTCTTGCATATAATGAAGAAATTTTTTAGGTGATTTCTTTTTTAAAACTTGGGTCACACTTTATGATGCTTGAAATGCTGCTGAGCTCCTAGCAGCAGAGAAGGAAAAACAAGAAGATGTGGAAGGTTTTATTCTTTCTAAAGAATTTACAGAATCGGACAGTTTTTGCATCTCAGCTCTAAAGAGGAAAAGGCTTCTCAAATGTGTGGATGTAACAATTGAACTTATTTTGATCTGTGTGAGAAACTTTGAAGAAATTTGTATTGGCATAGAGGCTGAATTGTTCTTATGGAATAAAATTCAGGAGTAGGTTTTGACGTAGGAGACTCAAGAGATGGATTTTGAAAGAAGTTGCTTCTTGTATAAGAATTAGAATGCAAAGTATTTTCATGCTGTATTTTCTCTGTAAGTCCCGAGATGCTTGACAGAAACTGGAGAACCACTGTCTCTATTTTGTGTATGGGGTCAGAAACTTGCTTGGTTTACTTAATGTGTGATTGTCCTATTTCTGGATCTACTGGATGTTCAGGGCTGTGTCCAGGTCTGTTTGAGGATGTCATGTTTTATGATGTTTTCAGAGTGTGTACAAAAGATCTGAACCCTATTTCTTATTGTTTCCTTAATATTTCTCTAATCTGGTGACGTGCTTTTACTTCCCCCCTTTTCCCCTATGCCCTCCCTCTTTGTGATACATTTCTTCCCATTTGTTCTGTTTTGTTTTGTCTTTTGCTTCTTTATTTTTCTTTCCCATGGCTTTTGCTTTTTGCCACTCGTTCTAATTCATTTTCAGTCTCTGGAGATTGGCAGTGGTGGGATCTTTCACAAGGAGGAGCTTCAGAAAAAAAATCATAGCAGAATGAGCTTCCCTTTTATTGCCTCTCTAGAGAGCCTGCTGTAAAAGGAAACTTGCTGTCATTCCCGTAAATTTTCTTTTGCAGCCAGCTCTGCTGGGCGTCCCCTTTGTGCCCTGTGAACATCTGTGTTGCAGCTTACGTCTGAACCCAACTGCAGAACAAATATGTGAACCTGCTTCTTGTTTTGAGCAGGAAGCTGCTGCTATTAGTAGGGCAGGTGGCCTCGGTTCACCTGCGACTTCTATTCCCTGTCTGGGAGCGAAGCAGCCGTCTGTCCTCTCCCCTCCCTCTTCTGGTGCCTTTGTCCACGGGGAAGTGCATTTCCCTGCTTCCCTCGAAGCACTGCCCCTTGCCTGTCAGCTGTCAGCATTCATTTTCTCCCTGAAATTTTCCCAAGACGTCATGCACAAGAAAGAAAGCAGCAAGTGCTGTATGACTTTTATGGCGTAGTTTACTTTCCGTTGCTCCTGGAAACTTGTGCCTTCATGCATGCAGTCATTCAGGCACCACCCAGTGACACCACCGTTCTGCATGGGGAAGAAATCTTCAAGTCCTGAAGTGTTCAGTCTCAGCCCTATTCCCAGGGCTGTGCACAAGCTTCCAGGAAAAGATGGCAGTTTTATGAACAGCTGTTGGACACTGCAAGAGACAGCTCACCGAGCATGAATTGTGAACCTAACTTCAAACAGATTTATGTTAACTAAATTTTCTTTTTCCACCCTCATTTAAAGAAAGGAAAAAGAAGCATCAGTGCTGCCCTGTTTGCACAAGTGCCATCCCACTTGAGCGTGCTCAGCAACATTTGAGAAGCGTAGGTGATGAACTGCAATCTTTGTGACATATGTGCGCCGCAGAGAGAAATCTGTTGTGTCAGGTTGGCTTCAGTTTATTCTTGCTGTTGTGATGAGCCTAGAAGGTGTGGAAACTTTTGAGGAGGATTGGGTGTGATGGCAGAGAACGGCTGTGACTCTGGCAGGGGAATGTGAGGTCAGTCTGAATTGGCAGCCATCAGCTGAGAAGGGAGCATGGCTGACTTAGCAGTAGGCTGCACCAGTGCCACAACTTCCCTCAGATATTTCAGTTACTTGGAAATAGCAAAACTTCCCTTTTGATGGTAGCTGGAATGGCTACTGGGCAGCATTGCTTTCCTTCCCTTTCAGTAATTGAACTGCCTTTTGGCAGGACATTACCTCAGTTTCAGAGCTTCCCAAGCCAGGTTAGAAGTTGGCCCCCCTCTTTCCAAAACTAACTGTCAAGGCAGTCCCAATACTCCACAGATGTCTCTGTACATCTGAATCCTGCACAGACAATGGTATCTCATGCTCATTCGTGTGTGCACTTGTTATGGAGAGAAGGATTGGTCTGGCTGATTGTACTATTGGGAGCGCTAAACAGCAAAAACCTCTAAACAAAAAAATCTGGTCCTCTTCAAACGTTGGCGGACAGATATCTGTCTTCCATCTGTGGCAGCCTGTGCAAAACAGCAGAAGAGCTGCAAAGTTTGTGTTCGGAAACCTTGGAGAAATAACTGGCAGGCTCTGACTTATTTTTTAATTGCACGCAGATCTGAAACATTAAACACAGAAAGTTAACGTTGAATTGTGACAAGCAGGCAGAAGCAGGGAGGTTCAGCCGCAGGCCTGTGCACCATCCTGCAGGAGGAAGGCTATGGGGTGTGTGGCCTTTGACCCTTGGGCACTGCTGCCCAGGCCCTGTTGTCCATTGGAAGGGGCAGTGGTCACCCACTGTCACAGGCAGTCCACTGGCTTCCCTATGTCCCACTTCCCCTGGCTGCACCCATGCTCCCTGGCTCCCAGGCTGCCCCCTGCAGGTGTCTGATCCTCGCGTGGGGCATCCATCCTGTGATGTTGCAATGCAGTGGAATGAATGATGGCTGAGAGGCTTGTGTTCTGGCTCTTACTTGGGGCTCTGCTGCTTTCAGTGGGCTTTGAATCAGCCTGGTGGCACAACTGGGAAGCCAAGCAAGGCTGTGCATCAGGCAGTACCCCTGGGCAGCAACAATTTGGTTTGATTAGAAGAGGTGTCAGCTTTTAGCATTCCCCTGCTCATTTTTAATTTTCCCTCTGCCTCCCCACGTAGGCAGTTCCCTGTATTTAATACAATGTGTCTCTGCTGTGTTGTCCCTTTTATTTATCAAACTTATGCAAAGAAGTTCCACGTTAAAGCATTTACCTTTTCTCGCTTGCAACTGCTTGTCTCCCTTTGCAGTGCTAGAAAACATGTGTTTACAATAGGTGATTACAAGCACGACTCTTTGGTACAAGGAAATCTGGAGACAAAGTTGTCTTCAGATTCCCTAGAACAATTGGAGCTGAGTCACGTTGTTAAACATGCCATATGTTACCAAGTAACGTGCGATGTTATTAAGTGAGGATGTCAGTAATGTGTTACACCACTGTCAGACTTAAAAATTAAAGCATTAATACAGAGTGTTGAAATGGACTTGTTTAGGTTTGGCCTCCATTTATATTAGTACTTCTGCACGCAAATTTAATTCCCAATGCAAGAAAATGAAGGTAAAGGAAAGAAAATGAAGGCAAGCCTTTCTACATAAATGGCTTAGTGACTCTGAGTACTTAACAAAGGGACAGGCTATATAGGATGTGAGTGTCCACCTTTCACCTAACCTTTCACCTAACAGGCTGTCACCTACAAGAGACTCTTCCTTAGACCTCCTGAACCTTCCTTACAGTGCTGCTGTCAGGATGTGCTATGCAGGCATGGGGTGGAAGTGGTAAACGTCTAAGTGAAAGATGTTTGTTTTATATGGACACTCAAGAAACCAATGCAATGAAGGTATATGATCTGCTGTTGATTCTGCTGTGCTTTTTTTAACAGTGCTTGCTCGAGGAGGATGTTGCAGAATTGGAAAGAGGTGCAAATTCATGTGTTGTGCTTTCTGAATGGGTATTAGCTGTAGATTCTAGCTGTGGATTCTAGCTGTAGCTGACCCTGTTCATTGCAGGGGTGTTGGACTACCTGACCTTTAAAGGTCCCTTTCAACTCAAATGACTCTATGATTCTGTCTATACTCATCACACGTATGCTTCCTGTCTCTGTGTATCCCAGCAATATGCACTGCTCTTTAGAATGCAGGGTTTGGGTCTGAAATCTCACGTGTAGGTAAACTGTGTGGTAGCCTGATGTAGCAACTTAGGAACTAAGTAATATGATTTTGTAAAGACAAGATATCCAGCACAGTGTATCATAAATTGATCCCAGGAGGACAGACCTAGAATATAAACTGTAGTGCTTTGAATATCTACATGTTATTACTGTATTAAACACTTTGCAGCAATTTGTATTGTATTACAGCTGACAAAGTATTTTACCTCCTAGTAACTAATGTAAATAGTGCTGATATTTTTCTTTTCCATATTTATAATTACATTAACTGCTTTGCGTATTAATAACAAACAGTTAAGTGTCAGCACCCAAGCTGTGGCTGCCAGTAATCCACCAGCAATTTGTTTTCGTACCCAAAATGTGAAACTGAAGAGTAATTACATAAATTTTACATAGGAAAGCTCACTGTTCTACCTCAATACTGTCATTTTCAGTATCAAATCTAGTGCCAATAGAAAGTGTTTCAGAAATGAGGAGAAACTTTGTGCTAAAAAGCTTGGGAGATTTCTGATGAAAAATGAATAGCTCGCTCATATCAGTTAGGATTTGTGACTTGTTTCCAAATAAAGCTAAACTTTGAAGAAAGTGTTTCTTGCCTCCGAAAATAGTCTTTTTCAGAATCCAAACCTGGAAGATCCATATGCAATGCAATTTTTACTTTTGTAGTGTGATTTGATTGTGCTAAGAAAGTGCCAATGCAAGCAAGAATTTTGCAGTTGAATGAATTTTTTGAACATTAGGTGGTTCTTTTTCTTTAACGTTTCCAGAGAAATATTTTTCTACACTGGTATTTTGAGGACTTAAGCATTTTAATTCTTAGAGACAAAGCAAATGGCGATATCAGAATAAACCCAGCTGATATTTCAGTTAAAGAAAAATTCCTTCTTGGGTTTCTTGTTTTTTTTTCATTTTTTGTATTCTCCGTTATTTTCTTTTATTATATTTATCTGCTTGCTCGAGGCTGGCATTTAAAACAGGTGAAGATTTTGAAAGTTTGCAAACCATTCGTATTTGTCAGGGCTGTGTGGTGAAGAATAGGTTCCCACTTAATATTGCATATGTATGCTGGATGTTCTGGGGAAGAGCAAAGGTTGATTAAATTCACAAAATAAGGTGATTTGTAGTTTTCTAAATATGTCACTCAACCTAAAATTAACTCAATTATTTACTAGTCACATACATGCTAATGAACTTTGACAATCTCAATCGACCTGCTGTGAAGAACTCCACTATCACTTAATAGTGTTTCCTCCATGTTTTCTCTAAAAGGGAAAGAGTGACTGTAGCATTTATCACATGTAAAGCAAAAATGCTCGAGGATTTTATTATTTTTTTTAATACCTGCCATTCCAGAGCACTGGAAAATTAATTACATTTAATTAGTAAAGCTATAAAAGAGGTGCTTAATTTTTGTGAGAGTGTCTCCTAAAGTTTAATCCCCCAGAGGTTTTGTGTATGATGGTGATGAAAGTGGCTGCTCCTAAATCAGCATCAGTTATATTATTTAAGAAATCAAGTTATTTGTCATACAAAATGTGACAAAATTATAAAGCTTTTAAGACACTCACATATGATAAATAGGTTTTGTTACTATTTCTAAAGTTAGAATCACATTGTAAAGACATCTTTAGCTATGTGTCACCCGTAGCTATAAGAAATATATAAAGAAGTTTCTGTGTTAGCCAAAGTCTTCAACGGATTTATCTGCATTCTTGCTAAATACAGAAGTATATTATGCAAATAGCAATAAGGTTATCCTGCATTTGTACTTAAGTTACAGGTAAATCTACAGAAGGCTGCCCTGGATGATGAAGTAGTAGCTTCCTTTCCCTTTCTAAGGTTTTTAGAATCATAGAATGGCCTGGGTTGAAAAGGACCACAATGATCATCTGGTTTCAACCCCCTGCTATGTGCAGGGTCACCAGCCACCAGACCAGGCTGCCACCATCCAGCCTGGCCTTGAATGCCTCCAGGGATGGGGCATCCACAACCTCCTTGGGCAACCTGTTCCAGTGCATCGCCACCCTCTGAGTGGAAAAACTTCCTCCTAGTATCTAACCTAAACTGGCCTCCACCCTGACACAGAAACATTAATCACAACCCTTTGGCTGCGACCAGCCAATCGAAGCTTTCCCCCCGAAGATTTACAGAATCCTGGATTGCTATCAAGATTGACCCATAAAATAGACATCACTGTAGCATCGACATAGGTAGCAAAAAGCAGCTGAAGAGTTTTTGGCCTACGGTTATTTCTGTCACGAAAATGAAGCTAGATAAATATAATACATAATATCTAAAGCTTCAGGGCACTGGCAGGGTGTTTGGAGACAGCTGCATGTTCAGCCCTTTTGGGTGGAATGAGTAAGTGGCTGATTAAGTGGACAAGATAGTTCTCATTGTGCCCTCAGGGACAGGTCAGCCCTTCTTCAGCTTCCCTTGAAAACTTTGGCAGAGGTGGGTTTGAAGCTGCAACAGTCTCACTGTGAGATGCAGTACTGAGTAATAACATACCAGAGCCTGTTTTACTAGATTTTTCTCAGTTACTGCCTCCCATAAAGGGGCGTAAAATGTTAAAAGCAAGCAACAGCAACAAAACAAAACCCACAAAAGAAAAAAAAAGAAACTAAAACCATACAGTCTTTAAAACTGAAATTAAGTAATCAGATTCAATTGAATGATTTTTTTTTCTAGTTATTCCAAATTATTACTGCATTTGTTTAGAATATATATATTTTTCATTTATTCTAATCATTTTCATGATTTTCTTACTTGATTCATTCAGTGACATCAGCTGTAGTGACCGAACATTTGTTGCCATGGTGACAAATTACAGTGTTACAAGCATCCTCGAATGAATCAGGTAAGAGAAACAGGCCAACTAAAAATGGAGAAAGTTTACTTACAAAGGTAAACCAGAAATGTTGGGAAAAAGTTTGGAGGATGTTGGCTTTGAAATCTTAAAATGGTTGTACTGTAGTCACAGCTTCTATAGAGCCAGAGAGATGCCAGCATGGCTGCTGTGATAGTGGAGCACAAAGGGATTTGTCTGCACCTCATAACTTCCATCAACTGGAGAGCACTTAAAATAGGTAGTTCCAAAAGAAGTATGAGTGGATTTATGAAAACCACAATTTCTTGTTCATCCTCTACATTATAATAATAAGCATTGCAGTTCATTGTGATTGAGGTCTAGCTGCTTAATGAAATGTGTTTTAAAATATTTTGAGTACTTCTGTCATATCACAGTTCTGACACCACTCTGGCAAGAGCCAGGAGCTCATCCAGTGGAGACAATGTTGAAATGCAGGTGAAATCTAGTTTGTGTTCCATATACGTAGCAAAAACGGAGGTTAACATTTAGGAGACCCATCTCAATACTCTGATGTGGTGTACTGTATCATCACGGAGTTTGCTATTATTTAAGTTGTATGCTAATAATAGCAAGAAGACCCTCCATGTATACATTGACCAGAGTTAATTCCATTCATGTCACGACAGCTCTCAGTGGGAATGCTGTGCCTTGCCTTGGCTCAGATGTTATTTCCAATAAATATGGAAATAATGGCTCACAGTGCTGCAAACTGTTAGGAGATCTCATAGGAAATCTCATCAGATTATGTGATAGGTTTGAAATTAATCCATGTCCCCACTGTATTTACACAATATACAATTGTGTCTCTGATGGCTTATAAGGAAAGGTAAACACTGCCATCCTAAATCAGCAAGGGGACTTGCTGCAATACATTCTCTTGATAGAGACTACATTTCTTTGTATTGATACAAGGCATTGACAAAGTGATTATAGAACTTTCTTATGCTGCAAACATACTGTTGTCTGGTTTGCAACCTCAGTATAGAAATAATCATCTTTCTTGCAGTTATCCTTGCCTTCTAGTTCAACAGACATTAATTTTTATGTTATCCTTTTCAAAATCTGAAAGGGAAAAAATGTTGAGAACTTCTTGCTCCTACTGAGAATATTTCTGTGCTACAGGTCCATTCATCCATCATTCCTGCACTGCTCTTTGGTGAATGCCTTCTTATAGCACTGCTCTATCCTCTTCATAGACTGCTGAAGCCTGCAGAACTGTGTCATGTTAGGCCAACAACTGTCTTCTTAATGTCTTTCCCTGAAGGACAGGAAGTTATTGCCTATAGAAATATGTACACTTCACTGTGCTTCTGAGTAGTGACTATCTCAACAAACTCTCCAGCCCATGTGTTTCTGCCAGCATGAAGGGTTAACAGGTATTTGGTACAAACAATGGTTTTCAATTGTTGCACAGGTTGGTCCAAAAGTAATGCCTCCTGTTTATTTCCATAGCGACTACAACAGATACAAAGAGCACAAAAACTCTGCTTCATGGAGCAAATTCTCAGCTACAAAACAAGAATTTTCAGCAGTCACCACCATAGCTATGCATTTTGGCCAGCAATGAACAAGAGCCTACGTGTTGTGCTTGTAAAAAGTCTGCACCAATGGAGGTGACCTACTGTTTCACAGCTGCTATGATGGCATAGTTGCCAGGAAAATATTGCCCATATAATCCATCTTTCATAAACCTGAGTGAATGGAGGTCAGAAGGTGACAATTCTGGACTATACAGTGGCTGTGGTAGGACAGTACAGCCAAGATTGGCAATGCACTCTGCAGTCTTTAAACTGATAAAGGGCCTGGCATTACTGTGTTGCAAGAGAAAGGCTCCATGTGGAATACTGCATCAAGGCCCCCAGCACAAGAAAGATGCAGAACTCTTGCAGTGGGTCCAGAGGAAGGCCACTGAGATGATCAGAGGGCTGGAGCACCTCTCCTATGAAGAAAGGTTGAGGGAACTGGGGTTGTTTAGCTTGGAGAAGAGAAGGCTCCACGGAGACCTCTTTGTGGCCATCCAGTAGTTGAAGGGAGCATATAAATAGGAGGGGGAATGGCTGTTTATGAGGGTGGACAGTGATAGGACAAGGGGGAATGGTTTTAAACTGAGACAGGTGAGGTTTAGGTTAGATATTAGGAGGAAGTTTTTCCACTCAGAGGGTGGTGATGCACTGGAACAGGTTGCCCAAGGAGGTTGTGGATGCCCCATCCCTGGAGGCATTCAAGGCCAGGCTGGATGTGGCTCTGGGCAGCCTGGTCTGCTGGTTGGCGACCCTGCACATAATAGGGGGGTTGAAACCAGATGATCTTTTAGGTCCTCTTCAACCCAGGCCATTCTATGATTCTATGATTCTTCTCTGACCTGACTCTGGAAATCCAAGCCTTCAGCTTAGTCAGCATTGTGATACAGTGGTTATAGTTGATGATTTGTTCAGGGTTCCAGGAAATCCAGAAGGATCACACCTTTCTCATCTCAAAAGACAGTTACCTTACTTGCTGAGGGCTGGTCTTGAACCTTTTCTTCAGTGGGGAATTCACATGTTGTCACTGCATGGATTTCCATTTTGACTCTGGTTTGTAGTGGTGGCATCATATTTCACCACTGATGATGTTGAGGCCCAGGAAACTGTTGCCTAAAGCTTTGTATTGACTCAGTAGGTCCTGACAAACTTGTATATGGTGTTCTTTCTGTTCCTGTGTCAGCATTCATGGCACTCACCTGGTGCAAACTCTGTGATATTCCAGTGTTGGAATCATTGTTTCCAATGCACTGAAGCTGAAATTCAGCTTTATGCACAGTTCTCTGGTTGTAATCTGCTGATTTGTTTTGATGAGCTGATCGAGATACTCTTCATTTTGTGGTGTGACAGCTGTGCATGGCTGACTGGAATGTGGCTTGTATTTCATCTTTGTTGCCACTGTTGAAATGCACTAGACATGGCCTCAGAGTGGTCACATCCACTGTTTGGTCCCCATAAGCATTCAGCAAGCATTGATGATTGTAAGTGGGTGCTATTTTTTCTGCATGGAGGAATTCAGTGATACATCTTTGCTTCAGATGTACTTCCATGTCAGATTGCCATTGTGTCAGACTGCCCCTCTGCTGCCATCTGTCACATGGCAACATTATGTAACAGGATATTGGTGGGAAGGTGCAAACTCTACTACCATACCATCAACATCCATTTCTGACATCGTGGGCTGACACAGTAAAATAGGAAGCATTACTTTGGAGCAGCCCTTGTACAAACTCTGGTTCAGCTTAGAGTTTCTTTTGTTTTCTCGCCATTTTGATAGTCTGCTCTATCAGTGTATCAACAGTTACATCTGACACTAGTGTCAAAATACAATAAATACAAGGCTCCATTCAAATAATCACATAGAAAAGAAAATGAGGGAAAACCCATATAATCATTTATTTCTTCTAATACTAATGCTTCCTGTACACCAGTTGTATTTATCAGCTTTTAAAAACTCTTGATTGCATTTTAAAATCTTATACATTCTGTGTGATGAGTACAAATGCAGCCACCTTCTTTTCTACTTCTTATTATTCATGGTAGCTGGATTTTGTATGCCATCTGTAATTATATTTTTTCCTCATATGGAGTGAGGGAGGAGCAAAAGCTATATAGCTCTCTATTCTTGTTTATCTTGCTGAGCCAAAGCAATTAGAATGGGGGTATGCACCATCCAAATAGCTAAAACACTAAATTCTGATCGATTAATCACCAAGTTGACCAAAAAGGAAGCATAAACTGTCAGTACAGCTGGTGCTGACAGTGCAAACACAAGGTAGTGAGTTTGCAGCAGGAGGATCTGAGGAATCATTATTACTGATAATGATGTATGAGTTGGAAGGAAATCAGGTTGTTTCAGAATCAACACCAGGTTTGTAAGTGGCAGTCTAGGGAAAAACAATTCTTATTATGTATCAGCTGAACTGGTTTTCAACTGAATTGTTTAGGCTTTTTTAACTTCACATGCTGAGGAATTAATAATTTAAGTACATCTCTTCATGCTTTCTGAAGCATTGAAAAATACAAAGTGGAGCAGCATATGGTACTTAAAACTGTGTTTAGCATAGAGGTATTTATCTATTTGTCATGTGGAAAGAAAATTAATAATATTCTTCGTGCACCAAAACCTCTGTGTTGAGTATTTCCTGAAATTTCATTATGCAGAGGTCTAACAGAAGCTTTGCTGTTGAAAACATTTTTGTTTTCATGTACTGGAATGTGTATTTGTTCAAACAAAGAAATGCGTATCTGTTGAAAAGATAGTGGTGATAGATTACTTCAGCTTTCATGCTTACCTACTGTTTTCCATTTGGCATTAAATTCCTTGTTGAATCCAAGAGCTAAATAGATCTGGATTCTAAAAGTTGCCTTGATGCCTTTTTCAGCCAACCACTGTGACCTTATGATAAAAAGGAAATTTAGTCATCTAATGGACCATCTTTCTTTATAGTTTAAACTCTAATAGATACCCAAAGGATTGCAATTTAAACCATTTTCTTTGAACAGTATTAATTTTTAGAGGATGTACAGGACCTCCACCTTTACTGTGACAACAACAGCACTTTAGATATCAATAGTGTAACTATCTGTTGAATCTAAATAGCATGCAAATTGTACTCCCTATACTCTTCCTATCTCATTATAGGGAATGCTGCATATGCTCTGTTAATCCTTTTGAAAAATTATTGACTCCTGAATAACTTTCTTTTGCTACTATAAATTGTATCTCATGTCTATTTTTTTTTTCTGTCATTGACTTTTAAGTTCAAGGGCCCGTTTTACTTCTCATCAGAAAAAAAATTTCTCTCTGTGCTTAAAATGAAGTACTTCAGGCTTGCATGTTCCATTTTAATGGAGATTTGTCAGACTCTCCTGCTTTTTCCTCACTGAATAAGTGATGCTTATGCAGTTGCAGGATGGGAGCGTACGTAAGCAGAAGGGTAACAAAACAGTTTAAAAATCTGTAAGTTAACATTAGCAGTTAAAGGTATTACCATATTTGAATGTATAATTAAAAATAATTAGAAATTCTTCCTTCATTTTCCAATCTTTACCACACATTTGTTGGTAGAACAGTTATTTACAAAATGGTAACATTGGACTTCAGAAAAAAAAAAAATGCTGTATATCCAGCTGAGTCTTGAGATCTGCATCTTCATCTGTATTTAGCTGGTCCCTCTTGTCTGCTCACAGAAGGGTTGTAGACATCTGACTGTGAAGGAGATGAATGATCCCACAGTGCTTTAAGAGGAGGATTTTTGCCTTAGGATGAACAAATATGTGCTTGACCAAACACTTAACATCAATATGTGCCTGTTTCTATCTGATGAGTGTGAAAGGAGCCTGAGTTGGCTATGTTAGATCTGGGAAGGGATATTTTATCTGATAAGCTCAACCCAATATGTCGAGATCCCTGCCTGCTATTTTTTCTTCTGACAAGCCAAGACTTCTGCAGAACAGTTTTGCACCACTATTTCTGTCATTGCTCTTCATTTTGTAACGCTTTCTGATGTGAGTTACAACAGAGACCCTCTTCCTTCACTCCCACTCGAAGAGTTAGGAGTTTTGCTTTTCTTTATGAGTGCGTGCTGGTCTGCTAACTAAAGTGCAGATTTCAGATGTTTGGGTGGTTTTTACTGGTGCTTCATACAGCTCACCCTGTGACTTTCCACTGGATGATGAAGATACTGGCCTGTGGTCCTCATTTCCTTCTCTCCTAAATGGAAGCATTGACAGTGATTGATTATTTTCTAATATGCTGTGTTATATGAGCTGAAATATGGAACATAGGCCCTGGAGTGTGTCCAGAGAAGGACAACAAAGCTTTGAAGTTTCTGGAGCACAAATCTTATGGGGACTGGCTGAAGGAGCTGGGATTGTTCAGTCTGGAGAAGAGGAGGCTCAGGAGTGACCTTATTGCTCTCTGCAACTGCCTGAAGGGAGGTTGTGGTGAGGTGGGGGCTGGCCTCTTCTCCCAGGTAACAGTGACAGGACAAGAGATGATGGCCTTAAATTGTGCCAGGGGAGGTTCAGTTTGGATATGAGGAAAAAATTATTCTCTGTAAGAGTACTAAGGTATTGGAACAAGATGTCTGGGGAAATGGTGGAGTCACCATCTCACCATCCCTGGAGATGTTCAAGGACTGTACAGATGTGGCCCCGAGAGACATGGTTTAGTGGGCATGGCTGTGAAGGGGCAATGGTTAGAGTAGATTATTTTAGAGATCTTTTCCAATCTCAACAATTCTATGATCTTTGGTATGATAAAAGCCTTAACTCAATAAATGACTTATAATTATCATTAATATTTATGCTATTATGTTTCCAGTTGGGTTCTGTGCACTCCTAAAGGGATTGTTTTCAGAAATTTTACTTAAGCTCATGATTTACTTTCTTTACTTCGAGTAATGAAAGTGAAGGACATTGAGTATACTATACAACAAAGGCAGTGTTATGGTTACTCATACCTGTCAGAATTCAGTCCCTTCCTTCCTATGTGGAAAAGCTGTCTGACAAAAATGATTTTGAAAATGCCACTTCAAATTAAAAATAGCAGGAGAAAATTGTTCCAGGGATGGTATAGCAAGTTGTTTAGCAAGAAGTTCTTCCAAATATACTTCTGGTCTTTTGAAGAAATATACATTCAAGAGTGCATTAGACTGCAAAGGGGTAGAAGTAAGAACACTCTTAATATGATTTTCCATTTTATCATGAATGCCTTCTCCTAACTCTAAGAATAGAGGCAGTTCTCTTTGGGCAAGCAAATTAAGGGCACTTTGCTGGGCATGTTTGTGCTACTCTTTAATCTTGCTTTCCATTTATTGGTGGCCTGCATAAAAAGGCATGATCCCCAGAAAGAAAAGACAGCAGGCATAAGTTAATGACACAAAAATACTGCATCTGCATGTTCAAGGATAAGTAAAGTGAGCATCTCATCTCCTGCTGATGTTGTGCTTGACTGTCTGTGTGAATTATTTCCCAACCCTGTTGAGGCCTTTATGTGGTGATACGTGGTAGGTAGAAATGCAGACTGTCCAAGGAAATACTCTTCCAGCTAACAGAGCCAAGCTGCTGAAATTCTTTTTTTTTTTTTTTCTTTTTTCCTTTTTTTTTTCTTCTTTTTTTTTCCCTGAAGGAAAAATATATACTTGATTTTATTGATAGTGTTTAGACTGGTAATTTGAACTGTGAGCAGAGCAGGCAGGCTGTATTTCATGGAGTCTGAGAGCATCCTCTTTCTGGAAAATCTTTCTAAAATTATCTCATGGTGAGTAGAATTTGATCCATTCTATAGATAAAAGAGGCTGCTGTTTACAAATATTTTGATGAAGCATAGACATTGCCATGTCTAGATGGTATGATAGATTTCATCATATCCTTCATATAATCCAAGTCTATAAGAAACAAGTAAATAACCTCAATTTTCTTTTATTTTTAAACTCCTTTCCTCTCCTTTTCTTTTCTCCTTTATACTGCCTGAATTTTAACAATGAGTTCTTACAGATGTCTTCTGTGACCCATCACTTGTAGCACTTCTCTGTGTGAAATTTTATTACGATGAAATCATCAGGGGAAAACAAGAAATCAGTCTGGCCAAATCGTTACTACTGCATTTTGGAAAGGTAAAAACCTTTGGAGAATAGGGTTGCACTGGGCAGATGATGTGTCTCAACAGAGCTGTCTTTTCCCTGTACCAGTCCATTTCTAAGATGGCCATGAAGAAATGGAATACTCTGGCATCAGGATGTTGCCCTCCTCACGCTCCCTCTCTATCATCAATTCAGTGTTTGCTGCTGTTAGTAGCCACCTGTTTCCCTTCCAATCCTCCTCATGCAAAACGTGGCCATTTCAGAACAGTCATTATATGTTTGGAAATGGCAAAGCAATTCTCCAAGTTCCACTGATTATGTTGTATAGCAACCCTACTGTATGCTGTTTCTGCTACTTGGAAGGCTGGTAGCTACTTGGCAAGCTAACGAAGAAGCTTCTTTCCAATAGCAGTGTTTTTCTTTTATCCCAGAGTGTGGTATTATTTTTCTGGTGGTATGATTAGAAAAGAAAATATATACAAAGCTAAAGAAATATTCCAACATATTTATAATATAATATTATGATGGGCATTAAATAAAGTCACTTGAGTGCTTGATTTCATTCAAATATGTTTTTGGCTTTTTAAAAGAAATAATTTTTACACAGAAAGTCTTGCCTGAATAGCAATTATTTGATTAAAAAAATACTGGCCCAGGTCTTGTGCTTGGCTTTCTATAAGCTTAAGCATGCAATCATTTTTTATTGCCATTGTTGAACGCAGATGGATTTAAACAGAGGTTCTCCCACACAGGTTCTTTAACGATACATGTAAGGAAGAGAGTGCCAATGGACTGAAATGAAACCTAGAACCCACGGCTCCAGAAGAGTGTGGGATGGGGTCTGAAAGGGACCCTGGAGCTTTTTGGGAAGGACATTACACAGCAAGGAGACTGGAACTGGAGTATTTGTGAGGATGGAAAAATAGCAATTTTTATCTCAAAAGCCTTTTGTTTCAGTTGGATTTGGGCCCTATTCTCTCTTAACCTACTGCTGCCTATAACAGTACTTCTAAATGCAAATGGCACCCATTCCATTGGCCTGCTTTCATTTTCAGAAAGCAGTTAGCGTTTCAAGGGTTTCTTAGATCCACTCTACTTAGGAAATTTTCTTCAACATAAATAAGGAGAAATAAAAATTAGATATGCAATTCATGCTAAAGTCTTTGTAGAACTTCTGCATTCTGTCCATTGTAATGTGAGGAATAGATAAGTGCCGGAGGTTGAGCCTCTGAGTCTCTGGGCAAAGCTTCATGCTGCTGGAAACATTCTTGTTTTGAAAAGTGAATAGTAGCTGATTGTTACAGCATGGTCTGTGCTGATGGAAGGAGTACAGAAAATGAGTGAAATGAAATATAGTTGAAGTTTTAAACAGCAAGAATCCTGCCTATAAAAGCTTAAGTGAAACTCTTTTTGCCAAGAATCTAACAAGCAGGAACTTGACAGATAAAAACTAGCAACAAACAGCTCTAGTTTTTCCAGTGGAGATGGAAACGTGCTCAGAGCAATGATGCAAGTCCTTGGTGATTCTGGGTGTGTCACCCACATCTTTCGCTTCCAAGTCCAGAAATACTTGGTGTGTCCTCATCGTCTGAAGAGACTTGGCAGGAGATGTCACTGACTGTTTATTTGGAATGTAGGCCCCGGGAAATAGGAGATGTTCCATCTCAAGGTTACAAGACGAATTGAAAATAAAATTAAAAAACAAATAAAGCAGAGGTGTGATTATTTACCTTAAGGGATCTGTTCTTTCAGGTTCAAATAAAACTGTCCTTGTCTACTACTGATGGAACATTTGCAGAGTTTATGTAGGAATTAGTATATTTATCAAGAAATAAATATGTCTAAATGGTGCCTAAATGCCTTCAGCAGCTTTAGTTTTAGAGAACTGCCTCAATAGTCTGCTCCTATTAATGTGGCTGATACTATCTGATAAGCTCCTACCATAGCTCTCTATTATTAAGATTCCTAAGACTCTGGCATGTATTGGTACTGGGTTAGCATGTGCTAAACAGATGTTGCAAGGCTTTTGGTTTGAAAAAGAAATTTATGAAATTACTGTTTTCAGTAGATTTTTAGAAAAGAAGGTTTGTGTGGATCAGAAGAATAAATTGTTTTGAGTTTCTTCCTGGTGGTTGGAACTTAGAGATGCAGTGAGCAGACATGGAAGAATTCAATTCACCATCCATAAAAGGGCATGTAATTCTTCTAATTCCACTTTCCAAAACACCCAGATAAATCCAAAATTGAAGTTTCCTTAAAAAAAAAAAAAAAAAGTAATGAATGTGTATTTCATAAAAAGTGAAGTAAAAATGTAATGGACTATGCATGCCTTTAGTCAATGGACTACCCCAGAAACATGAAAAAACATAAAAGAAAAAATATCACTGAGTACTATAACATCTATAGGAATTTCACACCATGGGTCTACGTGCAGTCAATAAACTTAAGCAATTCAGCTTCAGATGTTTGGGGTTTTATTGAGTCAATTCACTTTGTAGATCTTTTGTGTTAGTGTAAATTTTCTGTTATGCACCATGCATGAGCCCAGGAGGTTCAGCATCACTAGAGAAGATGTCAAAGGCAGATTTCAGTAGAGGATGCTCACCATTCATCCGCTTTGAACATCAGGTGAAAAACTACTTGTTGGTCATCATTAGATTTCCTGTGTTCAGAATATTAAACAAAGTTAAAACATGAATTAGTTTTTCATCCAGATGCTGTGACTCAGTGGAAATGTGTGTGTTTATTTCAGGATATGATTTGACCTAAATTTGCATCTTGGTCAGACTTGTGTGCTGAGTTCTTTTTCTTATCTTATTATCTCTGTACTGTGGTCTGAAAAAAGATCTCTGATGGATCAGCATTTGTGATCTGTATTTAAGTACTCCACATTTCTTTGCTGGCCTTTTTTGTTGGTATGTGACTATAAGCTGGTTCCCCAGTCAAGATTGGTGTCTGAGGAATTTGAGATTGTTTCTGGAAGAATTTTTTATCAAAAGGGTGTGGGGGTTGGGCTCTATCTTTGTAGACAGAGTGAAGCAGGGAATGGTTTGGCAAATGATGTTCAGACGCAGCTGTTGTTTCATTTTCACCATCATCATGCTGAGAGTGAAGATCAGCAAAAGGGAAAAGGGACCCTTGAAAGAAGAAAAACTGAAGGAAAAGAACATAAAGTGTAGACAATTACAGAGCAGGTGAACAAGTCTGCCAAAAGATGGAGAAAATGGGCAGAGTAAAGGTGGTAGTGGTATAGGCTTCAGCCTGGCTGTTCAGGGACCCTGGGAATGTATTCTGTACACTGATAGTTGTTTTTGGAATGGTTGCCAGCCAGGAAAGATGAATTAAGGTAAGAGCAACGTCTCCAGGCTGCAGACATACCTTTGTTCCCTGCTTCTTAACCCCTTTCCTCTCTCTTGCCTACAGGCTTTTTCTCCACTGCTTCTCCAACTAAATAAGAGTCCCTGACTAAATGAATAGCAAGCAAGACTCACTTGATTCTTGACCTGGCTTTAATCCAGCTTCAAATTAGCATATGGAATTGTAATTGGGTAATTTATCTCCTTTGTTTTAATAAAGAGACAACATTGAGGGCAGCTATCAAC
Source organism: Lagopus leucura (assembly GCF_019238085.1). Taxonomy (NCBI): domain Eukaryota; kingdom Metazoa; phylum Chordata; class Aves; order Galliformes; family Phasianidae; genus Lagopus; species Lagopus leucura. The sequence goes on from NW_024962262.1 coordinate 13,939,223, forward strand.
CTCCATTTGTATGCAGGAAGTTAGAGGAAAGTTAGGCTCTTGGGTACCAGGTCATTTCCTTGCCTGAAGATTACTTGGTAGGGAATCATCATCATTCACCGATTTCCATCAGCAACTTTACGTGGTGATGGCAGGCAAATCATAGAGTAGAGTACAGATACTTGTAAATGTAGCAGCTTTTCAGCAAGGACCCAGTTAACCCATACAGAACTTCCTTTTAGTACAGCTTTTAAAAAGAAATAAGGAGTTTGAAATAACTGTGCTCTATATAAGAGCAAACAATAAAGCACATGTGGAAGAAGCTTCATTAAGATCACTTGACCTATGAGTAAAATAAAAAGGAGGACAAGACAGACTTTCCTAGTGATTTACTTTCTGTGCCCATGAATCATGTTTTCTTCCTCTGTTATTGTGATTGCATTTTTTTTTTCTCAGCACTGCTTGCCCTATCATTATGGGTAGAAAAATAAAGGGATTGTGATATTTTCTCAGCAGTGATGAAAGGAACAGGACATTTCAAGGACATGCTATAAAAGTTGTTAGGACTTCAAGATGCCATAGCTTCATCAATAAAGCACTACTGCATATGGTCTGCGTTGCTGTGTTGGATTAATTAACATCCTGAAGGATGATAGTTACTACCATAAGTAATACTGGTCTTGCATATTCACCTGCTATTTTCACCCTGCTGTGGTGAGTACACTTTTGAGGATAAGGACCCCATGAGAAGAAGGCAGTTCATGTTGCCAGAGAACCCGACAAAAGACAGTTTAAGTATTTACCACCAATTATAAAGGGTTTGAAAATGAACTGTGTTTGAGTGTTTTGTCTTCTAGGGGCTTACTGGAAAAAAAAAGAAAAAATAAAAGGCACAACATTCTGAAAATTTTGAAGCGATATCAAAACATTGAGTGCTTGCAAAATAGTACAGGTTGAGTATATTTTAACTTGGATATCTGTGAGTTGGCTCTTTTCCTGTTTTTGGTAGGGAGGAAGGGAAGAAAAAGCAGGAAGGGCTGAGTGCTTCTCAGCTGACTGGAAGCCCTGGGCCTGGAAACCACAGAATAAAAACAGCAGATGTGAAACAGTGGCTTCTGACTCCCTTCATATGAGTGCAAATTCATCAACTTAATAACATCATTTAAAACTCCTCTTTTGGGGCCATGTAAAAAAAAAAAAAAAAAAAAAAAAAAGAGCACGGAAGTAATTATTACTAGTGTAAAAAAATCCACAAGACAACATTTGTCCTTGGTAAAATGTTTCTTCATATTGCTTTATGGATTCTATTTATCCAGACAAATTATTCCCAAGACGTAAAACAGCACTTCTGACATCATGTGAGATTACTATAGAAGACTATAATGTGGAAGTGGCTTTGTCATGAAAGATTAGTGCTCCTTTGGCTGTGCAGCAGAGCTATATGTTGGCCAAAGGAAGGATGGAAGACTTCACGATGTTGCAAACTCCAAGCTGTATTTCACTTCAAAAATAATAACAGTTAGATATTTTAATGCAATTACAATAGCAGGTCGGAGAGTCAGAGGTTCCCAGGGAGGTGGTGGAGTCACCGTCCCTGGAGGTATTCAAGAAAGATTTAGATGTTCTACTGACGGTATGTCTTAGTGGGAAATACTGATAGCAGGTGGATGGTTGGACTGGGTGATCTTGTAGGTCTTTTCCAACCTTGGTGATTCTGTGATTCTATTACCAGGCTCGATGTGGCTCTGGGCAGCCTGGTGTAGTGGCTGGCACCCCTGCATACAGCAGGGGGCTGAAATTAGATGATCACTGTGGTCCTTTTCAACCCAGGCTATTCTATGATTGTTTGATTCTTGATGATTCTATGATTAATCATGCTAGCAAGCACATCATTTGTTTTGCATTAAAGCTAAAGGTAGATTGACTTATTTCAAAGTTGTTTTCTAACTCATACAACATATGTAGCTTTTTTTTTCAGCAAGTGTTCAGTTAAGTAAGAGTAGCACAGATCTCCTCCAGCTTTTCAAGAATGTCAGGATAGGCTGTTATCAGAAGCAAACATGGGTCATTCACACACATGGTCTGGACTTCAGGAGGGCGGACTTTGAATTGTTCAAGGGACTAATAGGGGGAGTCCCCTGGCATTCAGTCTTAGCGAGTAAAGGGGTCCAGGAGAGCTAGTTGCTCTTCAAGAAGGAAGTCTTAAGGGTGCAGGAGCAGGCAATCCCCCTGAGCTGCAAAATGAGCCGGCGGGGACGAAGACCGGCGTGGATGAATAGGGAGCTATTCTTGAGGCTCTGGGAGAAAAAGAGAATCTACTGCCTGTGGAAAGAGGGACAGGCCTCTCAGAATGAATACAAGGAAGTCGTTAGGATGTGTAGAGGTGAAATCAGAAAGGCAAAAGCCCAGCTTGAATTTAACCTAGCCGCTGGGGTGAAAAGGGATAAGAAACTCTTTTATAAAAACATTAGCAATAAGAGGAGGACAAAGGAGAATATCCACTCTTTGCTGGATGAGGCTGGGAATGTGACCACTGAGGATAAGGAAAAGGCGGAGGTTCTGAATGCCTTCTTTACGTCTGTCTTTAAAAGTCAGACCAGTTATCCTCAGGATACTCCTCTCTCTGACCTGGTAATCTCGGCCGGGGAGCACACTAACCCCCCTGTGATTCTGGAAGAAACAGAGACCTACTGCTCCAACTGGACTGCCACAAGTGGATGGGGCCAGATGAGATCCACCCAAGAGTGCTGAGGGAACTGGCGGAGGTGATAGCCGAGCCGCTTTCCTCCATCTCTCAGCGCTCCTTGTTGACTGGTGAGGTCCCAGAAGACTGGAGGCTTGCCAATGTGGCTCCCATTTACAAGAAAGGTTGTAAGGAGGATCCGGGGAACTACAGGCCTGTTAGCCTGACCTTGGTGCCAGGGAAGGTTATGGAGCAGATTGTCTTGAGGGAGATCATGCGGCATGTGCGGGATGAGCGGGGGATCAGGCCTAGCCAGCATGGGTTTGTGAAGGGCAGGTCCTGTTTGACCAACCTGATCTCCTTCTATGATCTAGTGACCCATCTGGTGGATGAGGGAAAGGCTGTTGATGTGGTCTACCTAGACTTCAGCAAAGCCTTTGACGCTGTCTCCCACAGCATTCTCCTGCAGAAGCTGGCAGCCAGAGGCTTGGATGGGTACACTCTTGGCTGGGTAAGGAGCTGGCTGGAGGGCCGGGCACAGAGAGTGGTGGTGAATGGAGTCAAATCCAGCTGGCGACCGGTCGTGAGTGGTGTTCCCCAGGGGCCGGTGCTGGGGCCTGTCCTCTTCAATATCTTTATTTATGACCTCGATGAGGGCATTGAGTGCACCCTCAGTAAATTCGCAGATGACACCAAATTGGCTGGAAGTGTGGATCTGTCTGAGGGTAGCAAGGCCATACAGAGGGATCTGGAGAGCTGGAGAGCTGGGCTGAAGCCAATGGGATGAGTTTCAACAAGGCCAAATGCCAGGTCCTGCACTTCGGCCACAACAACCCCAGGCGACGCTACAGGCTTGGGGCGGTGTGGCTGGAGGACTGCGTAGAGGAAATGGACCTGGGGGTATTGATTGATGCTCGGCTGAACATGAGCCGACAGTGTGCCCAGGTGGCCAAGAAGGCCAATGGCATCCTGGTTTGCATCAGAAACAGTGTTGCAAGCAGGAGCAGAGAGGTGATTGTTCCCCTATATTCAGCACTAGTGAGGCTGCACCTCGAGTACTGTGTCCAGTTTTGGGCCCCTCACTGCAAGAAAGATATTGAGGCCCTGGAATGTGTTCAAAGGAGGGCAACAAAGCTGGTGAGGGGTCTGGAACACAGGCCATATGAGGAGAGGCTGAAGGAGCTGGGAATGTTCAGCCTGGAGGAGGCTCAGGGGAGACCTCATTGCTCTCTATAACTTCCTGAAGGGAGGTTGTGGTGAGCTGGGGGTCGGCCTCTTCTCTCGTGTCATTAGTGATAGGACCAGAGGGAATGGTTTCAAGCTACGGCAGGGGAGATTCAGGCTGGACATGAGGAAGTATTACTTTTCAGAAAGGGTGGTCAGGCACTGGAATGGACTGCCCAGGGAGGTGGTGGAATCACCGACCCTGGGGGTGTTCAAGGAAAGGCTGGATGTTGTGTTGAGGGACATGGCTTAGTGGGAGCTATTGGGAATAGGTGAACGGTTGGACTGGGTGATCTTTTAGGTCTTTTCCAACCTTGGTGATTCTATGATTCTATGATATTTTCTGAAAAAAGCTTGTTATGCTTTGCTTGTTGTGCAGTGTATTTCCTAGTGGCAGTGCTGAGTATAAAAAATACTCCTCCTGTTATTTGCTGTGGATAGTTTAGGCCAAACGTAGGATAAAAGTGTGAAGCCCCCCCCTTTTTATAGTAGCAATGTTGGAAGAATTTCTTCTGGGAAGAGTGCTGAGCTGTTATGTAATTGCAAAGGTCCCTCTGGCCTATCAGGCTTTTTCCAATTCTGTAAAGCTTACAACAGCTCAGGGAAACGATGAACAGCCTTTGCTGGGACATGGCATCAATTGTGTGAGAAGTGGAAGTGGGTCATTCTGGACATAAAATTTAATGGAAACGTGTTTTGTCAGCATCAAGACAGTTGAGGGCCCATCTGCTGAGGGTGTGTCCACTTCTTCTGCCATGACATCTGGTTAGAAGCAGGAGTAAATTTCCCCCCATGAATCATGCTGGAGCCGTAGAGCTGGGAAATAACTGCTCCTTCTCTTTTGCTATGCTTGATGTCTCAGCCTACAGTGGGAAGTGCTGTGGTTTACCAAGGGTCCCAGTGGAAAAGGAGGTTTCAAAAAACACTGTGAGGAAACAACTGGTAAATCCTTGTATCATAGATGCTGAGAAATTTAGCGCTCTTTGTGGCGTTATTAAAATAACAGAAAATTGCTCAGTTCCTAAAACACTACAGAAGAGATTTTTGTGATGCATCCTTTCCAAAAGGGGATAATGAATAAAAAAAAAATAGAAGGCAAAATGAGTGAGTTTGTTTCAGAACTGTAGATACAGTGCATTAGATACATTAGAATGGAAAAACTGTTATTTAAAAATGCTGCTCAAAATGCGATGGTTTGGACTAGTTCATTTTCTCTTCCACTTGGGTTTGAACATTTCACATCCCTAGGAAATTAGATATTGAAACTAATGTTCCCAGTAATAATGCATTAAGCTGGAAAGTGGTGGATCTCAGGCATATTAAGCAGTAAATACTCTGCATTTTTATTGTTGCCACATACCTTTCAGTAGTGAGTCCCATAATAATACAATATTATGCCTTCAACTGATGTGTTTATTGTTCGAAAAAGATGAATAGGCAGATGCTGACCCTGGCTGCCAGATAGAAGGGAAGATTTCCAAACCATTAAATGTGATACTGAACTTGCTGCATTAAACGTCTATCTTCATTTTGGCTAGGTCACTTATCTGTTAATTGTGATCTGTAAGTCTGGTTGCAAATATGTCTTTAAAGCACTGTAGAAAATCAAATCCTCCATTTGCATTCATTGTGGACAGAGGAACACCTTGCTTTATTATGGCATCCTAAACACTTCAAAATTCTTTGCATTTTTGCATTGTGAGGTGAATATTGCTGTAAAACCCTGTCTCTTTAGTAGCACTAAGGCTAAAACCCTGTCTTGGAGGTTTTTGGTAATATATTATCCTCTGACTATAACTGAGGAATATCAGTTTCTGGAAGGCAGTCTTTCTTAGTGTGGGCACTGCCTTACAGGAGAACAGCAAACTTCTTTCTCATGGAGCAGAGCTGTATGTGTCTCACACTTTTCAGCTTAGATAATAGACAGATGAAACGCAGCACTACTGCTGAGGGTGTAAGCATATCCTTAAAGGGATCTAGTTTGTGGAATTAGAGAAAATAGAGTCTGTTTGGAATAATCTAGCCAAACTATCAAATATTCAACTTCTATTTATTTTCAGTTGCCTCTGGAGCTAAGGAGATTATTATTTGCCTACAAAGGAATCACACTGGATCTGCCTTTCAGTTGTAGCAGGACATACAGTTGGGTGGGTACATCCACGTGGCTGAAATGGGAAAGCTGTCTCACATTTGTTTTCTTCAGCCAAACATATATCTCTAATTTTAAGGGCATTCTACCCTTGGTTTAGATTTGTTTATTTTCATTTTATAGGCCCCATTTTAAATCCATTTTAATGAGCTGTTTATGCAGTGGTAGTATTTTTAATATATGTTTGGGTTCTGTGCAACTCTAAGTCAGTCGATGATGCATGGAGAGGGCATGAATTAATAATATGGCAAAGGCAACTGAAATATCAATCTCCGATAACACCAGCCAAACAAGATTTTGACGTGGGTGTCTGTCTGACACTTTGCTTTCCTTGCCTGGTCTAACAGCCTGAGCTGCTCTCCTGTCCTTGGGGTGGCTGATGCTGCCAGCCCTTCTGCATCCTGCAGCTGGTTGGGACCCCCAACCTGATGCATTAAGCTCTCAGTGACGCAGTTATGGTGAGTGTGGGGTGAGCACTGGGGAGCAGAGGAGTGCCAGGACAGAGTCTTTCAGCCCATGTGCTGTCTGCAGGATGCTCTTTCCACACTTAGCTCACTCTATTTGAGTAAAGTGGAATAGTACTAAGAATCAGGCCAGCACATCTAATTAGCACAATAATCAGCTTCATGTGAGGCATTGCTGGCCAGTTTGAGAGCCTCTATGAGTATCTGGAAAGTATTGCAAGCAAAATTCCCAGACACAGCTCTGATAGGGAGCATGATGTATGGATGTTGGCTGGGCACGGGTTTTTCGGCCACTTGGACTTGTCCAGCCCAAGTATTGCAGCAGAGTCAAAGAAACTGGCCCATTTCTTCTCCAACATCAAGCAGTGCCACTATGGCAGGGTGCCAGTCCCCAATATATTAGATTCATTAAGAGACAGAGCAAATTTATCACTTGCAGTGGTACACAGATGCCATTAAGGAACTTTCGGCCATGTGGTTTGCCTGTAGCTCTCCTAATCGCAGCAGATCAGCATGGGGAAGTTCAACCACCTGACCCAGAACACAAGGTGTGATGAGGCCTTTTGGATGGTCTTTATGTGTGCCTGCTTCCTGGCCATTCATAAGAAGCTTCATAATATGTCTCCAGACATATCTTCAATATAATAACAAGAATAATTAAAACTCAAATACCAATTTAGTTCTCTGACCATCTGGGATCCAGGCTGAGAGATGAGATACAGTGCAGACCGTAAAGCTGTTAGTAAGGTAAGCTTTCTTACTCTTTTTTGTAATTAATTTTAATGGTTCTTAAATGAATTTTTAAATGAGTTCATGCTCACAACAGCTTTGAAAGTCTGTGGCTGCCCAGTGGGATCTGGCCACAGATTCTATTGCTGTGTCTTGGTCTGGCTTCCAGCTGGAAAAACAGTACCTCTGTATCAGTGGAGTGAAGCCTTAGCATGGTGATAAAGGAAGGCAAACAGAAATAATTGTAAGCTTTTCTGAATGCCATTTAAAGAATATGGACACCAGAAAGAAAAACAAACAACTACAACAAAAGTGGTAAGAAAGGGGTATTACATTTGCTTTATGAGAATTAACATGTGATGGCTGACTTATTTCCTTGTAAAGGGGAACACTGAAGCACCAAGGGTATGAAGTTAAAATTGATTAAGGTGTAATCCACAATAGTGTTTTGTGGAATGTCACACTTTAATAGGGTTTTCTTTTCACCCAATTGCATATCCTGGAAAGTTCAAATTAAGTTTTGGTCCACTAAAGTAGGAGAATAACTAAGGAAAGAACTGGAAGTGTGGCAAAGCCAAAAAGGAGGGGCTCACCTTTGGACTTGTCCATCCCAAGCAGCAGAGTCAAGGAAAGTAGTGAGTTATTTCTTTTCAAATGTGTCACTATGGCTGGATGCCATTCGCAGACTCATTAAATTCATTAAGAGACAGAGCTAATTATATCATTTGCAGTGGTACACGGATGCCACTTAGGAACTTTGAGGGCCCAGGTTAAGCCAGTGGTGCATTACACCTTGTGATCAGGGCAGCTTGGTTGGAGTTAGGAGGGGTTGTGCTGAGTCTGTCTGTCCAGCCAGCCCAGGGAAAGGCTGGTACAGCTGGACTTCCAAAATCCTCTATAGGAGGATGAACCACAATGAATCCCAGATAGGACAAAGGGGAGAGGGAATCTATCCAGATGCCAGTATGGGTTCAGCAGGAAAGGAATGAGAAAAAAGCTGGCTGTTTGCCTGAGCTTAATTTGAGTTACAGGGGAGGCTGAGGTAGGTGAGAAACTATCTCATCTAAACATGGACACAGGTTTTTGGCCAAGTGAGTAATCTAATGCTGTCTATATCATTTTTGTTTCTTAAATAAGTTGGATTTCTAGCTCTTTGTTTCAGGACAGATTTGTTTTTGCAACAGCAGTCAGCCTAGTATAGATGCATAACAGAGGACAAAATCAGCTCCTGGCAGCCTAGCTATAACTAGCTTTGTCCCATGCTTTGCTGTAGCAGTGATGCAGCAGTTTAAAGGGCTGATGCTGCCCCAGGTTTCCAGCCAAGTCCTGGTTCTGAGTTTGGGCAGCACCTATTATAGGACAGCCAGGTGATGTCTCTGAACTGACACCAGCTTCAAAGCTGCTGCTTACATGGCTACTGCTTTTAGTCTTGAAAAGCACAAGTCACTGGCAATGTTTAGGACTAAAGCTGTGAAAAGACGCACCAACAAAAGGGATAAGCTTATTTTACTGTCTATTTCAAAATAATACAAAAAATAAAGCAGTTCCTATAGTTAAAAAATAAGCTCAACAATAAAGAAAATAAGCAAGATAAATACATCTAATCATTACTAGCTGAGGTTAGTGATGCTGATTAAGAAAGGTACATCACCGATTGCCCTAATACCTTACCATCATCAGTTCTTTTGTGATCAAAAAAGATACCATTTGACCATTATTAGTGGACAATAAGCATTATAACAGAGCTTCTGTAGTTAAACACCAGAATACATATACTGACATGGCAAAATATGGATAAACGGCATCTTATATGTGCACGTATTAGATATACCGTGAGTTTGTGAGGTTCATCTATAGGTTAACTTTGATTCAGGGCCTATCTTAGGCCTCAGAATTTTAGTCTTTTTTTTTTTTTTTTCCAGCTTGTTTTTGCTCTGTGTTTGATGGACACTTGAAATGCCCACTGGAAGATCTGCAGTCTGGTGGGCAGGCTGGAGTTAACCAGAGCAGATCTGCCAGCTGTCTTTCAGACCAGCATGATCTCAGCTGGTGGCATCTGCAAACCATGCGCTGGGAATTATCATCCCCAAGAGCAAGTAACATCACCAAAAATGCAGTTCAGAGGCTTGGGTTTCAGTCTGTTGTTTGTAATAGCCTCGTGAATTGGTTATGGACCTGTCAGGAACTACATGACGTACCATGGGAAGCTTCATCTGAGAAGGAATGCCAGGTTGCCAGTGGGAATTCCTATCTAGGCTCTCCTTTCCATCTTCCCAGCCTTTCTCAGATCATTCCCAGGCAGTGAGCCAGGAAAGTTCCTGCTCAGTTCAGGCATACCAGAGCGTGATTCCCTGATACGTGAGCTGTATATGAGGGATGCCTCTCAGTAAGAGGATGACTGTATGACAGAGTGCAACTGAAAAGAGTGCAGAGAGGAGAAAACAGGAGCTTCTATGACTCAATGGTTTAACTGGGAGACACTTGGCAGCCCTTAGAAGCATCAGAGCCCATCACCTGCTGCCTTCTAGCCCATCTCTTTGGTCTCACTTTCCTTTATCTATACTTCTTACCTTTCTCATATTCTGCCAGGGGAACACAAATTCCTGCTAACAGCCAAAAAAAAAAAACAACCAACCTCCCAAAACAAAATACAAAAGTAGCACTGCTTTGTGAATGTAGTCAGTGTATATCCAGTTTCATCAGCCTTGTTCTCCTCCTTTCTCTTTCCTTCTCCCTTTCACTTTGCCACTCTCCCTCACTATTTCACTTCTGAAACAGGACTGAATTCCTTGTGGCAGAGAACTGTCTTTTGCTTGTTTAATTTAACTGTAGAATGAGATAGCATGTTGCTGGAACAGTATATCTTATTCACTGGTGAAAAAACAGATCGTCGTTATAGGAAATGAAATGACTAATGGCAACTGGCCTGCTCTGCTTTTCTGACAGGTCAACTTGTTGAGAGCAGTTTGGTGGCTGATAAGATAACAGAGTGAAAAAGAGACTGAGAGACTGTTTCATTGAAACTTAGAAAAATCTCTTGCCTTGTAGATTGGTTGATGTTCTGCCCTAATATTTCAAGTTTATTATTAACCAGAAAAAATAAAATCAGAGTTCCCAAGCCACAGCAAAACAAAATGAAAGTTCCCAAGGCACAACAAACCAAAACAGCCCAAATAAAAATATGCTTGAATACATGCATAATGTATTAACTATATTTTGCTTCATTTGTTAAGAGCAAAAGAGAACAAATAACCAGTGTTTTGGTCCCTTATGGGTCTCTGTCTGGGACACACTTCACTGAGCTGTTCAGTGGGGAAAAAAAAAATTAAAAATTGTAAATTTTTAAGGAACTTTTTGTCATAAAAGTTTTTCAAAATCTCCTACAAATATGTATCAACTACTGCAGGTTCTTGGATTTGGAACAGAACATTTCTCTCTGATTACCTGAATAGAATTTATGCAACGAGTAAAGTAACTGCTTTACATCCTTGAACATGAAAGTGAGTGCAACAGAACTGTGCAATCCAATTCACAGGCATATAAGCAATTGGGATCTGGCCATTAAAGCATAGATTCTGTGATAGTGTCCTCAAAATCACTGCAAGAATTCGGAAGCCTTTTCCTCTCTTCTGCCTTATGTATAAATCTTCTTATAATGAGACATGGTTAGTGGTCATGGTGGTGATGGGTTGATGTGTGGACAAGATCTTATTGGTCTTTTCCAACCTTAATGATTCTATTACCTTGAAAAAAATAGGTTTAAACACTGTGGGTTGTTTTTCTTTTTTTTCTAATTATCATTATTTTTTATTGTTCTGTTTCTCTTCCTGAGGGACATTATCCTGCATTAGAAATTACATGCTTTAGAAATTACAGCCTTATTTCCAGTGCAGAAGCAATAGTTCTGGCCCCAGTGCTGTCCTTAACCTGACTCCTCTTCACACACTGTCTAGTCAACATGCATCTGTCTGGTCTTTTGTGCCAGAGCTTGCTGACACAGCCACGACTGGAAACTTGTAGGAAACATCATCAAAATATGCCCTTAACAGAGCAGCGTGGGTTCTCTGAGGGACATTATATCCTCTTCTATATTTAAAGCACTGCATATATATGCTGTGGAGCTGCTGACAGATGGAAGCTTGTGTTATTAACAAGCTGATTGTAAAGGTGGCAGATTCCAGGAAAACAAAACAAAACAGATTTTCTTCCTACTTTTATTCACCTTGGATATTCACCTATGTTTTTAACTAAACAGGAGGAATTTCAAACCTTTAGCTTAAATGACTTTTGCAGAAATCTGGATATTTATCTTTGCAAATGTGCAAAAATAGGACTTGTAGATCAGAGAAGTGCCCCACTTCTCTGTTAGTTTGTATTTGTGGGGTGCAAAACATACTATAGGCTGCCATACATGCAGACAGCTACTGTTTTTGGAAATGTCTTATGAAACATTTATTGTCTCACAAAAGTCCTGTTTTTGTGATCTTTACTTGCAACCACAGCAGTTCAGCTGCAAAAAATGGCTTCTATTCTTTGAAAATATGGCTCTTACAACAAGGCTACAGGAGACCTTGTCTCCATATTCTCCAGTGGTGACCTCTGTTTGCACTTGCACAGTCTTCAGTCCATGGAAGGCCTGTCTGTGCATGTAACATTGCTATTATTTCATCATTATATTCATTATTAGCTCATGGCACAAATGTCTCACTGACGGGCCCATTACAAATACACATACAAGTCAGTTGCAGGCACAGGAATAATCTGCTTTGTTCAAAACGTGACCTTAATTTGCTTGACTGTAGTTTCTGGAGTGCAAACAATTTGCAATGTTATTATATGAGCAAGAACTAGTGCTTCAAGGATTAATTCCAATCAAGAATTCTTGCTGCTATTTGGTGCTTAGTGCACACAGGCTGGTTTTTCAGAATCTTTGGACATGCAAAGCTGTGGAGATGTGAAAAGATACCTTTAAAATTCTCCCTTGGAAGATATACCCTGAAATTTGATAGGACGAGAGGGAAAGGCCTTAAGTTGAGCCAGGGGAGATTCAGGTTGTGTACTAGGAAAAAATTATTCAGAAGAGCGTTCAGACACTGGAACAGGCTGTCCAGGGAGGTCACTGTCCCTGGAGGTGTTGAAGAAGTGCACAGATGTGGCACCGACAGACATGGTTAATGGGCAATATTGGTGGTAGGTAATTTTTTTGGTATTTTTTGAACTATGTGATCTTAGAGGTCTGTTCCAACATTAATGATTCCGTGATTCTTTGATTCTATGCGTACACTGGATTTTGAGGTGTGGGGGGAGGATTGCTTTTTTTTTTTTTTTTTTTTTTAATATATTTCTATTCAGGCTTTTTTGTCACTAGTTGCTGGCTCCAAATCAGTGGTAACATTGCAAAGGCACAGCCAACATGTAGCTGGAGATGTTTTAGGATCCTAATTATACTTTCGTTTCTCAAAGTCCTTGTCAGACTGATTTCTGCCTACAGAACAGCTTGTTAAAATTGAAGTGTGCAGGCTATGTGGGTGGGGAAACTGTTCTGAAAAATAATGACCCTTCCTTCCACCAGGGCCATCTCCCCACTCATTACTGCGATAGTGTGAACTGGCAGAATCCCTCAGGTGTCCTCACTCAGTCCTGCTGATGGATAGCCAGAAAGCCTCTTCTCATCTCATGCAGAACTTATCGGAGGTGAATGCTGGCATAGCGAGACATGCAGGTGTCCCCTCCAGGCCTAATTACCTAACACACAACTGAGAGCAGAAGTGAAGGCCATCAAGAAGCTTCAGCAAATCTTCATCCCAGCAGTTTATTTAGTGAGAAATAGCCTCTGGGAGCCCTCACGAGCACTGCTCATTCCTCCTGCCCATAATCCAAAGAAAGAATGCGCTTTTAAATCCTGGCTTTGGTTTTCTATACTTCAAATAGTTTAGGACATGAGTTCTCAACATTATTTGTAGTTAGCCTCCTCTGACCACAGAGTCCACGTTGTAGCCCCAGTCCCATCAGATTATTTTGAATATACATAAATGTAGCAACAGACCTTGGTTTGAGAAAAAGCAGTTCTATCTGAGAGACTGCTTTCCTATGCTTGGAAGTATTATGCTGATACCATCAGTGCATTAATTTTGCTGGGTCAGTGGCAGGACTTTATCATCAGTAAAGCTCTTTAAGAAACCAGTATCAAAAGAAATCAGAATAAGCCTTTTGCAAGAGAGGATAAAGTTAAAGCAAAAAACTAAAAAGAGGAGTGAGCTTATACTGACTCATTAACTTCTGATAACTCACTGCCTTTTTTTTCCAGGAAAAGGGAAGTGATGGGGAATATTGCTGACACGGAGGGGAGTTGTTGGAAGTCCTGTCCATATAATAGATCTGTGTTGGCAGAGGATTATCTGTGGCAGAGAGTTACTCATCTGAATAATATCTTAATTAACCAGAATTTATATTTCATGGGCAGAAATTCCCAAATCACTGCAATGATCAAGAACCTTTGCCATTTCTTCTCATTCTTTTCTTTCAGTAACAGATAATGAATAAAACCAAGGCTTGCTTTCCATTGCTCTTTAGGATCAGCTCTGGGTACTGACTCATTTTTATGGTGCTTTTCCCATCATAAAAAAGCAATGATAATGCAAAGTTACTTTTTTTTTTAATAGACCCAGCACTTGGACTCCTGATAAAAACATTCTTCTCCAGGCTTTTGTTTTTTCTAGAGTTACTGTCTTCATGGTCTTAATACTAAAATGGGTTTTTGCTGAGAGAGTTATTTAGAAGGGTGGTAGATGGATTACTATTTTTCCTCTCATGAGCATGTGTGCTTATTTGCTGCTTCCTCTTAGAAATTCTTTCCTCCTGTTCCTAGTGGTCTCATTACCAGGTATATGGAGGATGCAACGTTGTGCATTGGAGATGTAATATGGCAGAACAATGGATGATTTTATTTGCAGCATACTGTTGCTCTGGATAGAAGACAGAAATATGTCATCTCTTAACAAACATTGACTGGATCACAGTCCTTTATTTTTTTGATAGTATGTTACAGAAGTGGCTCTAAAGTCAATTGGTTTATATCACTTTTGTCTCATTTTATGACCTGTTTATGCTGGTATTGTACATCATTTAGGCAGGGTACACTGATACTAAAAAAAAAATCTGTGTTTGTATGATACAGTGCCTTATTATATTGTAATGGGCAAATTGCTGCTGTTTTTATTCCTGTTAGGATCAGCAGTAATTTAAGCTTGGTTGTAGGTGCTTCATACTAATATTCAGATGGTTATGTGCTCTGAAATATGATGGTGTTCCCTACCTTTCTTCTCTCAATTAGCTGGTCTGTCATACCTGTCTGCCTGCTGCTACTTTAGACTCACATGGCTGACCCTCATCTCCTTGCGTCGGTGCTAGTTCACACACTTCAAAAATCTGGATATTTAGTTAATGTTTGGGCACGTGTTTCTAGGACATCTTGTTCTAGCTCTGTGCACTGCAGCTTCCTGGATGCTTTCAACTGGACATAACTTAGGAAGTGATTATTTGCCTCTGTTCAGCACTTGTGAGATGATATCTGAAATACTGTGTCTTGTTTTGGGCTGCTCAAAAACCAGAAAGTTGTGGACATGCTGAAGCAAGTCCCATAGAAGGCCACCAACATGCTCAGGGGGATGAAGTAGAGGATGGCTGAGAAGAACTGGAAAGATCTGGGACTATTCAGTTGAAGAGAAAATCATTGGGGGATCTTGCGGCTGCCTACAGCTACGTAACGGGAAAGGACAGAGAAATCAGAACCAAACTTGTCAAAGGTGCATGGTGATAGGACAAGAAGCAACAGATACAGTTTGGGACAGATAAAATTTTGATTACATGTAGTTGGGAAAAAAAAAATCACCATGGGTATGATCAACCACTAACACAAATTGTCCAGAGAGGCTCTGGGGTGTTCCTTCAGACATACTCAAAATTTAACTGGAGAAGACCCTGAGAAACTTGTTTGAGCAGCAGGGATCCCTTCTAATTTACCTTATTCTACAGTAACTTTATTCTCAGGGAGAGAGTAGATTTTGTGGACAGCACTGGAGGTCTGGATGGGAAGCTCTGGGGTCCAGTATACATAGAAATAAGATTTTGAGAGAATCACAGAATCACAGACTTGCAGGGGTTGGAAGGGACCTCTGAGGGATCACTGAGTCCAAACCCCCTGCTAAAGCAGGTACCCTACAGTAATGACACAGGTAGGTATCAAAATGGGTCTTGTATATCTCCGTAGAAGGAGACTCCACTACTCTCTGGACAGCTTGTTCCACTGCTCTGCCACCCTTACTGTAAAGAAGTTCTTCTGAATGTTTGTACAGGATTTACTATGTTCAAGTTTTATGCCATTACTCCTTGACTATTGCGAAGCACCACCAAGAAGAACCTGGCCTCATCCATGTCAATGTTTTTTGTTTTCCATTTGCCTCCCACCTCCCTTTAGATATTTATAAACATTAATGAGATCCTATCTTCAGTCTTTTTTTTCTCCAAGATGATGAGACCCGGGTTGCTCAGTCTTTTCTCATATGGAAAATGCTCCAGGCCCTTTATCATCTTTGTAGCCCTGCACTGGATTCCTTCTAGAAGATCCCTGGGGAATCCAGAACTAGAGACAGTATTATAAATGTGGCCTCATCAGGGCAGAGTTGATGGGAAAGAAACACCTCCCTTAAGCTGCTGGACACGCTCTTTTTTAATGCACCTCAGGATACCATTGGCCTTCTTGGCCACAAGGGCACACTGTTGGCTCATGGTCAACCTATTGTCCACCTGGACCTCCAGGTCCTTCTTCTCAGGGGTCCTCTCCAGCAGGTCATTCATTAACCTGTACTGATGCATGCGGTTATTCCTCTGCAGGTACAAGACTCTACACTTTCTCTTGTTAAATGTCATCAGATTGCTCCCTGCCCAACTCCCCAGCCTGCCCAGATCTTCTTGAATGGTAGCACAGTCTTCCAGTGTGTATATTCTGGATAGCTACACGGCTGAATGAAATTCCTCTCCAGTTTCATACATGGTGGTGCTGAAAGAGAGAAGAGAAAGATGATGGCTTAAAGACAGCCAAGGACAGAAACCGGAGCTTTAGTTTGTGTTCCATTTTTAGCAGACTTGGACAGAAGCTCACACCAAATGCCAACCTGCAAATTTTCTAGGATGCAGCTGACAGATGAAGGACTGGGAGACTCCTGTTGCCTTTATGGGTGCAGTGGGTCCCAATCTTGTCCCCTTGTTCCCTGGTGCCTGCCTTCAGTCTCTGGGAACCCCAGGTTGCTGGCAGCACAGCTGGTGTGTGTCATTGCATTTGCCGTCATTACAGACCGTTAGCACTGTGTTCTGTGACATGTACCTGGTATTTATTACTTTTTCCCCAAGTTGCATGTTACTGTCTTGGATGGATGTGAGCCAGTTTCCAAATCCCACCCTTCCTTCTTTCCCTTGCACTAGCTCAGAATCGAGCTGTATTTAGCAAGTATAACAGCACTGACCCGTAAAGCCCATAGCAGCCAGCTGCAGTCCTCAGCCCCTTGCTTTCCTGTTTCCCTTACTCATTTTTCAGCTGAAGCAGATCTGCTCTTTCTAGTGCTCAGTATGGGAACCATGCTTCTCTGGCCCTAGTGCAAACATTTTCTGCCCCCTGCCAACAGTCATGTGAGAAGTTCACATGCCAGCTGCACCAGATTAGGGAAAGAATGACTTGTCCCAAAAACATGTGCCGTGAGTAACAGCTACTCCATAATTCAGTTCTCAAGTCTATAACACGTTTTGATCAAACAAGTAATTAATTCAGTTCACCGTTTCAAGTTTGTTATGAGCAGTAATTTCAATAAGGCACTGTTCAGCAATATAAATCCTAGCACATCCTTATTTTTGGTATAAATCTTAGTGCATCATCTTCTGATCGGGAAAATAGATCTTTAGCTCTCTGGTCAGGTGTCCTCTGTATCACAGCTGTCTGGGGAATTTCTTTTGCAACCTATTGTAGAGAACCTGCTTTAGCAGGGGGTTGGACCTGATGATCCCCAGAGGTCCCTTCCAACCCTTACGACTCTGTGATTTCTGTGAACAGCTCTTAGTACACCTCCATAAGTCCTTAAGGAATAGCAGTGTGGGGAATCTCCCAGTCCAATGTGGTCTTTCTGGAGGGGTGGGAAGGACGAGGAAATTTTTGCACTGTGTCCAATGCTAAACCTTGCAAATCTTTTTCAAACAACAAACCTTTTGTAGTTGGTGCAGCTTTTTAAATGCATTTGCTCTGTTAAAATAAAGGGTCTTGTTCTAAGTTTTGAAAGCTTTTTCATTTCCCCCCATGTGTACTATTCCCGCATTATAAAAAGGCATCGTCTGTTGCTTGTAAAATGTACTGCAAGCTGTAAGACTTGCATAACAAATGGTACATTAAGATAATCAACCTCTTCAGACCAGTAGGTCATGGCACTGAAACTGCCTGTTCGTGACAACAAAAGTCCCTCAGCTTCAGAAATCCTTGAAAGCACACACATCTCTCAAACAAACCCAGAGAGAAATGATCTCCCCTTCCCCACTACTCCCCTGCAGTGGGAATGGCCTTTGTCTATCACTGATTTTCCCCTAGAGTGAAATCACATTCACCATTCAATACAAAATTAATAAAGGTATATAGAGCATGTTGAGCAAACACTGACATATCCCCAATGGTGAATTTACATCCCCCCATTCTGTTTAAAATTAATAAAGGAAGACGGAGCACGCAAAACCAACACCAGAGAGTATAAAAACCCCTCATGGAGAGCTCGTCATGGCCTAGTGCTGGGAAGCAACAACACATGTTAGCAAAGCACGCCTTGACAATCTCATTTGCCTTTTTCAGCTGGGTTCAGAGGGCTCGGGAGAATGTGCTCTGTGGATTTGTCACCTGGGAGGGGGCATCTCATGGGTTATTCATTGTGTGCACAGTGTTCCAATGAACTCTCCTCCCCTTTTTCCTGCAGGTGATGCATGGAATAAAGCACCGCTGTAATGTGGGGCTGGCTCAGCCGTGTCCCGCCTCCCAGGTACCTTCTGCCCTTGGGTCTCCCAGAGGCATGCTCTGCTGTCATTTGCCTGTGTTTATGAGAGTGTAAAATTTTTCTGTGATCTGAACAGCCAGCAAAAGGCTTCATCAGCCATGCTAATAGAGCAGAGCCTGCCAGAACAAGAGAATGCAGACACTCCTAATGTCCGCAGCTCATCCCCTTCAGCAAATTGCCCCATTTTTGTACAGGAAATAGATGAGAATTTCTGAATGAAAATGAGAATTTCTACCTGGGCGATTACCCTGCCCTCGGCAGGTAGTATCTTCTTTGTGAGCATAGAACTGAACACCAGGAGGATGGGCTCTGCAGTCTTCCAGCGGCAAACAAGGCACAATCCTTTATACCCAAAGCGTTCCATAACTGCTTCCTGCCTGGCCCTTCTTACGGCTGCACCCTTCAGAGTCCCATCGGCAGGCGCCAGCCATTGATCTGGCTGCAGGCACTATCCAAACTCATCGGGAGCAGCTGGGAGCTGTCAGTTTCCCAAACGGTTATGGCCACACATTTCTGAAGAGATAAGAGTCGTCTTGTATTGCATGCTGGCTTCAGGTTAAGCTTTTCTTTATCGCTCTGATGTTCTGCAGACACTGCTGGTTACCCCCAGGTTCGCCGCGCCAGCTTCTCCCACCACTTAATGCTTATTTTATGAGCCCAGAAATGATGCTGCACAGAGTGGAGCTGTGCCAAGAAGAGTTGTTCCCGCTTGTCTTCATCCTTGTCTTGTTTTTTGTTTTTTGTTTTTTTTTCCCTACACTTGCTGCAGTTGAAAGGGGTGAACACAGGAGCTGAGGGAAGAAAAATGTGGCCCAAAATGCTGCAAAACTGAAAAACTGATGGCTGCTGTGCAAATTTACAACTGCCTGTGAGAATCTATCAGCACTGTATCACAGGCTCTTCTTAGAAACATAGAAGCATAGAA
>NW_024962262.1:13958466-13967496 GCF_019238085.1 Lagopus leucura
AGTTCCAACCCCTCTTCTATGGATAGGGTTACCACCCAAGAGATCAGGCTGCCCAGGGCCCCATGTACTGGCCATGTACTTCTCTAGAGATGGAGCATCTACAGCCTCTCTGGGCAGCCTATACCAGTGTCTCACTGCCCTCTGAGTGAAGATTTGTTCATAACAATTAACCTAAATCTCTCCTTTTTTTTTTTTTTTTTTTTAGTTTAGAGCCATTCCCCCTTGTCCTGTTACTATCAGACAGTGTAAAATTCAGTCTCTCCTATTTATAAGCTCCCTTCCAGTACTTGAAGGCCAGGTCTCCCCGGAGCCTTCTCCAGGCTGAAGAAGCCCAGCTCCCTCAACCTTTCTTCATAGGAGATGTGCTTCAACCCTCTCATCTTTTTCATGACTCTCATCTGGACCCACTCCAACAGCTCCACATACTTCTTGTGCTGGGATCTGGATGCAGTACTCCAGATGAGGCCTCACAATGGCAGAGTAGAGGGGTCAATCCCCTCCCTCTCCGTTCTGGGCACCCCTCTTTTGACACACTACAGTTGGTCTTCTGAGCTGCAAGTGCACTTTGTTGACTTGTGTCCATCTTGTCATTCATCAGGATCCGCAAATCCCCCTCCACAGGGCTGCTCTCAGTTCTTCTAACAATCTGTACTCATATGGGGATTGCCCTGACCTCAGTGCAACGTCTTCCACTTGGCCTTGTTGAACCTCACTAGGTCCATGTGGGCCTTCTCAAGCCTTTCCAGGTCCCTCTGGATGGTGTCCCTTCCCTCTGTTGCATCCACTCAGCTTGGTCTTATCTTACAGCAACTCTTATAATTGCTGCTGAAAGAAACGATGCTCTCTGTTGGTCCGGAAAATATCTGAAAATGGCGCTGAATGTCCTGGCAGTGGGATCTCTTTAGGGACTAGCTTCCAAAAGCTCTGGAGATACTTCAGATGTAGTCCACCCACTGTAGGAGACAGGGTCACCAAATCTGTTGCTGTACATCATATCATGCCCTGTGGGCAGACCCAGCTCTGTGGGCCCTGGTGCATGGCCAAGCTGCTAAACCATGAACTTCAGAAGCATATTTTGTAAGTGATGCCTTGCAGCTACCTTAAATGTGAGTTGTTTGCTTGGATGAGGTGCCTGTGCATTAGGTAGGATGAAGCTGTGCAACAAAACATCTTCCTTCCAAGAAAATCCCTTCCTGTAGGCTAGTCTTTAGTCATCTCCGTAACCTTTGTCATCCTTCCCTCCCTGGGGAGTCTTCTGTGTGACCTCTGCTATTCTACCAAGGCGTGTCATAAATTATTATTCTTTTAAATGGCACTTAGTCTGTCGTAGTGGCTGCTAGCCTTGAAGATTTGCAGTCTACCCTGTAATTTTGAGAGGAAAAAAAATAGCTAAGTGACAGAAGAAATATTGTACTTCACGATAAAACTACTTTTGTGTTTGGTTTTCTGCTCAAGTCATTCATATCCCTGTCACTTACCTCATTCAGGTCAAGGGCTTGAGGCAGAGCCTGGGCATAATATTTTTGGTCAGACCAGTGCATCTGAATATTACAAACATCTGTAATTTTGAAATTGAAATGAGTGTGGTGTTAAATCCTCAGGCAAATAACATAAAAGCATAATAGATTATTCAAGTTTGCATTTCTTTTGGAATGCAAAACAAAGCACTTTTTGCTCGTTATTCCTGACATTAACGAAGCAGCTAACACAGAAGGAGCTGCTCCTTATGGTTGCAGATTGGATCCAGATTCTGCAAACTTTATAGAAAATTCTGTGGACCTAGGAGTTGAAATAATAAAGCAAAAATTAATCAGCCACACATTAAGTGTGAAGCGTGGAACCAAACATCTGCAGCGCTCAGTGGATGTCTGGGCAACATACTTGTAGTGCTGCTTTGCCAGCTTACATCTGGAGTGGTTCATCAGAACAGAACAGATGCTAGTGTGAAATAGGTCATCATAGCAGCAGGGCACTAGAACAGAGATATTTCGTTGTTTTTTTTCCTAGCAGTAACAGCTATTTCCTTTTATTCACACCAATTACGAAAATGTTAGCCAATGCAGTATGAATGCGTGTATTGTGACAAGCCAATGCTCTTAAAGGGCATCAAGGTAAAAGCCAACCTAACAAAGCTTCGACGAAGCACTCCTTTCACAGGGTAGACCAAGTATCCTTTAACAGACGTGGTGACTTTTTTTGTTGAGATGATGATTTGTTTTTCCTGCTTCATTTTTGCATTTTAGTAGAGATGTTACTGAATGCCTTCTTGGTGGCAAATGCCCGGAAGCAGAGATGCTAATTCATAGGAGTTTCATCAGTCATTTCAAAGGAGAGGTCACACAGATAAGAAAAATGAACAGTACGCAGTATGTGAAGCAGTGACATTCAATGAGTCCTTGTCACTAGCAGCCATTAGCATGCAAGCCTGCTGCTATGTTTCAGTGCTTTATGTGCTTTTCTTGACCAGGCAGGGAGCCTTCGGAGCACTGTAGCAGTTAATGCCATACAAGTGATTGTTTCTTTCTTGAATGCCTTATATTTTTAGTACCATTTAGATGCTTCTCAGTCCCCCTGTGCATCTAAAATTTTAAAGAGAATCAAAGAATGCATAATTTATATCTGTCCCAGAGGTGATGGAGTGACTCAATGATATCTGTGAAGGGGATGATTTTAAATTTCATGTCTTATGCAAGAGGTGGTTTTTACATGAAAACTACAAAAACTGGCCTCGGGGATACCCAGATAATTATCCTCATAACAACGGGTGTGGATTCCAGGGGGATTATAGCTGAAAGCTGTGGTGTATTGGATTTATCCTTGTGTATCATAGTTGTCATAATCAAAAACATAGCAACTCATAGATCTTGGGGAATCTGACTTGTATTTTGACTTTGAATAGCAAATGCAGGAGGTGTGAAACGACAGGTTTGCCTCGAATCCGTTGAAGAATTCATGCAAGATGTAAGACATTTGTTTACTGCTGAAATTCTATCCCTGGGTTAAAGGAAAAAACAATTGTTTACTGATGTTGTGCAGAATCCATCAGCACATGCTTTATCGCACAGCGCAGTTCCACTAGACTATTTCTGGTTTCGTTTACCAAAAGCCTAGAAGTGCCATGGCTAGAAATAAATGTCTGCTTCTTTGATATGTTATATGTTTGAAAATGCACTTTAAGGTCTGTATTACAGACAGTTCAAAGGGAATATAAATTGGTGTAGTATTCTCTTTTTTTTTTTTTCTTTTCAATCCAGTCCCATACATTCATTGCTTTTTTATCAGCACTGTTTTCAATAACGTGTCTTTTAAAAGAACTTAGCATTTTGTATTTTATTTAACTTTGGCTTTGTTGTATTTAAATAAATGTTAAGATCTTGCTGCTTCCGTAGTTTAAAATGTTTAGCATCCTCTAAACCAATTCTACACTGGCTTTTAGCATTGTGTATCCAAGGAGACAGCTGGTCTTATTTTTTTCTCCTTTCAAAACTCTCTAGGTTTAACGGCTCTTTCCACTTCTTGCAGGATTGGCCATGAGAATTTGTAACGTTCCTTTGGAAATACAGTGATGGGGCTACTGAGAAGTTACCCTCTGTTGTACAGGTCTGTAACCTCTGCTGCATTCTGACTATTTCAGCATGTGGATTCCTGTGCTGTTTTCTTATCTTTTTTTTCATCTTGAATGCATGCAAGTCAAATGAAAATCTAATTTTAATCTGGAGCAAGTGTTGCAGAGAATGATTTTGGTTTCTTTGCAAAGTGTTTAGGACATAACTCTATTCTGTTACCGTTATATAAATGCAGAGCAACCCATTCATCTTTCCTTTGAAGTGAACTATTACAGCTTATAGTGTTGAACTGCAGAAAGGAATTGAGCCTGTAAGTCATTTTCACATCACCACTGTGTCTTTCAGTGTGTGCTGGAACTGCTATACTCTGCAAAGCCCTGCGGTCGATGCCTCCCACCCAGGTTGAACGCTGTGTGAGTGGCTGTCCATCAGCTATTGCTGGGGATGTTTCTGGAGGCACAGTCAGCTAAGATCAGCAGAATAGCTGGGGCTTTGGGGTCAGGAGGAGCTCAGGTTCATGGAAAGTTTAAGAAAATATATTAAAAAAAGAGTTGATACTTAAGAAACTGTAGGAAGGACATAATAGCAATGGCTTGATTCCTATGGTGTCAGCATGGCAGGGAGTGTTGAGAAGCCTGTAGCTAAAGCTGTGTCCTTGTCAGCCAAAACAATAGTGCTTCGATGCACAGTGGCCTACAATCACAATGATTTAGAGGATAGAATACACTCCCCTGCATTTCAGTGTTTTTTTCCTTGCATGTATGTTATAGAGAAAAATCTGATTTTTTACTGCTTTTGAAGGTAGCGCAGAACAGTGTTTTTATAGACATTTTGTCAGAGAAATCAGTGAGAATCAACTTCTACATCTACATAGTCATACCCTGTGATCAGAGCACAATGAGGGCTTGTGAGAGCTGTGTCTGGCCCTAAATAATGGTTTTCAAAAATGTTCGTGTTTGAATATGCTCTGTTTTGTTCTCTTATTTGCCTGACAGCACTGTGGGTATAATTGCTTTTCTTGTTGCCTCTGTGCAGTCACTTAGCATTCCATTAGTCTGTATGAGTTCTGTAGGGAAAGTAAGGAATAAAACCCAAACCAGATGGTTTTAGGGTAACAGAGGTATCCAAAACTACCTTCAGTTTATTCTCGGGCATTATTATGAGTTGGTAGTGCCTTTTAATGTGACCCCAGCTTCAAAATGCCTTGGAGACTGTTTGAACCTAGATGTAAACCTTACACATGACTACAGCTTCTGTAATGAGCAATAGTCCTAGATCGTGCCAGTTGAGATGCTGCAGATACAGATCTGATCGGGATGCCTCAGGCCTGTGTTGAGTGAAAGCTCTGTGCTCAAAAATAAGTAGCTTCTCAGAGTAATTGCACAACTGTTGAATGATCTGTGTCCTTCTAAAGCTCTACGAATGCACTGTTCTTTTCTTTAATGATGCTGTCCCTCTGGGCAAAATTTCTGTTTTTCTTTGGGGGCAGAAGGAAAAAAAAATTGTAAACACTGAAATGTGCTCAGGATAAAGGGAGAAAACTTGTTGCACGTTTTGGCATTTGGACTGTAAATCCTTTATGAACAGCAGAGGCAGCCTTATAAAATCTTCCTTTCCAGGCTTGTCTGTGAGAGCTGTTTGAATCACAGCTCACCAAAGGCTTCCAAGAGCTGCAGCTGAGTTTGCTGAAGTAGAGCATGGTTGGGCCTAATGAATTTGATACAAATGCAGCCAACAGCTGCTCTGCAATAAAGTTTAGGCAAGTTGTTTATCTAAAACACCTTTTAGAAGCTTTCTCTTTCACAAGTCTGATTCCTGAAAAATAATGGCTTTGAGATATACATACAAATTAGCATTGCATCGTTTAACACGAATACGATATTAATTTGATGTATGTGCAATTAGATATATATTACCATGTGGCATGAAATAGTTGGAATACTACTGTGCTATAGCTTTATTATAATACAAAGGAAAACAAATTAACAGGAAAGACATTTCTTCTGAGAAAGAAAAACCATGTGTAATTTCTCACTGGCAAGTACTGCTCCGAGGCACTATCAAAAGGTGTTACATTTAACCTCTGCAAGAAATAGATATTTATATCAGTAAGAATGCTATCGCAGATGCATTTTTCATATTGTGTAGTTAAAGAGCAATTATACAGCAGTTGTCTGGATGAAGGCTGAACTCACCTGCACTCTGCCTGGGGTCTGAGCGAAGCTGCTTCTGCAGCTGTGTACGTACCTATTGTGATACTTCTCTGTAGCATCTGGTATTGACATTGAAGCAGAACAGGATACTGGTCTAGCCAAATAATTTCTTTAATCCAGGTCAGCTTTTTCCATTTTTCCCCTGACTTCCACTGCAAATTTTGTATACTTTTTTTTTCTTGTAAGTATCTTCCTGTATGGTTCTTGTTTTCTTAAACTTTCTTATATTTCCTGCTTATGATCCCTTGTACATTCTCTAGAGAAACTTCCTTTTCCCTTCTGCCTTTGTTGTTTATCCTTACTTTACTGGAATTTTATTCATTTATTTCTGGAGTTTCTTAAATTTTCCTGTTGGGTCCCTAAATGATGCACCTCTTCCAGTGACTCTTAGGTCTGCTCAAATATTTGCACTTGACACTCTTAGGAGGAAATGGGTGTATTGGTTGTACAGTAAGCAGAAGAAAACCAAAGGCAGTGTTAGGCAATGGGCTGTGGTGTGGGATGGAAAAAATCCTCATCATCTGGATCAGCCCCTCTGTTCTCTTCGTGTTGTGGCCTGCTGGCCCTGTGGTCAGCCAGGGCTGGCTCTTGGTGGGGTGTGAGTGCAGGGAGCACCTCTCTGTTGTACTGCTGCTTCTTGAGGGTATTTTAACAATTATGAAAACACTAAGCTGTCAAAAGTCATGGTGGGAGGTAGGGAGAAAAGAGGGGAAGAGCCTAAGGAGAGCAATTCTCTATGAGAGTGTGTAAGCATGGCAGCCATACATTTGATCTCTAACCAGTGCTGCATGCATAGCTGGAGAGCCCTCCTGCTGCTGGCTGTGTTAGGTATTCCCGCCTGCCTCTGAGCTATGCTGCTGGAGGGACCAGGACCTGATACCTGTGGGCCCCGTGGGGGCTCAGCTCTCTCTCCCCAAGCTGAAAGTGATGGACTGGATGCTCAAAGTGGTGTCTGCATGGAGGTGAGTGGAGAGGAACGTGGTAGGTCAAGGCACAGACCAGCAGTCTGAGGGGGCAAACAGGCATCTGTTTTCTCTGTGCACCTTATGTGCAAATTACCTGGGAGAAAGGAAGGGGATGCTGCTACCTGTAAATGTGCCATATGTGCATTTGATGTATACATCTGAATTATTGAACAGATGGAAAACAAGTAGTCTGTTAACTGGAGAAAATCTATAAGCTAGATGCTCAGAGAAAATGTGGCAGAATGAAATGGGAGGATGGGGAAAGTAAATCTCACTGATCTGTCATGGAGGGACAGTTGCATTTCATTAGAAGAGAAAACAGGATGGTGAGATTGTAAAAGTTAATGCATCCAAATAATGGGATGTATGTACAAACTGACTAAAATGCATATATGCACTTTTTAAAATTTGAATGATGGTTCAGAGTGACCATGCAACTCTTCTCTTTTATTACCCATATCAGGACAAGGGGCACATGATGGTTAGAAAAAATAAAATGACAATTTGCTGACCTGAATGAGAGCTGTGACCCTAGCAGGGCTTCTGCAGGACAATGGGATAAGTATGGATGCATGGAAAATGAACAACCAAGAGAACAGAGAGACCTTCCCATGATTTTAAGTTGTTTCCAAGCAGTTCATGGGAATGGCAGCAAGTGCTTCTTCTGTCTGAGGAACAGCCCAGTGGCATCCTGAAACACCACCCTGTTGTTTAATCACAGCTACTTCCCAGGAGAACAGGGAAATGGTTGAGAGGCTCCTGCAAACTGCCCTAAGTGTCTATAGACTTGGATCAGGAGAAAGGTTCTTTACTTGTCTCACCTCATTGCCCATCATCTTACGTTTCAAAGTGGCAATTAGTTAATGATCTTCGCCTATCTTAACTCGTGTGGTATGCCATAAAATAAAGGGTGATCTTTCGTGCCAGCAGTTGAGAGTGCCCTGGGGACACTGAAAATCATCTGGCTCATTTGCTTGTGTTGCAATCAAGATGTCTAAATCATCTGTGAGAGATGTTTACCTGATACATGCTTAAAACAAACACCACCACCACCAAAACAAACAAAAATGAACAACAAAAAGAACAAAACCCCTAAACATCTTCCAGCATGAATATTTCAGTTACTCTTTTTATAGTCTCCTCCAGAACTACACAACCTTTAGGGGGTATTCCTAAAATCCAGGTTATGCTTCCTTTGTTCCAGATTAAGCCATTTGGTGTCTTATTTCTTGTGAAGAAAGGGGAAAGCTGAATGTAACTTTCTTTATAGCTGTCTGTTGAGTATTGAAAGAAAGAATGCCTCCATCTTGGAGCTGAAATGTTTATTTATTTATTTGTTTTTCAGAATAAGCAATTGTAAAACCTGCAGATACCAATTTTAAAACTTCTGAAGGATTTCTTTCTTCTTCCAGTGTATCTGCATCCCTCTGTGTGCTGTGACTTCTTAATTCAAGTGCAAGTGCTAAGAACCTGGAAATCCTTGGTATGACTGTCAAATGCATAAAAATTATGTAAAATAAGTCCAAAGTTTAGGAGATTGATAACTAATGGTGGAAGTGTACCCTAAATTAAAGTGGCTCCCATCCTTATCTTACCTCAACCTAGGTGGAATCCCTGCCAATGTTTTCTCTCTCTTCTATCCTTTAAATTCTTCTCAAGTATGATAGTAGGTAATGAATGACATTGTTTGAGAGACAATAAGAGTGGAACTGATAGCTCTCAACATATGGATAACTACACATCTTGCACCTTTTCATTGCCCACATTCTGGCTGCACAGAGATATGTGAACAATGGATGAGGTGAAATTGTGGCTGTAGCACATTTCAGAAACAATGATTGTTCATTCAGGTCCCTTCAAAGGAAAGACAGCAAAGAACTGCTAAGTTTTCTATCACTAGTGTCCTCAGAAGAATCAATCATGTGTCATGAATAATAATAATAGAAGGGGGAGGACAGCTGCTCAGCCAAACATCATCAATATTGACACCTTCCAGGAGGAGTAATCAGTAATCCCCTTGACCAAAGCAGGTGTCACAGCAAGATAAAAGTCATAAACTCCAGCTCCAGCAGGAACCTGTTGCCATAGACAGAAAGATATGAATTGATTTCCCTTTTGAAAAGATGTTAAAACATCTTCTCCAGTTGAGAGAAGGAGAAATCCACTGTCCCTGCTACTGCCCAACTCTCCAGAAATGACACTGAAACTTACAGTTTGTCACATTAAAAAGAAGGGAAGGGAAGGGAAGGGAAGGGAAGGGAAGGGAAGGGAAGGGAAGGGAAGGGA
>NW_024962262.1:13967596-14034232 GCF_019238085.1 Lagopus leucura
GGAGTATTTAGGTGGCTGAGTGCCAGCCAGAATGAACAGGAAGAACAAAATCTTTTTTCCACCACAGGTTTATGTATTTTTCCTTTTACTTTTTAGCCAAAAATGTGTGGAAAGGGAACAGACAGTAAACTGTTCAAACAGTAAACATTAAGGGATTTTTTTTTTTTTTGTATTTGTTTTCATAAGAGAAAATGGTGGTGAGTTTGGTTCCAGAATTAATGTATTTGCAGTGGTATTACCTTCAGAGGCTACCTCTGATGATTATTCGCATCCTTACTGCCAGCTTCAGAAAAACTTTGACATCAGCTTAGTTCAGGAGCAACCTTTGTTTATCTTTAGAACTCAAAACCCAGCAAAGTTCAATCAATATTATAAATAACAGTAAGGCAAAGCCCTGAATTTGATAAGAAAGTTTCAGCTTACTTTTTCAGTTTAAAGGGTAGTATATAAGTTTTTGGGACTGAGACTTCTAAGACATGGCTCCAGATGTGCTTGGATTTCTTGGATCAGCTATTGCATTAGAAAAAGAGAAATACAGAGACACTGATTATTAGCTGCCATAAGGAAAAAACAAGAAACAAAACTGAAAGGAATCCATGTCGACATTAATATGGGTTGGTTGAGTCTGTAGAAGAAATGATCCAATAGTAGATCCAATTATTGCTAAGGAAATAATGTGGTCCTGCTTAATGTTATTAATACCACACTTCAAAAACAAAAAGACCACTGAATATTGTGTTCAAGAGGCTTTATTTGAATGAGAGGAAAGCATGACCAGGCAGTTTGCTAAAATGGAACTAAATGACAGAAAAATATCTTGGGTCATACCACTCTCAAACTTTGAACTTTCAGAACATTATTAAAAATTAACCAAGAAAATAATAATGCATACTATTGCCCCAAATAGCCTAGAATTCAAAACAAGTATTCTCCAAGTAACTGGCCACAATGTTTTGCCTCAAACTGTAGAAAATCAGCAAGTAGCTTGAGGACCTTCCAGCTATGTCAGCTATACTGACATTATTGCTAGCAGAGCTGACTCTTTTCTCAGACCCTCCACTAATAGATCCCATTCACCTCCAAGTTCATGGGATAAAGGGGAACAGTTTTAAACTAAGACAGGAGACGTTTAGGTTAGATATTAGGAGGAATTTTTTCACTTAGAGGGTGGTGATGCACTGGAACAGGTTGCCCAAGGAGGTTGTGGATGCCCCATCCCTGGAGGCGTTCAAGGCCAGGCTGGATGTGGCTCTGGGCAGCCTGGTCTGCTGGTTGGCGACACTGCACACAGCAGGGGGTTGAAACTACATCATCATCGTAACCCTTTTCAACCCAGGCAATTCTGTGATTCTGTGTTTCTATGAAGCTGGGCAATTCATTTCAAGGCCTAATTTTTCCTGCCATTCAAAAATTGTTTTTTGAATTTCTTAACCTGCAAGTTATTTCTGTCCCATCTTCAGTGAACAGGCTTGGTTTATTCCTTTTATTCCCTTCTTCTTTGCACCCACTCTTAGTGTTTTCAAAGTCTTTTGTCATGCCTTCCTCAACATTTTGCTCCTTCTATTTTTTGTCATGTTTTATAGTTACTCAGTGTCAAATGGCTCCTTCCTTAAATGTGGCTTCCAATACTACACATAAGGTTGTTGGTGAAGTCTTTATAAAGTGAAGTAACAAACCAGAATTCCCTTGTGTGTATTGTAGATAACACTCTCCCCTGTATTTCTAATCTGACATTCATAAATACATAAAAGTATTTTCATGTATTTTATGTTAAGCTTGAGATCCACTGGGTAACTTCAGATCCTTTTTAGCAGGGCTAAACTGTTCGGTTATTTCCCGTTTAGTGTTTGCTGCGTTGACTGTTTTTTGACCTGTCCTCTCAAAGGTAGTAGCCAGCAGCTCTAGGATTTTCTCACCCTGTCATCTACTTATTCAAGGGTGACATCTGTAAGTTTTATTTTATCTCAGTAATCTCAGTAATCTCTAATCAACTTTTCTCTGCTATAATCTGAATCTTTCATCCTTTGTCTCCAGTGTTTATTGTGCTGGCTTTCTGATTGTGGCTGGTCTTTCCAATAGCTTTTCTTTCAATTGATTAGCAAACCAACTTTTTCTTCTTGCTATTGTTAATAGTGGTATTCTAACAATCGCTGATAGTGCTTTTCTTAGGAAGGTTTTCTATTTCTACTTCTTCCCCTTTCCAGAAATGCAGTGTTACCTAGACCAGAGGAAGGACTCTGAAAGACAGCATACAATTTTCATAACATGGGATTCCACAGAGACACTGGATGTATGAGAGCAATTGAAGACAGTTATAGCAGCACTTGACAGATAACACACAGATGTCACTATTCATACAGCTCAGTGGAAATCTGACTTGATCTAATTAATAACAAGGAATTACCACCAAAGAGAATAAAGAAAAAAGATTCAGAGGGACTAGAGATCTTCAAAGGAAAGTTTATATGTTAAATCCAGGAGAGGGATGACTCTGAAACATGGCAACTTGTTCTTTAAATTGACAAATTCATTTCTTCAAAACAGTTTTCTTTTAAAGTTTGGAGGCCCCAATTCAATTATTTAGTTCACTGCATTTTTTTTGTTGTTATTGCTATTGTTTCTTTCTCTCAATTGAAAACATCCAAAGTGTCTTTACATTTCATTCTTGCCTCGTCATACATTTTCTCCTCTTTTTGTGCAGTAAAAAAAAAACACAACCAAACACAGAGAAGAGGTGAGAGATGATCGGACTAGATGATCTTAGTGGTCTTTCCAACCTTAATGACTGTGATTCTGTGATTATACGGTACCTGGTTGAGGATACAGTGTGTTCAGCACTGAAATGTAGAATCAGATATTCCTTTTTTTTTCCCCTTTTTTTAAGCAATTCAGTGGTCTCTTGGAAATCCTGTCTGCAGCTTTGCAGACCAGTTGCTGTCAGATTCTCCTGTCAGTCACACCTGAATGAAATCAATCAAATGCACTATCTGAGCCCAATGAACTTGAATGCACAGAGAAAACCAGTGGTCCATGGAGCATCTGAGCCTGTGATTTTTCTATAATTCCTCCAGGAGAACACCCCTTCAGTGCTGGAGACCTTTGCCTACAGTGTTTGTAATGGTTAGTCCTACTATCCTTCCTCCGTTAATGCATCTTTAGTTTGACCACCTAGTTGTTTTTGTTTTTGTTTTCTTTTTTTAGTGTAGTTGTGTGTTCAAATAAGTTGATATTTCAGTTGGAAAGTGTTTTTTGAGAGCCATACAGATGTCAAACAGTTTGCAATGCCATAGGATAGAAATTGGAAAAAGTTAGTATTTGATAGCCAAATGCAACATGCTACTTTAATGATTTTAAGTTATGAAGGAAAAACTAAATCTATGCAGGTATCTTTTTTGGCAGCATTTTCTTTACTTCTATGAAGAAATTTCACTGCATGTGCTGACTATCAACTGACCTGCACACGATCTCACCACAGAATTTATGATGCTTTTCAGGCTATGGAGTATAGACCAAAAATTAAATTTTGCTCTGCAATCTCATATGCCCTCCAGGCATATGCTCAGGCTACAAACTTTTTGCCTATCACTTCCATGAGAAAGCTGTAACTCAGCAGCCCACAGCCTGGATTCAGTTCATCCCTTGCTCTTCATGTCTTCCTTCTGTTATCCTTTCTGCAAAATTTCCCCCCAAGTTTGAAATGATTAGCTTACACTTCAGTTTGTAAGGACTCGAGTAGTCAGTAGAGTCCATAGACCTACAGCTGGTAGATAGAGTTTCCTCTGCCCATTTTCCAAGACAACCGAAGCACAGTTAATACGGTGCTGAATATAAACTAATAAATTATCATGATTGGCAGTGTTCATTATCTCTGACTCAGTGCAGATAAGTTGACCTCACTACTGACATTAAGATTATGTGGCTTCCAGTCATCTCCAGACTTGTGCAGAGCAATCTTGCATTTTCTCAGGAAAAGCACAGTAGTACACCTCAAATACCTAGAAAGAAACTGCTCTGTGATTAGTGGATAAGCTTCATTAATGGTCTAATGTCCCATGTCCCCAAAAACTCCCACCTCACTTTCCCAGCTCCTTTTTGCATGTGGTGTCACAGCTTGAAAGTGGGATGAAATTTTTAA
Source organism: Lagopus leucura (assembly GCF_019238085.1). Classification (NCBI taxonomy): domain Eukaryota; kingdom Metazoa; phylum Chordata; class Aves; order Galliformes; family Phasianidae; genus Lagopus; species Lagopus leucura. Next base: position 13,971,732 of record NW_024962262.1, read on the forward strand.
ACATTGCCCACTACTGCCCCAGCTCTGCCACTGAAAATGAAATAAATAGCAGAAAGATGTTCAGTTGGAAGCCACTAAGTATGGAAGTTACAGCTGTTCTTTGCTAGTAGACAGTGTTTTGATATTCTTTTGGTACTATGGGCCCATGTCCCAGGAGAGAAATTATCCTAACAGCCCCAGACTGAACAATAAGAAAGTGAATGTAAAAAATGTGGGGAAAAAAATACTTAAGAATTGTTCTTGGTGTTAGTCTGTATTTGTGGCAGCTCTGTTTTTGTGGTTGCATTGTCTACCCAGCAGTTTCATATTCAGATTGCTTAGCCAGTATGGGAAATGCCCAAATACTGCCCATTAGGTCTTTCAAGTGTGGGAAAAAGATTAAAGCCATTTGATCCCAGTAAGATCTAAATGTGTTTTGGTTTGTAGCTGAGTCAGTGGTTTTGAGTATCAGTAATATAAAAAAGTCTCCAAGGGCATTTGGTATGGTTGTAGGAAATGAATGACTAATGAAATGAAGAACATAGGTCCCATTCCCTCTCTATCTCTCTCTTTTTTTAATTTGCTTTTTTTGATAGAGAGAGATGAGAGATGCGACTATAGCATTTTGTACCTGGGCTTGGTATTGGCTTCTTAATCAAGGAGACCATGAGTAATTTGGCTGTGTTACCATACTTCAGCTCTTCTCTGGTTCCCACTTTAACTGAGACACATTACAGATAGGACAATCTTTGAAATGACTGATTTTCAAAGCATGATTTTGTGAAGAAGCAAAGAGCAGTTATTGCTTTAAAAGAATCTGTCACCTTGTCCTCTAGAAGAAAGGCAACAACAATCTTTTGTAATAATGGGACTGTTATCTCTCTCCTAGAATTTATCAGGCAAGAAACATATTGATCCAATTTGCAGGTTGCATCCTGTACTTCTCTAAACATGTCAAAAACCTTTGCACACAATCATGGCCAGAACTTCTGTGTTTTGTTTGCAGATGGGTACCCCCTCCTCCACTCCCCCCCCTTCCTATCTCTCTTGTGAGCTGCTGTTCTTTTCATGATCCAAGGAACCTGGAGTGGATGAGAGTTTCCTGATTCACATAATTCCTTTAAATTCTGCTATTTAGGAGATTCTTTTACAATGTTTCTCCTCCTTCAAGTCTCACCAGCTGTGAATTTTGAGCAAAAAAAACCAAACCAAAACAACAAAGCAACAACAGGGAAGTTTGTATCCAAGCAAATTTGGCTTAATTTAAGTTTAAAAAAATCTAGAAACTTTCTTATATGTATTATTTATAGTGTTGTCATTTTTTAAAATATTCTCTTTGGAGCTAGCATTTTTGTTGGCACCGAAGTGGCCCTTCCCTTTTAATCTCTGGGTCTGCTTTTTAAGATTACTGTGGGTTTAAACTGACACTTTATCCTTCTCGGAAGGATTCTCCCTATTGTAGTGATTCACTATGCTTTACTGTCATTGTGAAATAAAAATGAACGTGAAGTCATTCATTTTCTGATCGATTTAGAGTGAGAGAGATAAATCTTTCTTGTTTGTTAGAAACCATTTAAAGAGGCTACTATGGCAACCAAAATTAATGACAAACAAGGAGGCTGTTAATTAATTGTTCAGGCTGATTAGAATAAGAAAATCCTGAATCTCTGCTGAATGTATTTACTAGCATCCCAATAGCTCTTGGTTATTTGTTTGAAGACTCAGCGCATTTTTTTTACTTACTACGAAATAAAAGATGTTTATGATAATGGAATTGAAAGGGCGCACTTACTCTATTAGCCTTCCCCCTGTGGTCACATTGGACATGATCACTAAAGTTTGGGTCATGCTCACAATGATCCCATCTGCTGCTTACAATTTGACTAATAAAGTTGATAATTCCTTTAGTCCATTGGATACATAAACAAATAGGAATAGTCCCCGTCCCGACTGGTTTACAGTCTGCAAAGCTGATAGATGTCAAGAAAAAGTATCACTTTGGGATTCAAGGAAAAAAATAGTGTTTTCAGTTTCTTTTTAAACTAGATCTGGGGATACTAGCAGTGAAATGTTGATGTGTGCTAGTGGGCATTGGATGAAGGGAAGAAAACATAATCTCTGCAGGAAAATAGCAAGAACCCTTGGGAGGCCTGCAGGCAGTTAAATATATAAACTGCAGGTTTCTTTACTGCTAAAGTTGGCATGTTATGCTCTGTAAAGCAGGATTGATATGTTTTCTACAACAGAAGGATCAGCCAACGAACTGATTCAAGGCATAACTTATGGGGAGGCTGATCTGCTTTACTTTTTGGAATAAATTACCATTTGAGGAAATAAATACATCCATACAGAGAGTTTAGAGCGCGGAACATTTGGACATTGTTCATTTTTATGTATGCATTTAACTCGAAGATCCAGACATATGGTGGAAACGCATATGGCCAGCACCCCATAAGGTCAATTGCCATATGGCCAAAATTCTGCCTTAGCTAAGAATGTTGACAGGCGGGTTGCATCTCTGCCAGATCAGAGTGGAGAGAAAAGCTATCACATAGCAACAGGATACTCCTTCTCCACTTCTTTGCGGCATTGTTTGCTTTCTCAAGGTGTCAGCTTTCCACTTAGATGACAGTTGACCTTCTAAAATGTCAGCTGTATGGAATTAGAAGTGTATGAAATATGAGCTAAAGAACTGAAAAGTACCCATTTTGACATCCTCAATGCAATTGTTGCCTCTAATAAATTAGGAGCAAGCTTCCAAGGCTGTATCAGAGATCACAAATAGGGACTAAACAGCTGAGAAGCATTTCCTTTATTATAAAAACTCTACAGTAAAAAGTTAACTCTGGACTATTCAAACAAAAGAATGAACTGGAATACTGGTTAAAATAGGATATTACATTTGTCCCTAGTGGGAACTCATGCAGTTATTACTCTGGTGACTCTGTCTCCTGCAGATTTCGTCATTTCTCTGTTATATTGAAAGGTAACACTATAAATCAAAAGTGCTGTGAGTTGGTATTTCCAAAAATGCTAATACACTGTGCTCCATAGCAACATGCAGGGTGGATGCACTGTACAAAATTTGTTGCCATCCCTTATCTTCTCACAGCTATAATATGTACATTGGGAGGGTTACCTGCTGTGTACATGATCACAATACTCCGTTGCTTGGACAGAACTTCAGTTAGCTCTACTTAAGAGTTTCTTTCCTCTTAGTCTTGTGGCCAGGAGTGCCTTATGGCTACGTGTGATTTCAGCTGTGTTGAGTAAGCAGTAAGATGCAGTGTCTGCTGAGAATGTAAGGTCTGCTGCTTTACAATACTGCAGAAGATTTCCCTGCTTTCATGCTTTCACTGTTATTTATTCAAATATTCACTTTTTTTTTTTTTTTTTGGTAACACTATAGCTAGCTAAAAAGGAGGAAGAGTCCTCATCCTCATTGCAAATATCAGCAAATTAATTGTTTTCAGTAACAAAGATACTGAAGGCCATTCCAGGCACTCTTCTGGTTCAGTCAACATGATATCTATGCCAAACATGGTGTCATCAGTCAGTTGCAGTGTGGTGGGTTCATGCATATTTACCAATTTGCAAATTATGCCTGTGTAGCTCTTAGTGTAGCTGTTTCTTTGTTTTTTTTCCTTTTCTTCCTTCTCTAATGATTCAAAACGCTTACATGCCTAACATCACAGGGCTGTATTCTATGCTTGCCATTGCCTTTGTACACCAATTAGGTCTTTGTAATTTAAATGATGTTTTATTTGCTGATTTGGAAGCATCCTCGTTGGTAGAATGAGGTTTTCTTCAACCTGCAACTGTTCTTTGATATAATGATTTGTTAAGGTACTAGGAGAAATATTGATCCCGCTAATAGCTTCTGCCTTTCCACATAATGCCTTACATTTTACTCACTGAGAGGGCCATATTCCTTTTCTCATCTTCTGATTGACCGTAAATGCTTTGGCTTTTCCCCAACAATTATCACACTTATCAAAGCTGCAGGTAAAAGTCAGGTCTTTATAGACTAATTAGAGAAGTCAACATGTCCAAATTGTGTACTTTACATAATACAAAGAGTCACTGGACAGTGCATAGAAATTAAGGGGTGGTTCCATACTGGTCAAGAACAGATTAGCAAATTCAGAAGAGTTATGTATTTATTATTGATTAGGAGTGTCTTTTGGGGAATTACTCCATGGAGTTATATGCTGTGCCTGTGATTTATTAATGGCATTTATGCTTACTTTTTATTGGTATTTTCCAATGTGTTCTCCTTCATCTACCTTAACTCCCTCTTACTTGAGAAAGCTTTCTGATGCTAATGTCTATGAGGTGATGGTGAAGGCATTGATTTTTTAGCTTATCTGCAGCTAGTTCCTTTTGTAGTTTTTACTGTCCACCTTGAAACATTATTCCTACGGTAGCCACAAAAGCTGGCAGAGAATAAAGGAAAGCTGCATGAAAAAAAAATGGACGGGGATTTTTTTTTAAGGGATGCAAGTTTTGTTCACCAAAATGAAGCCAAAATGAAAGTAGAGATGCTTTGACTGCCTGCAAACAGATCACCTGTGTTTCCAAGTGGGTTCTTAACATTCTGAATGCAGCATTACTGAAATCAGCATCCTTTAGTTCATCCTATCTTCATTTCCATTCCTATGACTCAAGCATAGTCTCTCATACTGGGGTATGGAAAAACTGTATAATTTATTTAATGCTAGTTAAAAGGAAATTCTTCTTAAGATTGAGGGCCTGAGCATTTTGAAGTGTTGCTTAGTCACTATCTTGACTGTCTAGATTCAAATAAGGTTGAGATTTCCGTAGATCAGTGTGCTAGAGTTATAATAGTAAAAACAAATTAGTAGAGGTAACTAAGTTTTATGCTTTGTGGTTTTAGCAGATTTCTAAATATTTAGAGATCAGAGAGACTTTGCCTGCAGAGGAAAATATTGTCAGAAATTGTTGGGTTATTTTTTTGTATTCCTCTGAAAAACTTTCTCCAGTGAATTTTGTTGATGACAGCATACAGAGCAAATAGGGTTCTGTTCAGAAATGTCTCATGTGCAACAACATACCCTGGAAATTCTGTCCAAAAAGAACAGAAGAAGGGAGTATGAATGCTGGCTGGATTACAATATTTTTCTCTAATTTTTCAAGTATTAGTCTATTCAGAATTTATTATTAGTCAACATTTGATACTTGTGTTTTATTTTGCTCATAGTAAGAACTGCTGCTAATGAAGCTGTCACAATAATTAGATGACTTTTGTCACTCAGACTCAGAGCTAGTCACACTGCATGGAGAGAAGCAAGAATTTTTAGGGAAGGAATTATCTTAACTCCAAACAGACATGCAAAATAAATCTGATTGCACCCTGAAAGTGTTTCTTACTGTTACCAGTGAAGGCACTAAGTGTGACTAGCTCAGAGGTAGATGTGCGGTGTTTCAGTGAGATTAACCCATGATGATGTGATATGGGGGAAGTACCCTTGGAAAGTCTTCAAAGGGGAAAAGAGTCTGCTGAGAAAGCCTAGATAACATGCTTAGATAGGATCTGGTTTTCTTAGACTGTCTAAGCTAGCTGAGCAGAGATGCACCTCTGTTCACTCTGCTCAGCTGTTCTGCTCAACAACTCTGATGGGCCATGCTGAGTATACAAAGTGGGGACCTCACGGTTTTAAATCTGTACAGATTCATGAAGACCAGCAGAGTTCTGCAAACTACATCAACACCTGGACCTGACAGGCAGAAAAGTAGTTCTCTACCTGAATTGCAGTAGCAGTCAAGGCGTGAGATGATATCTTACTTTAATGAGGCTTACACGATGCGTAGGCTTGCCTTGTTCCAGCTACCAGGGATCTGTGGGGAGAAGGAGTCAGAGCAATTCTTGAAGAGGGAGAAAGAAGATGCTGTGTTTGGTGCCATGAGAGCAAGGCTTGGACAGTGGGAGTCCCTTTCACAAAACACTACAGAGGGTTGGGTGATGTGGCATGCACTACCCAGGGCACAGCTCTTCCTGGGAGGTGGGATGGATTTCATAGAGGCTAGTGCAGAGAGACAGAAAGGACTCCATCCCATGGTCAGCACTGTCAATAGATGCCCTGAAATAATTCCTCTTAGGCAATGTGCCTCCATCCCCAAATGTTAATTAATAATTGATCTTGTTATGAATGTAGGGAACTCTCTACAATTCAATTCTCTGTATTTATGTCTCATAAATGACTCTGCCTTGTCAGATTTTATGGTGAAATAGTAGATTCAAAATTAGCATAATGTAACAACCAAATCGTATATATAGCCTTGATCTGCAAACACTTTCGCCCATGAATAATTTGAGTTATTACAACTGATCTCCCTGGGACTCACATATGCTTTTGCAGGATGAGAGCCACAACGTTTATTGAATTACTTTCTTTCACATGCTACATGTGTTCAAATGAAACTAATTTATCTGTCACGTATCTAGGCATTTCCCAGCATATATTATGTAATTACTTTTTTTAAGTGTGGTTCTAATGAATGTGAGGCCTAAATAATGTTTCCAACGGATAGATAGATAAAAATGAATCTGCATTAATGTTGAGATAAGATCTTACTTTATATATGTATTGTAGTATTAAATGTGTACCATTATATATGTAAGCAATAACAAATGTGTATGCATATATAGATATGTATGGATATAAATGCAGGTATATAAATACATGTAAGACTTCCTATCTCCATATATATTGCATATATATACATTGTACGCATTTGAAAGCACAGATAATTGCTATGTTATTTAAATGGAGTTAAACCAGCAGTGGTTAGAGCAGACATTTTCCCCCGGGAGGTAGTTCTGCTTCCTTGCTCCTGCTGGCTGGGGGTTTGTGTGAGTTACAGCATCTCCCTGCCCTCCTCTGCTCCCTGCTAGCCCAACGTAGCTGCTAAGTGTTTGCAGCGAGTGTGGAAGGATGGTTAGCCAGTGGGCAGCCCCAGGTGTGCCTGATGTGCTGTCATGGTGTGACCAGCCCCCTTTGGGTACACACATGCTAGCATAACTCCAGCCCATCTATCTTCCCTTTCAACTGAACAATCAGATTCTATTTCTGGGGTTTAAAGGAAATCATTCAGCTCAGAGACCAGCATGCTGTGTGGCTCCGTGAAGAAGGAAACTTGTAAGATCCAGTCTTAATGCTTGTCCAGTGTCCCAGTGTGGACATCTGTCATCTGCTCTGTGTCAGGGTGCTGTGAATCTGGAGAAATATTGCAGTTGGTAATGTCACTGTGCTTATATATTGCTTTGCTGGAGAGAGGGAATGAAGGGAAGGGAGAAACCTCGTCTATATCCTGTGAATTTAAAAATACAAAATAAAAAGTGATCTGATACTCTCGTATTTAAATGAAACAATAAGGAGGTATACTGAGCTTGTTCTGAGGACTTTGCTTAATGATATACAAATAATCACTGAGATTGCGGTGTTTGAAATGAGTGTGGTTTATGATCTAATGTCTAAAGATCATTAACCAACATCTGCTATTTTCTAGAAATGGCACTGAAAAAAAAGTCCCAAATATAAACTCCTTCAGTTAAATTGCCCTTTTTATATGCTGTAAGTAATGGGGAGAGAACCACAGGGAAGTCTGGAGGTGCAGCATGCATTCAGGTGAAATGAGATTGTTCTCCATCATTCAGAATTGACCTGAGAGATTACTTGGTCTCCCTTGGAAAAGAAAAAGCGGTTGTTATGCTGACTTCTTTTATTTTAAATGGACTCAGGCAGCCATGAAGGCTTTTAGGCAGTACATAGCACATTTGGCCAGAGGGCTACCGGTGCTGGCTTTAGTGCATTATGTGCTGTCCCTCATCTCTGATGATCTCAGGAAGGATGCTCAGCGCTCCCAGGTGGAGCTGATTTCTGATAGCCTTGTTCAGGAAGTGCTGTGCCTTCCTTCACAGGTTGTCCTTTTCACATTGCAGGGTTGTTCCTGGTCCAGGGTGCTGCTAGGTGAGAGTAAGGCTGTCCAGAATGGTCTCTAGCAGGAGGAATTCTGGGCTTGAGATAAGCTGCATGTGGGTATCATTCCCCTCACTTATCTGTCTGTGTGACACAACTAGAATTAGTGTAGGAGGTGAGGTAAATCAGATGTGTACATCTGTGCCTATAGACTGTGCTCATAATATATAAATGCTCTATTTTCCAGCCTCTTCTCATAAGACATCTTTATATTCATGGGCTTTTCCAATGAACTAGTCAAGCTGCTTGCAAGAGGAAGGCTTTTTAAGATTGGATCCCTTAAAAAAAGATGACTGTAGATAAAAGTGCATCAGTGCATATCAGGGATGAAATTTTCAAAGCAAGATCCTGTTGAGCTCTGTTTTGCCATTGTTGGCTTATATGTTCTTTCCTTTGTGTGAAATGTAGTACAAACATCTCTGTTAGAGGCCTTTTATTTTGGGGTTGATCTAAATTTAAGGTCAGTAGCTTAAAAACGAGATTAAACAAAGGTGATTAAATTATACTAAGGGAGCTGCTTCAAAGAAGTTCATTTTTTTTAAAAAAGAAACAACCAACAAGGCAGCATCTGCCTTGGTATAATGACAAACAGCTACCATTACTGAATACATTTCCACAAACGTGTACAGGACAAGATATGTTCTGTGTGCACTCTGATGCCCCAATCAATTCATCATTTAAAACTCAATAAATGAGTTTGGGGTAGCTGATTCCTCAGTGAAAAAGTAAGATATTTGAGTTTATTTTTGCTCTGGGGCAAAAAGATGCGTTGGGCTGGTGACACAGCCACCGATGTGTGTCTCATTTTTACCCTGTGAGATATATTTATGTCCCCTCTCCCTGTATGATCACCAATCATTTAAGACTCCTGTCATCCAGGAGTAGGTGTTTTTAGCACTTTTCTGGAGATATGGAGAACATGTTAAGCATGAGCTGGTGAAGCTCAGCCGCATTTGGTTGCATTTTTTAGTGCATCTGTGGTTTTGACGCAGTCATTCATTTAACCTCTTGGTGTTTTCCTGTTCTCTAAAATGAGGCAAATAGAGTTACCCTCCAAAAAGAGGGTATGAGTCTGCTGGCGTTAGGAAGCTCCCGAAGAGTCACGGTCTGTGACACCATAGATACGGAGAACAGTCTAAGTGACTAATATTTATGTAAAGTTTAGTTTTATTAGGCTGAACTTGTAATTAATCTGCTCCTGGAACCAAATATTTCCTTTTGGATATAGTAGAAGTGGTCCCTGCATACATCAGATTGGCCTCAGGCGTCATTTTCTTATAGGCAACTAAGAAATCTACCCTCTTTTCCTTATGATTCAGAATCCCATGATCTGAAGAGATAGGGGGTTTTCACAAAGAGAAATGACAGTTCCTTTAAGTTTATGTTAACATTATCACACAGACTGAAAAGGTCAGGAAACTTGAGATTGTCTGTAGTGTCACAGGCAGTAATGTTGGCTGAGGTAAGTTAACAAGCCTATGAAAGACGGTGGACTTGTGCTGACTTAGCACATACAGCCCTGGAGCTATATATTTAACTATTCTTGGTTAATTAATACAATAAAATTTCATTTTTATGTTTCTGCACATGTACCTCTGGGGAAATGACAACTGTTTGAGGTGGACAGAAAGAGCCAGGTGAATGTGCCCAGACTGCATATCCAGACCAACCTTTTTCTCCATAAATCTTTTGTCCTTCCTGGAGAGTTGCATCTTTAATTGGCCATTGTCCTTCTAGCTAAATAAGGCTAGATGAATTTCTCCATCAGAAGACTACAGAGTATGTGTTATGAGCTATAATTTGAAAAGTATGGTGTTCAGGAACAGAAAATAATGTCATAGAATAAAGATGCTGCTATCCTACATAAATAAATTCTGTGGCCAGATACTGCTCCATAGCATGGATCATAGTTGTTTGTTTTCTTTTTACTAACATTTGAGTGAGCAGATTCAAATTTGTACTTGCATTAGAAACCAGTCTTTGATATCTTTTACTTTTTGGGGGGGTTGTTGTTGTTTTTTTTTTTAATCTTACCTGAGGTCTGTCTATCTCTCTCTGCATTTATTTATTTATTTATTTAGTTAGTTAGTTAGTTAGTTAGTTATTGGGTCCACCTGTAAGCCATCATCACCATAAGCAAAATGTTACGTTACTGCGTTAGTGGGAGGAAAGCAATCTTGGCCCACGGTCACATTGACCAAGATTTTATGGCAGAATTTTAAATCCCCTAACCACAGGGATCTGTGAATTGAAATATAGATGCAACCTTGAAATGTACAGTTTCAGCATTGTTGGCTGTGATAAATACGAGCCATAAAGTAAACCTGTGCTCTGAACCAGATTGGATCAAGAATCACTGCCGAAGTTCCTTTGCTGTTTTCCTGCATGTCTCTCCTCAGCATCTGGTTCTGCAGATCACTTTTCCCCATTTCAAGGTTGTATTCTTTTCTGCACTTGGGGTAAAGGATTTGTCATATCCCAAGGGGGATTTTTGTTTTGTTTTTTAATCTATCTTGCTGTAGCTTTATTTCTGCAGCAAGTGGTTTCGGTAATCCATACTGATGAGTTGTCTGCTCTCCAGGTAGGGTTGACAGGTAGATTTATGAACCAAGAGAAGATAATCTGCTTCCACAAGGGGTCACTGGTACCAGCGCACATAGCAACTAGTTTCTGCCATGCTGCTGTAAAGGGCAGGTTTAGACAAGCCTCTCATCACAAAGAGGGGGAAAAAAAAAAAAAAAGAACAAGGATTTGTTACTCTTCAGAAGATGCCTACAAAGAATAGGAGCAAAGCAGATTAATGAGAATACTTTTTAGAACTTTCTTCCTTTTCAGTAGTCAGGTAGCCAGATGCCAGCAGCCCTTTGTGCTGTCCTTTTCTGCGTCAGGACTTCATCATTCTCTGCTAAAATCAGATGCTTTGCCAATGTTGCTTCACTGCTTGTTTTAATGGCTGTGAGGATTGCTAGAGCTACGGACAGCACAAAATGGAATTGTTAATTCGTCTGTAAAGCAGAATCCATACAAGTAATTAATATAATTTCTCCTGAAACCCATATGCCTGCCTGCCTATTGTTAAAAGAGGTTGCCACTGGTTGTAATTTCAGGGTGCACCTCTCCTGGTTTCTGTGTGTGTGCAGGCAGCAGAGGTTCCTGGTGTCAGGGGACAAATCTTTCCTTTAATTTGTCAGCCTGCCCAAAAATCACCTCTGGAGAGAGGCGACTCCATTAACATGAATTAATGGAGCCCTTTCTGTAGGCAGGGCTCTGCAGAGTGCTGCTGTTTGTAATAATCAGGACATTTCATGAGCGTGTTATTCCCATGTTCCTGGAGCTTTATTTCAAAGCTGATCATCTCAGGGTGTACATAGGTCCTCAGGACACTTGAAAAAACCTCCAGGTTTTTTCTTGTTTTGGCATCCTGTCTGTGTGCAGCTCCTAGTCCCCCAAGGATAAACAGAGGAAAGCTTTTCTGTGCTATCTGGTGATAATTTTCTAAAGGTCAATGTTGTCATCCCCGTTACAGGAAATCTTACCTGTCAACTGCTGCCCCAAATGGCTAGGAGATATTTCTTTGCATTTCTCTTGGTGGTGAGGCTTTCCACATGCACCTCTCTCTGAGTCATTTTGAATTCACATGAGCCTTATGCTAATAGATTGTTTTCTAAAACAATTTGCTGCCTTTACAATCATTTTCTCTCTCATCGCCTGCCTGTCATTCGCACCAATTCCAAAATCTCTGAAATGTGTGACACAGATGCCTGACATACTACTTTATATTACCAATATGGTTGATGGTATTTTCCTCTTTTCTTTTTTTCCTGGAAGAAATGTAAGATTCATGTGAGATGAAGAAACGGTACTCCCAAAGACATTGTTTTCTCTCTTAGCCTTTAAAGGTCACTTTTAGAGCTGGTCAATGCAAAGGATGAGGTTCTTGTCAGAGAAAATTCTCATTGGCATCGGTTTTGACAGACATTCAGCAGGCTATTCACAAGTCTCCAGAAGGATATTGTCTCCTCATCCCAATCGGCACTGTCCTGTGAAGGGAGCAGTCTTGTGCTGTGTCACATAACCATGGCGCCCAGTCCTCTTGGCCAGCTTGGAGCTGCATTCACCTTGGAATTAGCGAGAAACAGATGTTTTCCTGAAAGGAAAAGAAAAGGAAATGGAAAAAATAGCAGCTGCCATGCAATTTCTATTGTGGGAATATCTATCTAGTCCATGGTGGATTTTCTGCTTACACCCTGCAAGGAAATGCTGTCCTGGGAGCTCCAGCAGATTTGTGCAGAGGTGCTCACCGGAGATGTGTGATGGCAGATGGCAGGTTGCAGACTTCAGTGCTTGTTTTCCCATGGTTTCCCTTGAGCTCCCAAAGCTCCAGACTATCTGCTCTTATTGTGGGAAGGATAATTGTTGCTGCTTTCTCACAGAAATCTTCAACAACTGAAATGGGTGATTTCACCCCACTGCAGATTCTTTTGGTTTAGCAGGCATTTCTGGGATGCAAATACTGCCTCTTGCTCAGCAGTATGATTATATGTCGTTATTTGGGCTTGAAGAAGGAACAAAATAAAACAATAAAAAAGGAACATTTTGATTTGTATTAAACAAACATTTATCTCCTCAAACTGGTCAGAAAGAAATTAATTGTTTTATTCTTCTGATGTACTAATTACATGTACAGGCAAGCTCATGTAGGATTTTCCTGCATGCGCTATCATTAAAGAGCGGATTACGTCTGAATTAAATTACTGTATTTCCACCAAAGGTCTCTATGGATCAGGATGGTTGGCAAGATTTATAGGCTAAAAGGAAGGAGGTCAATGGGTGTCAGTGGTTAAGAAATATATTGTTCTGCTCAGGGAGTTATCCTTTCCTGAGAGTCCGAATTGCTCTTTTTCTCATTCTTAGCATCTCTTCACACCCTGGCACTGCAAGGACATTAATTCTCAACTACTGTAGTTTCTTGTCAGTTCTTACCCTTTCAACTACCAAAAAACACTGTGTCAAGTGCATGCTTTCCAGGTCCTGCCTCAGCTGAGGAAGCCTAAGAGATCATGATGGCAATACTTAATTTCCCCAAATGAGATCAGTTCTTATTCCTGCTTTGTCTATTGTGGTGGGGCATTGTGTTTACTTGCAGTGACTGCAGACATGATTGCTTTCTCCTTGCAATAGCTGTAATAACTATCTTATCCTCTGGCTAGGCAAAAAGTAGATGAATGTGAAAAGCTGAGAAAAACATGACCAAAATAATTGTTTCTTTGAGGTGAGATTCACGGGCAGATGAGACAGTGGATGTCACCTTCAGGTCAGCAGCACAGGACAACGATTTAGGAAAGAGGGAACGGCTCTGTTATTGTTTTTAAGATGAACAGAAAGAAAACTTTTAGGACACAGAGCTGTTTTTGTATCTTATCATAAGAGACATTCTCTCAAATTTTGATTTCGTAATTAGGAAATATATATAATTGTGACACAATCTGAAAAGCTGCAGTAAACACAGAAAATTGCAGGTGTCAAATTACCTTCTCCTCTTTTCCAGGTAGAGAAAATGGATCTGTGCAAGAGGGAAAAAAACTGCAGACACATGAAATGTAAATGGCCACTTAACAAAAATTAAATACATAAATACCTAAATGTCTGCTGATTTCTAATCAACCGCCTGTTTAGGCAGCATACAAAGGAAAAGCAGGAAATTGTAAGCACCATTTGAGACTCTCTTCTCTAAGCCATATTAGTTGCATTATTACTGTAATTAACACATTCTCTAATACAACCAAATACACCAGAGACTGCTCCAGGCTCTCGGCTTTGGGACAAATGACTGCTCTGTCTGAGAGCCAGCAAAGAGGCATGGGTTTCTCTTGCTGTCTCCTGGGTGTCAGCGTTCCCAGGGATTGGGCGAGATGCTCTGTCACGTCTGGAGCGAAGCCAAGGTTTAAGAGAGAAGCCACACATCCTCCTACTGTGTGGTCCTGACCTCTCCGTGTTCCTGGAACACAGACCTGATTTCCTTGTCAGCAGTGCCGACAAACCAGTCACCTAGGGGGACATCATAATAGTTATGAAGCATGTGCATTGAGTGATCTGATAGTTTTTACTTGGGTGAAACTCAGTGCACCTTTAGGAGGATCCACCAGCTCGTCCCCACCTGCATGCAGCTTGCCCTTGAGATTTTCCATCCTGACGGTCACATGAAGGAAATCAGGGTGAGACTTTGGTGACTCACATGGTTCTATCAGATTGTATTGAGTAGTTATTTACAGAGAGGGTGAATGAGTGAGTAGCTGCCAGACAATTTGTAATGTGTGTTGCTGTAAAGCAGAAGATAAGCAAACATTTCCTATCATAATCTACTCACTCAGGCATGTGCAATCTTGCCGTGATTTTTCCTGGTGCATGAAGTACTTTGTGAGAGAGGACAGAGAGGTGGCTGGGAACACTCTTCTGACCTTGAATTTGTAGCTATATGTTTACTTAAACTTACATTTTTCTCTGCATGCTGTTTTGCCACGTGAGCACTTGCAGCAACAGAAAGGGGGAGGAGAAAGCTGCGTGGTTGAGAAGAGAAGTGGACTGTAAGCATTTTTCTATTATTATGTGGTCCATATCCTTGGGAATCCTGCTGATGGGAAATTTCTCTGGAGTTAAGATGTCTGTCTTTCCAGGCTGAAACTCACACTACTATCTGGAGAGGGAAAGAAATAAAGGAATTTTTGTAGAATGACAGGCACTTACACATAATCTGGGAGTCCTTCAGTTCTGTCTTGACCATAAATGTGACTGGGGAAAAAGGGCAAAGTAAGTCAGAAAGGAATGTGGAAATTTCTATAAGAGTCCACACTAGAGCCAAGAAACATAAGGCTCTGTATATTTCTATTGCAGAATAGTATATGCAGAATATGTAATCAAATAATCTTTACAGTCTTGTTGTCTAATATGTATAGAATCACAAAATCACATAAATGTTGAAAACAGGCATCTCTGGAGATCCAACTGGTCCAACTGCTCTGCTCAAAGCAGAGTTACCCAGTGTGGGCTGATCAGGGCCATGTCCCATCAAGTTTTGAAGATCTCCAAGGATGGAGATGCCACAACCTCTCTAGACAGCCTGTGCCAATGTTCAACCACACTGGCAGTAGAAAAAACCAACCAACCAACCAAACAAAAAAAAGCAAGCTTCTTTTCTTAAGTAGGGATGAATTTCCCTGTATTTCAGTCTGTACTCACTGCCTCTTTTCCTGTTCCTGGGTACCACTGAAAAGAGCCTGGCTCCATTTTCTTTACCTGCTTCAGACATTTATCCACGTGGGTAAAATAGAATGATTGAAGATATTCCTGAGCTTTTTCTTGTCCGAGATGAACAATTCCATTTTTCTCCTCCTCTTCTTGAATCAATTATGCTCCAGTCACTTGGTCATCTTAGTATTCCTTTGGATGAAAATCCACATCTTTTGCACTGGGGAGTCAGAACAGGATGGATACACTGGACACATAACAAGTTGGATACTTTAGACATACCCATCTAAACCATTTTTGAATCTTTTCATCTTAATTCTATATGATCAGAAATCTATACTGACTGTGTGTAGTGGCTCTAAGAGTCGTCTTCTGATTTCAAAAACTCATGGATTAATTGATGTGGAAGGGAATTCTTGAGAGATGTAGTACAGTTCTTACTCAAAGCAGGGTCGAACACTTAAGTTAATTGAGGGCTCTTAGGGCTGTGTCCTATTGAATTTTGAAACTATCTAAATATGGCAGCACCATAACCCCTCTGGTCTTTGCAGCATTGTTCTCATCAGAGAGAAAATTGTATGAGTCCAGTTGGACTTTCCAGTGGCACAACTTATCACTGCTGACTCTTTTCCTTTCACTGCACACTCAAAGAGGGGTCTAGCTTCACTCCTAGTCGAATCCAGCTCTGCTTATGTGCCATTTGCAACAGCTCATAGTCTCCTCTAGTTTCCCTCCAGCTTCTCAATATCTTTCCTTGTACTGGGAGGTGCAAAACTGGGCACATCATTCTAGATGTGGTCTCATCTGAGCTGCACAGGAAAGAAAAAGCAGTTTCCCTGATCTGAAAGCTGACACACTTAATGCTATGTGATGTGTGCTGGCACTTCCGCAGTGTCCTCCAGTATGTATTACTTGCCATTTACTAGCACTGACGTTTCTTTTTTTATAGTGTTAGCTTAGTTTAGGTCTCTCTAAAGTCTCTCACAAACCTCTCAGATGATAAAAATAACTTCCCAGCAGCTTTCATTATCTTACAGTCCTCTTCACACACATGCTTTTCAGTCCTGTAGTATATTTATGGAATGCCATAAGACAGGAGGAAATCTCAAAGAATTGTGAACTCTTTTTTTTTTTTTCTTTTCTTTTTTTTTTTTTTTTCCTTTCTCTCCAAGGTGGAAGCTAGTGATTAAACGTGATTCCTTTACTCTGTCTCATGGCCATTTTTCATCTATGACACTATGCTTCAGTCAGCCATGGCTTATTAGATTCTTTATTAGGTTCTTGTGTGACAATTCATCAGAGACCTGTTGGAAGTTGTCTGCTGCACTGTTGCAGGGTGTCTGTCATAGACAAAGAAATTATTCTGGCAAGTGCTGCATAGGGAAGAAAAGTTGGTATCCACATGAAAGACTTACAAGGAGCTGATTTTAGGTTAGCAATACCTTAACTTGGTCTTTGTTACTTTGGGCAGAGGCTTTGTCTGATGTTTCTGGAAGTTTCTTATGGCATAGCATCTTCTTCCTCGTGTAATTATCCTTAGGAGAGGGATGCCACAAACAGCCACTTGAGCCCACCTGTAGCATGACCATTTTCAAGATTTCTTTTGGCCAGAAGGTACTTCTGAAGAGTGTTGAAGGGTTGCAATAAAGAAATATTACAATTTTGCAAAGGCTATCTCACAGATGAAGAGTCAATTCTCAGAGATACTATAAAGACACGTCATTGAAATATTGGTAGGTGATCAGTGGACACAAGAACTGTGGACTATTCAGATGTGTGAGATGACCTTTTGATGCTGAATAAGGTGAAAGAATCCTTGAAAGTGAAGACTGGTTGTTTGTTTGATATAACAAGAAAAGGAGTTTGAAGATTAACAAAATGACAGTGAAGTGTGAGACTAGGGAACGATCTCTGCAGCAGCCTTGTGGATCAATATACCATCAGGACAGGACTGAATTTGTCAGTGGACAGAAAAAGGATGTTGCAGTAATTGAGACATGAGCTGATGAGATCCTAGATAAGAATTTAAAAGTAGGGCTGAGAGTGAGAGGTGCACCTGAGAGACGATAATTGGAAGGAATCTGCAAAAAGTACATCCACAGAGCAGGCAAGGCTCGGGTGCATCTTAGGATGCTGAAGGTTTGCTTCAGACAGCTCAGCCATCAGCAGGAGTGGAGACGCAGGGCTTTGATGTGGGCTAGCTATTCTCAGATGGTCCATTAGGGTTCAGGTGTTGCTGCCACTGGATTTCACTTCTCCTTTGCTTGTGATCTTGAGATATAATTCTTTGGGGGGAAGAAATGCTTCTAAAGCTCTAAGAAATTGTTCCTTTATGTGTATTTTTATTTTTTTTTTCCTTTGGGCTCTTTTGCCTGTGCGTACATGAATGGTTGCAGTTTCCAATGTCTATGGCTTGGCAGTTCCTCAGATCTCATTTCAGCTTGCTACACCTTCCCTTTCTTTTTCCTGATGCTGAAGTCACAGGTGTGGCTGAATAAAAGTAAAAAATAAAAATAAAAAATAGAGATGTTAAAAAATTCCAGAAGAAAACAGAATTTGTGCAGTAAATTAAAAAAGCAAAACCCAAGCAACATTTTCTCTCCAAGGCAAACAATAAGATCAACTAAAAAATATTCTCAGAGGTGGAAAACACCAGTCACAGTCCTGAAGGACATGAGGCTGGGATGCAGGAAGAAGCAGTAGGGTATATCACAGCATGCTGTCCCAGCAGATGCTCACTGTAGTTAACCACCATGCCAGCTGAAGGGCAGGGATTCAGAGTCCTCCTCTGAGAGGGAAAAGCTGCACCTGTTAAGGAGCAACGCTACCTTACAGCAAGTCATAAACACAGCCATGGGGTTAATACTCTTTTTTTACTTGCAGCGGCACAGGAACAGGTCTAGTTTACATCCTTTGGCATGTATGTGACACGCTTGCTGAACATGAAGATTTTTATGAAGATAGAAGCTTTAGAAATACAAAACAGCAGATTACTCATGGGGACAATCATCTGCCACCATTTAGAAATTCTTCAGTACATCTACCATGAATTATTTTTCACAAGAGCCTGAAAACTTTGCTTTAACCTTGCTACTTCAAGTGCAGTTTCTAGGGAGCCTAGTAAAGCTTGTGCTCCAATACCTTTTGAAGTGAACAAGTAGACAAAATCAGAGGGAGCACAGGGATGCAGCAGTGCGAGAAATGTCGCCCTTGACATTTAGACTTGAATTAATTTGCTGTGACACTAGTAGCATTTGTTGATGACTTAGGGAGAAGTTGTTTGCAGGGTGGGTGTCATCACAGATGTCATCTGGTCTTAAGGCTAGTGCCTTGAATAAACCGGTTTCCCTGATTTCATGTTTCTGACCTTAGTCCTGGTAACAGAAAGTTTGTCAGGCTGCATGTTTCAGTCCACTGCAGGTGGTGCAGTACATGTTTTGTATTACTGCTCAGCCACATGTTAACATGTGTGTAGGAATGCTCCCTGCAATATGAGAAGTTAACTGCATCCACTGACTGTCCAGTTCTTTATCCATGACGCATTTCTCTGTTACAGGTGCATGTTGGTGAATAGTAGAGGCCAAGAAACAGCGACTAAATAGGTTTTCTCATTAACTCTTAGCAAAGTGTTTGTCCTGTAAGAAGCCGGCAAGTAGAGCCATTCCTAATTACCGATCTATGCAGGTTCAGCTGATTGCATAAATGGATTATGACAAAATTCACAGGTATCCAATGCAGGGCTTTCTGCTTTGAAAGCAAAGAGACTGCCCCTGCCTCCTCAGCTTCTCTGGGGTGGGGAGAAGGTGCCAGGGGCTTCTGCTTACAGGTATTTTTCTACATTTCTTTTTTACGTTTCTTGTTTCCCCTATAGCTCTGAAACTTTGGTATCAGACGTGGCCTTCACTCTCAACCTTGACATTTTCATTTTTTAAAGCTAAGACTCAGCAGCATTTGGTTTTGCCCTAAGTCTTAAAAAAAATAATAAAAAAAAAAATCCCAAACCAAACGCAGGATGAAATCTGATGAATTCTTTGCAATATATCATTCAAAATATAAGAGTCAGATGTCACCAACTGGTATTATGCGTCTTGAAAACTCTGGCAGTTCTACATGTCAGGGAAAAATTTAATTTCATTCTGTTAGCCTTGTCCTATGCTATTTCATTTAGCTTTGAGTCTGAGCAAGCTAGGAAAAGCAAGTGTATGTATTTGGCCTACACATGCACACACTTTGGTGACTGGATTAATTTATTTGCCGTAATTTATTTGCTCTGCTGCTCTGGTGAAATTAATGTTTATTGTACTACTTTTGATGCTTCGGTTGGTTTTAATTTTTTTTTTTATTTTAATTTTTTTTTAAACAGGGAAGGATGGAAATACTGGGTAAAGCTCCTAGATAGGCCACAATATTCTCAGTCCATCTGGGAGCCATGCATTACCTCTGCTCTGAAACTCTTTGGGGGATGAATGGGTGTCTGCTGGAACTGAGCTCCAAAGTATCTTGAAATTACACTGTTTCATTGCTTGTCCTCTGGCAGGGCGTGATATGGTCAATCTGTGTGTCTGCACCTCAAATACCAGTGCTGTGTGAGTCCTCCCCATCGCTCCTGGTAGGACAGCCTGGTATCTACTCCATGCTGCATGGCCCGTGCTCCTTTTGTTAGTGCAGAGACCAGAGATGGAGGAGGAAGCAGATGTAGGTCACCTCTGAGAAAAAGAAATAGCTTTTTACACCTCCCCCCCTCTATCCCACCTCTCCTCCAGGTTTCACTGTAAGGGCAGAAATCTGACTTCCCAGAAAAGTTGGCTTCTCTTGAAAGAAGATGAGCCTAAGGCAGGTTCTCTGAGTAAAGTTGACGGTGTATGTTTCCCCAGACAGGTGCTGATTTCAAAGCTGAAGGAGATTATTATAAGCATTGAAAGCCAAGCCTCGTGAAAAGAAACTGCAAAACCCAGAGAACTGCTAGAATCCAAGAGTCCTTATTTCCTGAGCCTACCCTTATACAGTGAAGTGTACTGAAATGTAGGGAGCTTGAAAAGTTCTCATTAATAATTAGCCTGATTTTTTAGGTATTTTTGGAACAGGCTGCCCAGGGAGGTAGAGGAATCAATGTCCCTGGGGTGTTCAAGAAACCTGTAGATGTGGGACTGATGGACATGGTTAGTGGGCAGTTGGACTGGATGATCTTAGAGGTCTTTTCCAACAGTAGTGATTCTGTGGTTCTATGATTCTATGATTTATTGAAAATCTTATAGGATGTGTAGAAGCATCACAGATTTCCTTAATATCCAAGGAACTCAGTGGTCTTTGGTCTTTAGCTGGTTGAATACACGAGGAGTGAAGCCTGTACACCTTACTTTCCAAAAAAGACTTGAAATTAATGGGTAAAAATCTAACTACGTTAACAAGAGCCCTCCAACTCTGTTAACAAAGGCCATCTAGTCCTGTGTAGATGCTTTAAAACCCTGCAGTGCAGGGAAGAAGGCAGGCGAAGTGGGAACCTTCCTGCGTGTTTAGAAACCTGTTATACTTTGATGCTATTTTCTGAATGAATGAAAAGGTCAAGAATAATTGCTGCAGAGAAAGCCATTTATCATCATGCTTGGGCAATACAGGGGGTGTCCTAAGAGTCCAGATTTACAGAATCGCAGCTCGTACACCTGACGCATTCGGGGTCTGTTCATGGCTTGCTTGGAGCCCAGACACACCACTGTGTTCTGGCACTTGTAGTGGCTTTAGAAAATGACATACAGCAAGCTCTGTTCCCTGCTGCTGTCCTCTCCCAGTAAAATCCTGGAGGCTTGGCCCCAGATAATGCGTCAATCAGTGAGACTTTGAAAGCAGGGATTGGCCATTATGCAGCTGATTGCACAGAGCCTGAGCATGAGTGCAGGTACACATCCTGCTGACAGGCTTGAATAACAAGAGGTAAGGCTTAAGAAAGAGGAAAACCTGTATCCCTGTGGTTCTGCTGACCAGTTTTTCCCCAAAGTGCTGAGAGCAGCTGTGGGATTGAAGGTACACAGCCAGAGCTGGTAAGCACCAAGCTCTCAGTCTCCAGAAAGAATCCGCTGGCATCTGGCCAATGTATTTACCTCTGGCTGTATTTATCCCTGTGGCAGAGTGCAGACAGGAAAGGTGAATTTGACCCAAGTGAAAAGAGTAAAGCATCCTCCCTGCCCAGAAGCACCCCAATCTGCCCAAATGACCCTTCTGACCCTCCAGCACATCAGAGAATACAGCTTCTGCTAAGCAGATGGTGCGAGGCAGAGGAGAGCAGGAGGAGAGCAATAGTAAATCTCCCCTGCCTCTCCTGTTCCTCCTCTGTGGGGTTTCATCTGTGTTTCCATCTGAGGAGCTGCTCACACAACCCCAGCTGTGCTTGTAGTCTTGCATCTTCTAGGAACCCAGCCACAATACCACAGGTATCACAGAAGAATGTCCAGAAGACATTCTTCTGGATGAAGAACTTGGCACAGCTTTGTCCCCAAAATACAGTATTGTATTTCTGGTAAGAATCATTTACTAATAGCTTCTTCTTCATCTTCTTCTTTTTTCTCCCCATTTTTCATTTATTTTTCCTTCTCTTATGTTTCCCTCCTAGGCTGGAAGAAGCCAAATTACATCTGAGTTCTACTCTGCACAGCGTGGATTTGAAATTAGCAAAATGAGTTAGTCCATTCCCAGTTTATTAAGAAAATGTTTTTTTTTTTTTTTTTTTTTTTCTGGGGCTGATAAGGAAACCAATTAAAAGCCATGAAGTCTGTTTTAATAATAATGCTAAATGGGGCACTTCATGAATTGAAGATTCACCAAGCAAAGAAAAAGTGATTTATTGTAGTTTATTAAAATGAGCCCAGGATTCTTTAAAGAGCAGAGTACTTACAGTTTTTGTCTCTTGTTTTGAAATTTATTCTTATTTCTCACTCCTCATTTAAACAAACTTCCTGCAAACAGCCAGGAGGCAGTTCAACAGCTGTTCTGTGGACTGAAAGCAATGGGATATTTGCTTGAGGACACGGTAGAATAGGGTGAATTATATGCAGTGAAGAAATAATTTATTAGGTTGGCCCCATTTCTTTGTCATTTATCTGTGAACAGATCACGATTTCTGCAGTGCTGTTTGTTTTTCAGCATTTGACATGTGAATCCATAAATAAACAAATTTGACTGCTGAGTTTCTCGTGGACTTTAATCGCATACATCCAAATATTCAACACATATTGTTTTTGCTCTTTTAATTGGATATGTACTACTGACTTCTCTCCCCGAGCTGAATTGGATTTAGAGATCTCTGGAGGAAATTAATTTGCAAAAAATCAAAATATATTTTCTGTGAGACTTCCATGGGATCTTTTTAGAATTTCAGAAACAGTTCCAGCCACAGATTTTCACTTTTAAAGGTGTGGGGAATGGGAAGCAAACTGGAAGAGATTAGCAAACCACTCAAAACAAATGTATTTCTCTTCTTTTGGACAAATATAGGGAGAACGTTGATTATTCAGACAATAGCTATGATGGGCGTAGCAGTCCTAGTCAGCAGATACGCTCACAGGTGCAGTGATCAAGCTTTACAGCAGTTTTAAAGTTAAAAGCAAGAGGGTTTTATTGATAGTGTCTGTAAACAGCATTATGCTTTTTACTCATGTCTAAATGTCATGTGCATATTAAGTGCCTATTCTCCTGGCGCTGAACATGATTTAGGAAAATTTATATTTTGATTTGCATGGAAGTAAATCAGTAGAAGATGGGATGATCTGAAATGTGTAGACTTTTCTAGCTGAAGGAACCAAATTACGGAAATGCAAAACTAGTTACCTGCTTCATTAAGAAGCATGAGTGCAGACGATTTTTATGAAAAAAGTTATGGGAAGCAATCGGCTAGAGAGTGATTGCAGGAGATAGGCTGTGTACTAATTGGCTTGTTCAGGATGTACACAAAATCCGATTTACCATTCGTCTGTAGTTTTTGTAAATGATAATATTATGGCAATTAAAGCATGAATCATTTTTTCTGCAGTGTTGTGATATTAACTTAAAGTGATCATCTGGGTTTAATTCGGATCTAAGAAGGAGCAATTTATTTTAAAATGTTATCTTTCAAGTCTCATTTTCTTTTCTTCTCACTGTGTGTCTATTCTTTGTCTGTTATATATTGTGGGTTCTCATGCTCAGACATGCAGATCCTTAGGGCGACCATACCAACAGATTTTACTCATATCCTGTTGTGTTTTTTTTTTCCCCCCTTTATCATTCTAGTGGCCATAATTCCACTGCATGTAGCACTTGCAGACATTTTCATTGTGCCTTTTGTAAATGCTGCTTCCCATGTGGATCCTGCAGTGATGCATGTGTGTTTGAGACAAGCTGGGCAGGTTGGCTGGGCACCAACCAGAGGAAACGAATGCACGAGTTTTTCACAAAGAAAGTGGGGATGCACTGGAACAGGTTGCCTGAGGAGGTTGTGGATGCCCCATCCCTGGAGGCATTCAAGGCCAGGCTGGATGTGGCTCTGGGCAGCCTGGTCTGGTGGTTGGTGACCCTGCACATAGCAGGGGGTTGAAACTAAATAATCATTGTGGTTTTTTTCAACCCAGGCCATTCTATTATTCTGTGATTCTATGAGATGCAGGAGGTAGTTAACTATAGGGAGAAACTGACTAGAATGTAAAGAGGAACACATTGTGAGATATTTTACCCCAGAGGTTGGAGAGAAAAGTGAAATTCTCATCTTTAAAGGTTGGATTTTTCCCCCTTGTGCTTCATCTATTTCAGTTTCAATTTGCTGAGATTTCCTCTGCGCACAAAGCAATTATTTCTCTCATGTCTACATAACTGACCAGGGGGGTTGTGTAAAAAGGGATCTTCTCCTTGGCCTCACACCCTGAGGGTCTCTGTGCAGGCTGGTGCTGAAACACTGTGTTAACTAACTGGGGGGAGAGGGCTCTGCAAGCTCCAAATTATAGAACACTCATATTACATTGGCTTCACAGACATTTATCCTTGGAAATGGGCTGAGGATTGATGAAATTTTAAAGCTTTTTTTTTCTTTATTCTCAGTGTAAGTGGAGAAATGAAGGATTTGGTCTCATCCCAGCCTTACAGGATTAGGGGGAATAAAATTATGTTGAATTGGCAACAGAAAAATAAAATAAAATCTGATTTTTCTACAAATAGTTAAAATGTTTCTCATGGTTTGTAAAAATTGAAGTGAAAAATGGGCTGAGACATGGAGACGGCTTGACTTCTGTTTATAAATATTTGTATTTCATGCTAAGAATTCCTTCAACTGTGTACATGCATTTAAAAATAGCTGAAGATTTAAAAATCATAGAATCACAGAATCATAGAATCATAGAATGGCCTGGGTTGAAAAAGAGCGCAATGGTCATCTAGTTTCAAGCCCCTGCCATGGGCAGGGTCACCAATCACTAGACCAGGCTGCCCAGAGCCACATACAGCCTGACCTTGAATGCATCTAACTCTAAAAAAATATACTCCATGGATTAAACTGATGATAGAAACTAATTCCTGTTGATGCAGGACAGAGTGGACGGTTGTTCGCCGTGTCTGTGTTTAGTCCTGAGTACAATTTCTTCTGAACCCGCTCTCACAAGTTAATGCTGCGTTTTGCAAACCTTTCATTAACACTTGCCTTTGTGGCCCCCCGTGGCTGAGCCATACAAGTGATCTTAACTGACTGCAGTCTGAATAAGTGCTTTTCTAAGCTTGTTGGTTTTAGTCATTCAAAGTTCTTAAGTAGAAAAAAAGTGAAAAAATTAACACTATGTAATTTTTTTGAACTACTGACTGAAAGCATTGTGCTGATATTCAGTCGTATGTCTGATTTCTTCCATATTTGTTACATTTAACCACTTTTCACACATCCTTGCTCTTTTCTTCCTTCTCCTTTCCTTTCTTTGCCAAGCCACTGCCAAGCATGGGAGCTCTTCTTCCTTCCTCTCTCCTCCCAGATTGTGTGCATTTTGCACATTCTCACTCCGGTGCTCCCTTTCTGAGCATTAATTGAATTACTGTGTATTACTAAGAATTGCTAATGTTCTGTAGAGATTCCTAGGATACTACATATAAACAACATAGACTAACATGAATCACATATGGCTGGGGTTGTCAGGGCCCTCTGGGTCCCTCTGCTCCAGTCCCTTCCCCAGCAGGGACACCCAGAGCAGGGTGCCCAGGGCCACGTCCAGGCAGCTCTGGGAGATCCCCAAGGAGGAGACCCCACAGCCTCTGTGCAGCCTGTGCCAGTGCTCCGTCACTGCACAGCGTTGAAGGGCTCCTGATATTCAGAGGGAACCTCTTGTGCTTCAGTTTGTGCCCATGGCCTCTGGTCCTGGCACTGGGCACCAATGATAGAGCCTGGCTCCAGCCTTTGGCACCGTCCCTCGGGGATTTACAGGCATTGATGAGATACCTCTGAGTCTTCTCTATGATGTATCCAGTCCTTTACACTGTATGTCAACAGGGGTTGTTAAGAGTTAAAATACTACAGTTTGCTCAACTGAAACTCTTTGGAAAGCAGAATTTCTTTTTCTTTCATCCCAAACACTCATTACTTTCTGTATCTTACCTCCTCTGAAATAAATGGCTGTGCTTTCACTGACTTCAGCAGGGAGATATCTGATTACCTGACTGTTTTCAAATATGCCTGGAGGTCACAGCAGGAGCCATTTTTCAGAAAGGTTCAGATTCCACCCCAAGCCCTGAGTGTACACCCAGGGGTTTCAAAAGGATACGGCAGAGAAGGTTAAGCTATCCAGAAGTTCTTCTATAAATATTGATGAGGGAGCTGTGGGGAGCTCCGCGTTGCTGAAAGATGCTACTTTCATTTGAAAAAAATGCAACAAGGGAATGCAAACTGAATTCTTTTGAAAACTCAGCCATGTTTGTGAGTTCTGCGCACCTGAGAATGTGATGCAGAGCAGGAAAACACTTTATTGATAATGTGACCGTGATGAAACCTCCGTGGAAGAACATCAGACCGCAGCAGAGGAACATTGGTGCCTGCACAGCTTGTTTTGGAACATTTCCAGCAATTCTAACAAGCTCCCTGTGTCCTGGCATCTCCCTGTGCAAGCTGACAACTCCGTGCTTCAGCAGGACAAGGCCACTGGGGCTGTTGCTGGGCAGAGCCATGGGCAGCGCTTGGCACAATGCACAGGGAACCTGGATGGAATCTTTTGCAGCTGCCTCAGGGCGGAGGGATCCACAGGGAGATTATCTGCACAGGAATATTAAAATGTTTGTGAGAGAGTTTATCTTAGCACTTTTGAATTATATCTCCAGCTTGCACTAGAAACATGTATTGCACTGAATATAAGGCTCTTGACTGTTGAACAGCTTATCTGTATTTGTTCTCTTTGGAACTGTTTTGTCAGCTGAGTCACTGCTAAGAGCTGAGCAATACCAGGCAAACAAGCTGGGTTGCACATTTCTGGAGGGAGAATGATTATCTTCATTCATACTTTTCATACCTAAAGGGTTTGGTGACCTCTGGCGAATTTGACCATCTGCCTTATGGAATGGGCCATGTATTATCCCAAGGTCTTCACTAAGGAACTAGAGAAACTGAGTTTCAAATGACTTCCCAAGGCATTCCCATGACTTCGCAGGGCACTATCTTGTGTGCCTGGTAATGTCTGGCTGAGCCACTGAATTTCATGTTCAGGTTTCTTTGCCAAAGAAATGATTTTGCCTGAAGGAACAACTTCCAGAGCTGAGAAAGTTAGATGGATTCATAATATTCATTGTTTAATATTAACACATGAAAACACAGTGTGTGTTCCTATTATTTCATAGAATCATAGAACCATGGAATCATTAAGATTGGAAAAGGTCTCTAAGAACATCTAATCCAACCATCAGCCCATCACCACCATGCCCATTAGCCATGTCCCTTAGTGCCAGTGTGCCACATTTGACAGAAAAGAAATGTCATATGCAGAATGAAAATGTAAACTCTGACAAGTTCATATTTTCTTTTCCTATTTTGAATTTTAATTTCAACAGACACCTTTCATTTAAGATTATAGCAAGAATTGTATATCTTTATGTGTCATTGGATTAATCTGAAACGTATTCATGTTCTCCCATTCACTTCCAAAGTGAAACTTATTTTCCTGTTTTCTTCATCTTAGTGGAAAAATCAAAAATGCCCCACATAAATAAGTATTGACGACTATACTCTTTTGAAATACTTTCATTAGTCTGCAGATTTGTGCCACACAGTGGCTGTTGAAGTCTGTGTTCAAAACATTTATCCAGGGAACCCTCTCTGGTTGTAGTACGGTTAAATGCTAAGTAAAAACTAGGAGCATTTTGAATATCTACTTCAGAAATTTAATTATATCATGATTCAAAATTCATAGCCTTCAGTATCTGTAAGAATGCTACTTAATTTCTTGCAAATGCTATTGGACTTGTGCTCCAATCAGCTGGAATATTTTATGCATAATCATGGGATGCGCAGTGCCTATAATTAACAATTGTGTGTCAATTTGTCAAGCACCATGAAAGAAAAATGGGAGCACAAGCCATGCTTTCATTTCTCTATGGGTCAGCAAATATTTTTCATTATAAATCCCATTTTCCAGCAGAGTTCCTGAAATTACTTTGATATTTAGTCCTTTAAAAACAAACAGTGGCCAGTGTGAAATTACATTTGATCCTGACTGGAAACTCTTCAGGATTCAGATTATTTTATTTCAACTTATGGTTTAGTAAATAAGGGAAAGCAGTCATTTTTTATACAGTCTCTCAGAAATATCTGGCAGGTGGCTAAATGGTTCTTTTCATTTGTGGTTAGACCCTAACCTGGCAAATTGGGTCAGGATCAGCTCTGTTTTTATCCTTGCAACTGCCCAGTTTTCTCCTCTTTTCTTTTTTGTTTCACAATTCATTCCCAGTGCTGATAGCTTTATAAGTGAGGGCAGCACATGATCATCCCATTAATTTCTGAGAACCTTGACTTTAAATCACAATCAGGCATCTGAAGGAAGATAATTAAGACAAACAGACAAAATCAATCGACGGTCCCAGCAATCAGTTGCACATCCCCTGCTATTGGAATAGAGCTGTTTTAATTACATCAATTTTCTTCACAAGATGAAAAACCCACTTCTTTGTAGCAAGGAAACAAATTTCAACAGAGACAGGTACTGAAACAGTTAAGACATTTAGTCTAACATGCTTCACTGGACTGTCCATGTAAATACAATTGATATAATATAGGAAGGCTCTGCAGACTGCTGGGTTGCTATCCTGCCTGCCGAATCTGTCCATCTCAATATACATCTGCGGTTTCTAGAGGGAGCAGGTCTGTAAGCAGAGTTTAGCAACTTGCTGCATTCATTTTGTACAGCCGTCATCTTTTTCAGTCTGAAATCCCACTACAGCAATGCTGCTTTAGAAGCAAGGGTTGGTTTTGCCTTATTTATAGCGGATAATACTTGTGTTGGGCCTATACGCAGAACAAATGTAAATAAAAATGTAATCTCTCTTGAAAATTGAGAAACTGAAGTAGTTTTCCCATTTTCATTCGGGGGAAGGGGAAGAGGGGTATAACTGATGTTATCCCATTAAACCTCCTGTTACAGCAGTTGAAATTGCTGGACACCAGGCAGTGTAGTAGCTGAAGAGTCTTGCAGAGCTGCCTTCCCAGAGGAGATTCATATCTTGCGGATCTCTGCTGGTGACCCTGTATAAGTACTTTCATATGCCTGTAACCAAAGAAAATACAGGAGAACCCATTTTAGCAGAGAAAAACATGGAATTTCTTTTGTCAACTCAGCTGACTTGGATGTTGCACAACTGAAGTGAATTTAAGTCCTAAAAACGGAAATGCAAGGGATCATCACAGCTAACCTGAGAAACCGGGGTTTGTTTGTGGAGCTTCCTTATCACTTTTATGTTTTGTGTATGATTTGTAGCTATCTGCTGAACCAGAAAGCAAATGAGATTGAAGGGGGATGTGGGCAAATCATTCTTGTCTGTGAAGTGGTGCCCCTCAGCCCTCTTTGGAAAGAACCGCTTTCTGGGGTTGGAGAAGTTACAATTGCAAGACTCCCTGAGTACATGAGCCTTTTGATAATGCTGTCAAATAAATGCCACATATTGGCTCATTCAGTGGATTCTTTTCTCACTGGAACACTGCTAAAACTTCTAAGAGGTTTATGAAACTGCTATTAGACAGAAATATGTTCTTTTTCTAAATGGGATTAAGTCCAAGATTCAGTCCTTAAAGATTTTCTACGTTCGTCAAACTGTCACAGTCCATTTCCTGTGTGTCT
Organism: Lagopus leucura; assembly: GCF_019238085.1. NCBI lineage: Eukaryota > Metazoa > Chordata > Aves > Galliformes > Phasianidae > Lagopus > Lagopus leucura. Next base: position 14,001,265 of record NW_024962262.1, read on the forward strand.
GTGCACACATTTATTTTCATTGCATTCTACTTTAAAATTATTAGTGAAAACTTTTCTTTCTTACCTCTTTTTTGATCTTTCTGGTGTACTTCACCCTTCTATGCTCGACTTCTCTACTTTTTCTTATGCAGAAATTAAATACGGATGAAGACCATTCCAGTGGAGCGTAGCAGAACTGTATTTTGATGTGATGATATACCCCAGGGCATTTGACCCAAGATTGGAAATAAATCTTTGATTTCATGTTGGATGACTCATATCAGGAAGCAACATTTTGTGATGAACGTGGTTTTCTTTGTGTGTTTTAAATGTCACTTCTGTATTGCAGGTATGAGTTGTGTATTTATGACAAAGCATTGACCACAATAGTGCTTAATAGACAAGCTTGTCAGTGTGGTACTACAGTTCAGATTTAAACTGTTTCTTCTTGAAAACCGTATTTAGAACATCCTCCACTGCTATGACAATCACATCTCTATTTCTATGCCTCTGGTGAGGGCTCCATGTATTCAAGGTGTATATTAGGAGAACTGCACTATTGAAGATATTAAAAATAAGCTTCAGAGTGAAACGGTTCAAAGCCAAGCCAGAGTGGTAGCCATGAAATGGCATAGCCATCTGACGATGAGTGAGATGACCTCTTAGAGGTCTCATTCAAAGTACTGTTAAAGTGGATTTCATCTTATTAAATGCAAATAATGAATCATTAACAAAATTCCGTGTTTTTTCATACCTCTGTTTAGAAAAGCAAATGCTCGAACGTGTCCTTTTCACCAGGTTTAGGAAAGGACATTACAGACAGTTTTGCATCTCCCCCTAGCCAGGAGATGAAAGGCGATCAGATTTGGGATACAAAGCTTGAACCGTTGCTTGGTATGTGGCATTCAGAGACATCCAGCCTCTTCATATAGGCTTCCTCTTAGAAGTCTTTGAGGCTTTTCCGTTCCACTTTTCCCACTGGAAAGCTGTTTCCAAACTCAATTAATGGTTAGGAACTCTATTTGCATTCCTAGCTTAAATATATTCACAAACAACCTTTATCCATTTGTTTTGTGACACCATTACCTTTTATCTTGAATAGTTCTTTATTAATAATTAATAGAGTATTAATTAATAATTAATAGAGAGCAAACATATCCTCCCTTACCTTCCTCTCAGCTGTTCTTCTTCATTTTGCTAGACTAAACAATCTAAGCTTCTCTAATCTCCCTTCAAGAAAAAAAAAGAAAAAAGAAAGCCTCTTTCCAAACTGATTTTTTAGCCTTTTTCTACACCTGTTCTGTTTTCATTTTGTGACGACAGTGACCAAACTCCAGCTTGCAAAACACATGTGGCTTATGAGCTCTTGCAATGTGACTCTTTTGCTGATTATCCAGTGTTAAGTGCTGCTGCCCAAAACATAAGAGAAACATCTTGCTGGCAGTATGAGGTAAGAAAATATGATGAACAGGCACAGGGTCAACATACACCACTCTCATATGTGTGGTGCTTTTGATAGGAAGTAGCAGCTTCCAGCTCTGCTGCGTATTCCGTGTTGTCTGCAGGAGTTGTGGGCTGAGGACGTAGAAGCAAGGAAGGATGTGCAATGGGAGGTGAGCGGGGAGGCTGGAGAGGTTGCAGGGAGGCACAAAATGGGAAGGCAGAGAAGACGCATGCAGCCTTTGGGCTGTGAACAATTTGCAGTGGGCTTGTCAAGTGTTGCTCAGATGGCATGTTAATAAACATGGTCTAGAGCTCAGCTGTCCTGCTGGCGTTAACACCCAGGATTTGTCTGTCTGGCAGACTGCAGTAACACCTGAGCAGTGTGAACACAGGAACCCTGGTTCTCTGAGGCTATGGTGTGATATTCCACCTGGGCTGATCAGCCTTTCTCACATGGCTGGGCTTCTCCCAGAGCCAGGGCTAGTTGCTGTGGTCAGTGTGACCTTGGCTATCCCAGCCAAACACTGTAGGCTTAGATGATGGGCATATAAACAGCAAAATCTCCCGTAGTCTTGAATATTTGTCAGGTACGTAAATATCTCAGATTATTTTCCTTAAATTATCCCTATGGGGATCGTTCATGCAGCATTTTTATAACTAGTTTCTGCATAAAATATAGTCCTGGCGTTCAGGTTATCTTTTATGTAGTCAAACATTTTCTTGTTTGCATGCTAATCTAAATTCTCCATCACTGAGTAACTTCAGCAGCCAGAGTGTGGTTTTGTTATGGTGCTTTGCTTTGGAAAAGAAAATGAATGTGTCTGCTTTTCCTAATCATAAATTCAGTCTCCTGTTTCTTTGTTATAGCTCTTTTGATGTGCACAAAACTCCAAATCCGTTTTTTGTGAAATTTAAATAGCAAGTGTATTTAAGAACTCGTGCATATTAGCAGTAAATTCTCTGGAACTGGATAGCTGGCAAAAGCTGGGGCAACATTTGTGTTCAAAGAGTTTTTTCTTTTTTCATACATCAGTTTTGACTGGGCCTGAGATACTGTTTCCATCCTCAAAATAAGTACAGGATTTGCTATTTGAAAGAGGTGAATTAAGACTTTTAATTTACTTCTTCTGGGGGCCTCTTTTTGTTTCATAGGAAAGTGTAATTCTGGTAAAGAAGCATGGATGATATGGGATTTCCAGTTTGCTTGAACACGCTGGGTTGTTGCAAAGTTTAGAATACGAGTGTGTCTCTCTGAGGAGCACTTTAGGTCACAGAAATGAATAGTACTGTCACTTTTGTATATATCTCACCCTGTAACGTGAGGAGCTGCAGATGTCTCAGCACTTAACACACAGCCATCATTATATCTATGTATGCATTATATGCACCTCACTGCATGTCCCCACACTTGGTCAGCCCAGGTGTACAAACTCTCAGTTGCAATCTGATTGCATGTGACTGCAGCTGGCTTCTCTAAACTAACCTGTTTTTAATTTGCCAACATGCCTGCTGTCATGACTGCATTCGTGGTTATGAACAGTGAGCTGCTTCTTTGCCGGAGAGCAGTCTGATACTCTTAATTATAGACTGAGTATAGACTATGACTGTGCCTCAGCTCTTGCTTTTGAGTGAGAGCAATTAGATTGCAGATGTGGTGTCATTGCTAGCATTTGGTTGCACCCAGTTCATTTTTCCTTGAGCTAAGTCAATGGCAGGAGGAGTGTTAAAGATAAAATAAGTGCAGTCATAGAGTTGTAGAATCACCAAGGTTGGAGAAGACCCCAAGATCATCCAGTCCAACTGTCCATCTACTACCACCAATATTTCCTCCCTTAACCACGTCCCTCAGAGCAACATCTAAATATTTATTGAACACCTCCAGGGACAGTGAATCACCTCCCTGGGCAGCCCGTTCCAGCGCCTGACCATTCTTTCAGAGAAGAGACAAATACAAGAAGAGTTTGGTTCTCCCATGCAGGCAACAACAAGCTGGGCAGGTGCATTCTTCTGCAGAGATTCTGCCCAAAGAGAGTATCAGGGAGTAAGGAAGGGACTTAGGGACTTCACTGTGGATCTTTGGGGCCTAAAGTGACGTTTATGCCTCAGTAGGTATCCATGACTAAGATGTAAACAGATGATGTCAATTGAGTGAGGAATTGTGGTGTCACAGAACTCCAGCACAGAGTGGCTTGCAGGGCCCACTAAAACCACCTGCTTCAGCTCCTGCCCTAGCAGGGGCATCCAGAGCAGGGTGCTCAGGGAGGATCCTCCTGTCTTCTAGTTTGTGCTCATTGCTTCTTATCCTGACACTGAAGGCTGCTGGTATCCCTGAGGTAGATGTAACAACTGTCCTCAGGAACTAGCAGGGCTAAGTGCAGCAAGAGCATGACTTAGTCTTGTATGTATTTATGTCTAGGCGAGATCTGAGGCCAACAAGTTGTTAACGCCTCCTGTTAGATGACATCCATATTTTGTGCTTCAGGGAAAACCTTGAGGCCTAATGTTGTGTGCCACCCATAATGCTGCTTCAGTAGCTTCTCATAATCTAATCCCACTTCTGATTTGTATTTTTTTTCCCTTCTTTTCTCCTTTTTTTTTTCTTTGTGGGTTTTTTTTTTCCTATGAAGCTTTAAGTTCCAGACAAAAAAAAAAAAAGTTAAAAAAAAGTAACAAAAATAATTTGCTGTAGCAATATCTGGAACAAAAATTGGATCAAACGAATTATATGCATTTATACTCACAGTCCTAATTTATATGATGGATTAATCACCTTTTCCATGTGAATTATGTCATCTCTTCCAAAATAATAGCTTAGTTTACATGGAACTATTGAAGCCGTAGACAGCTGCCTTATTAACAGCTTGTTCATAACAACATTATGAAACTAGAACTTTAGTCAATAGTAACAGTTAAATAAAGTGCAAAAAAAAGCCAAGAGACCCCTCTGTACTACAACTGATCACTTTCATCCAGACAACGTCATCATTTTTTAATTATGTTTTGCTCATTTTTTCTCTATGGGACTTGTTGAGTAAAGTGATTACTTTATTGGTCACAGTTAATTAGGATATGTAAGATTTCCCATCAAATGTAGGAAGGCCAAATAGTGGCAGATGCAGATCTTATTTCAGCTGTGTCCTGTATTTAAAGGAAAAACAGCTGGGAGCAATAGTTAGTATCATTAGTGACACCCAGCCAGCACATTTAGTCCTTTTGATTCCGTTGTAAATGTGAAAAAATCTCAGTTTGCAAAATAGAGGGACCAAATGTTTTGGGTTTGTTTTTTTTTTTTTTTTTTTTTTTTTTGTAATAGCTCATTGCTGGTACCTAATATCGATATTTTATTTGAAACTCTAAATGAGCACATTCCAAAACAGGGTAAGTTTAGATTAATTACTGTGTGCTTTTCAAGGAGCCAGGGAAAATTGAACTTTTGCAAATTTTACCGAAAATCATTACTGATAGGAAACAAGAATAGGGGAAGATGCAAAAAAGGGAAGCCTTCCCAACTCTTTCTGAAGGGCTTTGTATAAAAAAAAATAGAGTAACTATTATTAAATGATTGTTTCTGTGAAAGTATTTGTTTGTGCTCTCTAAGGTATAATAAATATTGTCCAAAAGGCAAAATGTGCAATTCTGTAAGACAGACTTAAAACACTACAATCAAATCTTCCAGCCTACTGAGAGTGTTCAGTCTACCATAATTTAGTGTGTGTCATTAATAACTGACATGCTTTACTGACATATTTCTTTTTCCATCTTGTGTATGAAACTTTAATCAAATTGATCTTAGCATACTAAAAGTATGATCATTTGCTAGGAAATTCATTCGGAAAGAATTAAAAAAAAAACACTGAAGAAATGCAATTCTGAACACGGAACAACAACAGTAGACTTCCAAAACTGTGTTTTCTGTGACATTTACAATTTTCCATCATCTTCATGTAGAACTGTGACATGTAAGCTCTTTTCCCGACACAAATTTGGGTTATAAATCTTAAGTCTCCAATGCCATGTTCTGGAATCAATAAAAGGAAATGAAAATTCTGTTGAGTCAAGTGGGGCTTTTTTTTTTTTTTGCCTTTTTTTTTTTTTTTTTTTCTGTTGCAGAGGCAACTTCTGACTTTTATTTAGTGGCTTAGTCCCATTGACTAATGTAAGAGCAGCCATACTGGGTCAAAGCAAAAGGTAGCCTAAGCCAGTAATCTGTCCTTGAATTATGAAATTACAAAACAATATGAAATTAGTGCCTAGGAAAGTGTACACAAACAGGACAGACAGGTGTGGTTATTTGAAAAGAAAAAAAGAAAGAGAGAGAAAGAAGGAAGGAAGGAAGGAAGGAAGGAAGGAAGGAAGGAAGGAAGGAAGGAAAAATAAGCATTATATAGCAGCAGTTAATTGCTCAAAGACTGGGTGTGTCAGGGGCGATAACCTTTAGCAGGTTATCATTCTTATGGAGTCAACTTTTCAGTGTTTGTAAACTTAGGAGTTACAGCTTTCTGTATCAAGGGCTTACAATTTAACTATATGCTGTGTGAATAAGGACATCTTTTTTGCTAGTTCTGATTCTACCACACGCTGGTTTTGTGTTGTATACCCTAGATGTCCATCTGGGAAATACATAGAACATTTAGTTGCGGCTTTGCAGCCTCTCAGTTCCCCTCACAATTACATGAAAGTTTGTCATATCCCATCCTCTGTCACCTACCAGGCTGAAAAGCCCCACTCTGCATGGTGATGTTCTGCCTGAAAGCTGCTCCATGCCTTTGAGTGTACTTGCCATCCTCCTCTCAGTTTATTCAATTTTACCATGTCTTTTTAGAGTGGAGAAAGCAGGAGATATAGATGATCTTCCTACAGTAAGAGAGTGATGTTTCTATTAGTTTTCTTTTCCTTCCCTAGTAATTTAATTTACTTTCTTCATCTCTGAGATGAGTTGTTTAGAGGACTGAATGTTGTGACTCTGATGTTTCACTTGGAACTGATAATGTGAACTTTGATAAAATTAAATTTGCCCAGACTTCATCACCTTCCGTGTAAAATCAAGATTATTGGCACATTTTTTTTCCACATGTCCAGCTCTCTAAATTTATCTATTTTCATTTTCACCTGCTATTTTATTGCTTGGTTCTTGAGCATTACAGAGTGCTTATATATCAAGGGTGTAGGAGCAGGAGAGTGCTTTTGAAACTAATCTCTTGGCCATCTTCACTTACTGTGCATTTGTTCACACTGAAGAGGATCTGAGAGCCCACAGCCTGCTCTTTTCAGACAAAATTAAACAAAAAGATAAGCTCCAGAAGTGCAACTTCAGTGTTCTGTCCACAGACAAACATTCAGTCCAAGGGGGCAGACTAGACAGTCCAAGTTAAAAAAAAAATAAAACCAGCCCTGAATTGTGGATAGTATGATCTTCACCAGCGACTGTGTCAGTGTACAGATCTGCTCCTGCCAGCTCTCATTTCTAGTTTTGACAAACCTTCAAGTCCTTTTGCATTATTTATCCAGTCGCCCTTATCTTTACTGTCCAGAGCAAGTTAGCATAATCAACAGGTTTTGTTATCATAGTGGTAACTGCCTTTCAACTTGACTAAAAAGTATGAGGACTGCTCTGAAAGTAATGCTTCCTATTTTATGATATTGGCCATGACATCAGAGACAGATGTTGGTGGTATAGCAGTAGAGATTGAACCTTCCTGCCAATATTTCATTACATTTTGTTGCTATGTGATGGTGGCAGCAGAGCCCAACAGAATGGTGTCTGACATGGAAGTAAGCATGAAGCAAAGGTGTGCCACTGAAGTCTTCTATGCAAAAAAATGGCACCCACTGACATTCATCGGTGCTTGCTGAACATCTGTGGAGATCAAACAGTGGATTTGAACACAGTGAGATAGTGAGTGGTGTGTTTCAACAGTGACGACAGAGACGTGAAGACAACCACATTCCAGCCAGCTGTGCACAGCTGTCACATCACAAAATGGATAGTGCCTCAATCAGGTTGTCTTCTCTAATTGGAGGGTTATGACCAGGGAATTGTGTATGGATCTGAATATCAACTTCACTGTGCTGGAAATTATGGTGACAATGTTGGGATGTCGCAAAATTTATGCCAGGTGGGTCTCATGACTCACACAGGAAGAGAAATAACAACATTTGCAAGCTTGTCAAGGACATACTGAGCCAACACTGAAGGTGACAGTTTCCTGGATCATATCATTACTGGTGAGGAAACATAGCATCACCGCTATGAGCTGGAGTCAAAATAGCAGCCCATGAAGGTAGACAACCTGTCTCTTGCAGTAAAATAATGCCAGGCCCTATGCCAGCTTAAAGACTGTGGAGCGTATTGACAGTCATGGCTGAACTGTCCTACCACATCTATCATATAGTCCAGATTTGGTGTCTTCTGATTTCCATCTATTTGGACCAACAAAAGATGGACTGCATGGACAATGTTCTCCTATCAACAGTGCTATTATTGGAGCTGTAAAACAGTGGGTCACTTCCGCTGGTACAGATTTTTACAAGCACAGTATGCAGGCTCTTGTTCATTGTTGGCAAAAACACATAGATAATTGTGATGACTGTTTTGAAAAGTAGTGTTTTATAGCTGAGAATTTGCTCTATCAAATAGCGTTATTGTGCTCTGTGTATTTGTTACAGTTTCCCTGGAAATAAATAGAAGGCATTACTTTCAGAGTGACTTACATATGTGCAACATTTGGTCCTCCAAAACCACTCTTCCCCAAACACCACTGTTGTCCTTACTTCACTTCTTCTTTAAATCAAACTTGTATTCATTTGAAGACTTACTTCTTAGCCTATGGATGTTTAGATTTCTTGAGGCACTTCGAGAGATTGTGCTGAAAATCCTGATTACATAAGCCAATTTTTCCTTGTCAGTGTGCATATTGCATCTTTCAAGGACTTCCAGCGTGATTGTGAGGTGGTAGTTGGGAACTTTAACCCTGTCAGCTTCCCGAAACCCTCCAACAATGAGTGTAGATGAATGAAAAGTATATTAGTTTTATATTGCAGCCTTATCTCTTCTGAATAATCCTTTTGTACCCAGTGTTTGCTGTCTGGGAATTACTTTATTTTCACATGTTACTAATTCTCTGGCAATTAGACCAAGAAATTTTAATTCATTTATCAAAGCACATGGCAGTACAACAGAGGATATCTGGTAGAAAAGTGTGGCTTTAATTCCTCTTGTCCTATTGTGTGGTAGCATTCATCTTCTGATTCACATGAGACCAACATGGGAATTGTGGTTTGTGTTAGACATCATAGGACCCTGTGAGCCTTTGAAACAGCTGACAATACAAGCTGTACAAGGAAATTCTTCCCCTGACGCCATTTCCCTAAACGCATTAGTAGAAATGAGGTTGTTGAAAAAAATCTTTCTTTTTAATGGGAAACATTTTGCAGTTTTGGCATCGAGATACTATACCAACATCATGAAGTAAGGAAATGTATTGTTATGTATTGTGGTTTTTTTTTGTTGTTGTTGTTTTGTTTTTAATATCTTGTCTACATCATTTCTTACCAGCCCTTTTCTACTTTTGTGACTAACAAATTGAGTCTTTCTTAAAAAATAGAGATATATATCCCTGGAGGCATTCAAGGCCAGGCTGCATGTGGCTTTGGGCAGTCTGGTGTGGTGGTTGGCCACCCTGCACATAGCACTGGGGTTGAAACTGGATGATCATTGTGGTCCTTTTCAACCCAGGCCATTCTATGATTCTATTATTCTATGATTCTATTATTCTATGATTCTATGATATGTATATCCTAACTGTTTTCTGAACTTCTATGAATTTTAATGTATGTAAAGAGCTATATATAGGATGAATGTTTCAGTTTTTGCTTTATATTATTCTTCTGCGATGAAAGAAAAGCTGCCAAAAGTAAGGAAGCGAAGCACATGAATTTGAGAGGATGGCATACCCTTGTAAACTGACGTAATCAGTGACTGATCTTTGACATCTGATTTAGTGGGAGAAGTGTGTGCATTGGTCTTGAATGAATGCAGTGTTGAGGAATGATGAAGAAGCTGATGATGTAGTTAATATAAGATATCTCACTAACGTTTTTGTCACAGCAGTGATTATGATATAAAATCATTTTAGCTTGTGGGATTGTCACATCTCTCAGTACTCTTTTTCCATTTCAATAAGCAAAATTTCACTTATTGGTGCATTTGATTGGGGATCTGAAGAAACCCAATTTTCTGGTCTTTTTGAGATGGAAACTAATCTTGCTGGACTTCTTGACAATACTTATATTTTATTTTAGGAAATTGTTTTCGTTACTTGAGTCTGCTCAACCAAAAATCTCCAGGCGCTTCATTCAATTTTCTATACACAGAGTAGGATAAATACATAAATTGATGATGTGTAATGATTTATGATTAATTTAACCTTTTGTTGTTTTAATGCCTAGTGTTTCACATCTATCACAGTTAGAATAGAAATACCCACAGAAAAAGCATTTAAAAAAAAAAAAGAAGGAAAATAAAGTGCCCTAGTTATCTTTATGTCCAACAGGTGTCTGAGAATTCCTCCCTCTTCCACGATACTTCTGATTACTGCAAAGTGAAAGCCTTAATAATTCTCACTCTCAGTGTGCAGGAATGGTTAATTCTGCCCATGTATCCAGTTACCAACAATGCTGTTTCTTCCCATTTACATCACTGATTTCATTGACAGTCACACATTTTTCTTTTCTATAACTGGTCTACTGAACATAGCAGGATCTGAGATGCAGTGCTCCCTGATGTATGGTCTTTTAAATGCTTTTAACTAATGATTTGAAATCTACCTTGTGATTAGAGATAGACATTTTAATGTGGAGAATCTTTCAGGAAGCTATTTTTGGAATACTTAAAAGAACATAAAACTAGTATTGTTATTGTATTGAGTAACAGTGTCTCCTTTGTCAGATGACCTACGTGCTTCACAATTGCAATCTTCTTTGCAGTTGTTCTGCCAAAACTTCTAATAACTTAAATGCTCTTTGTTAGGCTTATTTATGACACATATTGCTTCATTCCTCGAACTGCATGCCATGCCATTTTTTTTAGTAAAGCCATGAAATTAACATACTTCTGCTAAATATTTATAAATCCTAAATACTATTAACTTTGAATCACGGAATTAAGCGCTAACTCTGATTATTCTTTTATGGTGTGAATGAAATAAGCATTTGTGCACTTTGTTTGCGAGATAACATCTGGTGTACAGGGTGCTAAGCAGCCAGCTATTCTGCAAAGCGAGTGCCAGGAGATGACTTTTAAACTAAAGTCTGTGCTGTAAAGACAATGCGGCAATGCTTGGACAGGATTCAGGGGATGTGTGCTGCAGAGGGAACGCAGCCATGCTGTCTGTGGACACGAGGTTTAATCTCCCCAAATCTCTCTGGCTGTACAAACAATAATCCGCTGTGCTCTTTTTGTGGATATGAATGGAGTTGTCGAGACTTCAAGCACACCGGTCCTATTCACTGCTCTTATGGGGTAGGATTTGTGCAGTGCTTTAGTAGTGCATATGGGCAGTTTGGAGAGAACCAGGCTTCAAAATCCATTTGCAAGCAGTCTGTTACTTCTGCCATTAGCCTCTGGTGGCCCACAGAACCTTCTGAGCAAGCAGTCATTAGAGTACAAATAGTGTTCAATAAACACCTTCTCAAGTTTAAATACCACTGTTCCTTTAGAAGGCAGGTCTGGAGGTGTGTTACTCAACCTGAAAGCAGATGCTGCTGATTTTCTGCTGTAATGAGCCTGGAATGACAAAGACTCTTGCTCTTTCAGCACATTCATAGAATCATAAAATTGCTTGGGTTGGAAGGGTCCTCAAAGCTCACCTAGTTCCAACACCCCTGCCACCAAGAGAAGAGAAAGGCTGAAAACAGGAAAACAGTAGAACATCAGATGTGAATTTGAGGTTTTGGAGATACAAAAGTCTCTAAGTGGCTTTATATGTGTTTTAGACATAAGCAACTTCCCTTTTCTTCCCAGGAAGCGTTTTCTTCAGCTCCTGGATTCCCTTGACACACCAGTTGATATTTTCTGTGGTTATACTGAATCTGAAGTTTATCTTTTTCACAACTCGAAAGGATTGGAATGTATCCTATATGAACACGCCTGATGCCACTGAGCAGCATAATCATTTAAACATGCCTAAGTAATTATTAAAACAGAACTTGCATGGAGAAATAGAAAAACCATGTGACCTGCTGGGGAGCAGTTTGCTTACAGTTGCAAGTATATCATATATTATAAAATATTTAAGGATAGAAGCAGCTGTAAATTAAGGAGCATTTGCATGTAATCAGCCAAAAGGCCAGTTAAAAGCCTACTGAAACTGAGACAACATATAGTGGAGCCTCTGGCTGGAACATAGTGCAGACTTGCTTTTAGCCATATCATGGCAACATCAGTATTAATATCAAATCTAATTTATTTTCATTTAAATCAAATTGTTTGAAAGATGATCTTTTTCTTTTCCCAGATTTTCCCCTCCCTCCTTTTGCATCATTTCTCTTTCCCTTCCTTGTTAAGCTTTTCACGAAAGCCAGATATTTGTCTCTTTTAATGATCTGGAGTAGAATTCCTGAATTGATGCTGCTAATTCTTCAAGAACACTGTTCTGGCCCAGTGAGAATTATTATAACTCTTGTTACCACAATGCTGGAAAATATTTTCAGGAAGGGAAAGAAAAATTTCAGTTGAACTGAACATTGTCCTCACGCTGCATTTTTGGAAAAATAATATATTTCAAACTACTCTGCTTGGAATCTTAGCTGGAGTTGGCTGTATAGCACAGTATGTACCTTCTGTTAGATCTAAATTTAGCCTTCCCGTAGTCAACCAAAAGCCAATTAGCCATATAAGCAAAATATAAATAATAAAGGCAGCCACTTTGCCGGGACAACCTTTAGCAAAACAGTTCTTTCCTATTCAATTTTCAGATTGTTATGTTGTTCTAAGAGACTGATAGCAAATGATCAGACAAATTTGATGAGTTTCTGATTGACATCAGATTTCATTAGAGGCATTAGTACTGAAGGGAAGGGACACAGGTTGGTCATGGTTCATTCCACCTGCCTATCTCACTCAGCAGCAACCAGGAAATGTCCAGTAATTTTCTGTTTTTATGCTTCTTTTAACGTTTTGATATTTCAGATGGGTAAAGTGCAAGTTAATCATGTTTATGCATTAATAAAAGGTACATAAAGTGTTCCAGTTATTCAGTTGAATGCAATGGTTTCAGAGATGTGGTAATAAACCTTAAGTGATGTTTTGAATACACTTCATATAAATTAGATCCATTAAACAGGACAAAAGTGATGTTTTGTAGGCATCCACTGCTAATTGGCATGTTTGCTATTTCCTGCAGCCACTCTGAGCATATGCTAGTAGCTCTTGTTCATTTTCCAAATTTCTACATGTAATGTAACTTTTATGATCAATAGCACACTCACCTAAATTTTCCCCTCCCAGGCAAAACTTCCAAAGGTTGAAAGACTGCACTTTCAAAACCCTGAGTGTCATTGAGCTGCCTTCTGGTAGATGCTCTCTTATTGCTTCAAGAGCAGGCTTCCCAGAGAAGTGGTGGAGTCCCCATTCCTGGAATTGTTCAGGAGATACGTGGATGTGGTGCAAAGGGTCCTTGTTTAGAATCATTTAGCTGGAAAGACCTTCAAGTTCATCAAATCCGACCACCAACCAGACCTACAAGTTCCATCAATAAGCCAAGTTCCTGAATGATTCTACAATTATATGAATTTCTGACTGAAGCCCTTCAGGTTGCCAGAGATGAGAGAGCATCTACTGCCCACTGCAGGTCTTGCTCGCTCCAGCCCAGAGCAGTTTTCACGGGTGATGGGGGGTATGAATCTTAACAGTGTGATGCTTTCTGCCATTTTGGCATGCTTCTATATAAATAAAACAAAAGAAAGCCTTTATTGAACTGTCTTTTGACATTTGGGCCAGAATGATGCATGTTGGTCTGTGTACCACTCACTCAGGAATTGTATTAACAAGTAAAACAGGCAGGAGAAGAACCGGAATGAAAGGGATAACTCAGAGAAAGAGCTGTTTAGTTTTGCGGAATGTTTTCATATGTGCCATTGTCAGTTCTAATAACATAAAGTAATCTTTATCTGTCACAGCAATCTTTTTCCCCAAAATTATTGCTAAATTCCATCTATAGTAAATAACACTGTGTTCTGTTGTAAATATTTAAACTCTTCTTCAATTTCTCCCTCAATAAATGATGATTGCATTACATAAATATTTAGCAATTAGATACCATGTATTTTTGTGTTTTTCTTTTTCACTCTTGACTTTGAGCATACTACAAAAGACTCAAAGCTATCTTTGGTTCTCCCATGCTATCCAGTTTTTTCTCTATGTAAATATGCAGTTGAAATTTCCTGTTGTATACTTCTCAACTTGGCAATGAAAAGGGAATTTAAGAGTCAGTCTGTGGAGCATACCAGAGGATAAAGGAAATTAGGAACAAGAGCAGTCTATAGCTCCAGTATAGATGTGGTTACACAGCAGAACAGAATATTGCACTTTGCAAGTCAGATTTCCATAAAACCAAGACAGAAAAGTTAAATTCTAGTGACTGGAGATCACTATGCTGGAATTTCAGGTGATCATTAAAGTCTCTGGCATCTGTTTTGAGGGGTGAGAAGAGTGCTTGCTCTCTTTGATTAAATTCTTTGGTGCAGAACTCCTTGCAGAATTGAACACACAAATAAAAACATTCTGTTTGGCATATACATCTTCAGCATGCCCATTATTGTAGGCAGAAAAAAACAAAAACAAAAACAAAAAAAAAACCCACACCCTCCTGCATTTTAGAAGCTTCGGACGTGGAAGGAATAAATGAATACTTGAAAACATGGTACAAAAGATCAGAAATTTGGACTTAAATTTAAAAAAAAAAAAAAAAAAAAAAAAAAAAAAGTATTTCCTTTTGTCTGCTGAAGCTAACAAAGCTTGCATTCATAGTCATTGTTTTCTCTAATTCCAGACTAGCAGGAGCACCATACTATTTTAGCCTCCACCCTCAACATTTCTTGTTCTCTAAAAGGCATTTTCTCTCTCTAGTGAGAATTCTCTTTTTTCCTAAACAAAACTCCCAAAAGGTCACATTGGAAATTTGAGTTCCAGGTAATTCAAACTTAAGGCTAAGTTAAAAAATGATGTGTCTGCAGCTTGCCAAGTGCTATTAGAATCCACAGTGTTAGTTTAGATTCAAGTCGAATAGAGTGGTACCCATTGGGAAATTATGCTTTCCTGAGAAACATGTATGGATTTTTTTCTTTCTATATACCTTTCCAATAAATTTTATGATAGGAAGGCACTGTTTCCCATGAATTCTTTATTTAGGTTAAGTATTATATGTGAACTCTGGTTTCATGGTTTAATCCTGACAAAAGTAGTTGATTTTTTAGTTTATCAGTTACTGGTAGAGAATTGTATTAAAATACACAGCAGACTCACATGCCAGCCCCAATAGTGGTTTGTAATAACCATTGTAATAACACAAGACCAGATGCATGGCAAGGAATAAACATGAAAATGTGTGTAGGAAGAATTTTTATTTTCCTGTTTAGATCCATGGTGGTGTATGCCACTGAGCATACAGACCAGCCTCTGAAGTAAGGAAAAAACTTTCTTTTCTTCTACGTCTCTGATTCCATTATGCATTTCATATCAGCTGCTAACAAAAATATTCAGTCCCTACATTTAAATCCAAATAGTTGTAGGTAAAAATAAGGTGAGATCAGAATTTCAGCTAGTCATTCTCCATAGCTGAGATCCAGAATAAGAAGCAGTGGCTCACTGTTATGTTATCTACTAATGGTTCTAATTGTCTTTATGCTGAGACTACCTTTGAGATACAGAGTTCCTCTCATTTTAAGGACAAGTGCATTAGCTGAATGTGGTTATATTTTTACAAGATAAATCCTCGTGTTCCTGATTGGGTTTCTGAAGTGAGCAAAATTCAGTCCTAACAGGTGTTGATCAGCACAACTCTCTCTTGCTTCGGTGGGGTATGTGGATGGACAACATCTCATAGGCTGTAGCTTATCCTGTAGCTCATCCTTGTGTTTGGAAGCTGGTTTTCAATCTTGCAGTTGTACAGCCATCTGTTTCTGGATAGTGTAAGCTAACTAATTGCATGTCCATGTAAAGTTGACATTAGCTGTGAGGTGGGGAAGCTTTGTGTTTTGATAGCCATTGGGAGATTCAGACAGGCTTTGAATTCAGCGTCAGAATTACAGAATGGGTTTCTGTGCCTAGTGCTATCTGAACATGCTAGCATTCCAAGTATGAATGAAAATCTTTTCTATTTTGCACTCAAAATGAAAGGTAAACAGGAAAAGTGTTAAAAATAATAGAATAGAATGGAGAATGCGTGTTGCTAAGCATCACTTAAAATGCCATTCTTCTCTGAAAAGTGTTGTTAAATACAGCACTGTTTGACTCAAGAGATCTAATCCCAGGGTGCATTCAATATGCTATCTTCAAATGCTGGTGATAAAAATAAAGCTTTTTTTTTCCCCCTTGTATTTTATTTGTGTTAGCACAGCAGAGTCAACATAGCTAAACATGAGCTCTCTATTTGTTTTCACCTGTCAATAGAGTAGTTCTGAATGTTTACAATGCCAAAATCAGTCTCAGCAGTGTATGCCAGTGCACTGGTCATTGCTCAACAGAGGCAAGGTGAAGTGATGTCCAGAAAGGACACAAACAGGAATATCAGTATCACATAATAATACCTAATACCAGAAATAGACAGAAGTTTTTCAGTCAGTCTGGAAAATGCCAGTTTGATGAACTGGAAATATTTCAACTGCAATATGTGGAGTTTGATTATGTATGAGAACAGGGGAAGACAATGACAGTTGAACTAGATGATCTTAGCTGGTTCTGGAGTCAAGTGTATGGTTTAAAGGAAAGTTGTATAATGTGTATGTCTGAAAGCAACACACAGGAGTCATCCAGTAAATTAAGCATCGTTCTAGAAATGTTATTAGTCGCATTGCCTTAGGCTTAGCTGGAAGATGAATGACAAAGATACAGAATTTAGCATGTTGAATATGAAGCATTCTATCCCTGAGAAATGGGAAGCTGAAGAAGGGTTATTGGTATTTCACAATCTGCAGAATCAGAGTTCAGTTGACAAATCTAGAAAATATTAATACTTTTTAAGGTATGTTTTCTTGCTATCAGGTAAGGAAACAAAACGAAAGTATTTTTGTTTTGTGCTGCTTCTCTCTCAAGCAATACGGTCAGAAACAGTCAAATCCATTCTAAGTACTTGAAGAAAATTTACAGGACCTAGAAATGAGAGAGGAATCAATTGCCAAGATAAAGTTACACGAATATCTGGGTTGTCCTGGGATGTTTTCCTAACAAGAACATGGTACATACTTCCACCAGTATGAGAGACACAAATGTTTTTCAATCCAGGCTGCATTAATTGGAGAGAATAAGGACATTCTTCAAGAAGAAAGATCAATAGAAAAGTTAGAGAGACTTCTGAACTGAAGCCTTGTTGGCAGGAGAAAACAATTGCACTGGAATCTGCAAATAAAGTTATTGAACCAGCGTTACTGGTACAACATGATTTTATTAATTGAGACTCCCTGTCAAAACCCATTGAAACATTGTCAGAAGATAGAGAGGAGTTCATGTCCTTTGTTGCCTAAGGTCACTTTGTAGCTGGAACATCCCTGCAGGCATCCTGGGTTGCAGCGGCACAGCTCTCAGGCCTGAGCCATATCCATTGCAAAGTGTAGATTCTTTTGGCTACACTCCTCTGAAATACCTAAAAAAATTTACTGAATTTTAGCCCTTCCTGAACTGTTTGAATGTAGGATAGAGAGTTACTGAAATGCATTTCATTCATGTCAGTGCAGACTTCGGGTTTTTTGGGATGCATACACTCTCTTATGCAGACAATACACATCAGAATCTCATCGAGGACGAAAGCCTGGCTATCCTTTTTATAGGGCAGCAGCTCGTGTGTCATCTCTCCCCTTTGACTTCAGAGCATCAGATTTGACTCACCTAAATGCAAAGATGAGCTGTGACATTTTATTTTTATCCTTTTCCCAACCTGTGTTGTCTTTTTCTTTCTTACATCATCTTTCATGAAAATACATCTGTCATATTGTGCCATTGCTTCCCGATCTTAGGCTTTTCAGGCACACAGATATTTTGTGATGTCTCAAATCCTTCTTAACACGTGTGTAAAGACTCAACCGAAAAACATGCACAAAGAGGGTTTCTTTGTGATTCCAAGTATACTATGAGTAGTATGGCAAGACCTCAGCATTGAGGAAGAAGTTTGATAAGGATTCAGGTTGCCTAAGTAGTTTCTCTGAAAAATATCCTTGTCAGTAAGAAATTTATTGAAGTAGTAGAGTTGCTACATTTACCTATTACTGTGTAACCGCATGAAGTGAAGTGGGGCTCAGTTGCATATATTTTTTTGCAAGGATTTAGGATTTAGATACAGGCTTTCGTATGTTTTTCTGCATTGGCATGGACATATGCACGGACATGCAGAAATCTGGATTGTTTGCAGAGCAGACACCGCTCTTTGACCAACACTGGACACATGCATCTTCTGTGGCCTCAGTTTAATCCCAAAATATGCTAGAGCTGGATATCATTTTTTGTGGACTAACTGGTTGGTCTGTACTGAGTACCAGCTGTTTAGAAACAGAAGAGCACTAAGGAGCTAAAGATCCCTTCCTACTCAAACAATTCTATGATTCCACAACAAAAAAAGTTCTTTATGAACTGCAGCCACTGCAAAGTAACTATCTTTTACTATCGACTGTATTATGGAAATTAATTTTCTCGCATTTTAAATCTTGTCTCCATATTATTCCTTGGCTGTATCGAAGAAATGTGATCCTTTGTTGTAGCCTCACCATGTATTTGTCAGCCAAAGGGCAATCACTGAATGTGTTGCTGGGGTTATTTTTATGCTTGAGCTATTTTTCAGAGAGAACCCGTAAGCCAGGTAAATTTAGTCTGCATACAAAGAAACTGTAAAGAAGACAGAGACGCTGTTTCTTTTTAAGCACAGTGTAAATAAGAGTATTCATAAAACTTTTGTTTACTGTGTCCGCTGTGTACCTTTCTCTCTGTAAACTTACAGAAGAAAATTAATAACCCCTTTCCAGCATTGAATAAAATACAGGATTTTTCCCTATTTCCATAGCAAAAGAAATGAATTCTAGATGTCTGTCTCATGTTATCTCTCTATATGCATCACTGCTCCAAGTAGCCTGTAAAAATGAATGTGACTTTTGCATCACCTGTGATTGTTCAGAGTAGTCTCACATAAAATATGAGACCCTTGGCCACATGGTTATATCACACATGGAGTTTCCAGTCCTTGTCCCTGAATGAGTTTTCAGAGATAACAGAGGATCTTCCCTTTTCTCTTATGAGCTGTTTTACATAGGTGCATCTTGTTTGCATAGTCATAAATTAGCACACTGCAGCCTTATGGTACTCAGTTAGATTTATATATAACCCAGGGGGCTAACATTTTTACATTTGTGAAGGATTTAGTCTTTTATTATAAAATAGTTTACTGATTCTCACTGAGTCTTTTGTAGTTAAGATGCTGGCAGTGGTTAGATTAGAAAGTTGACATCTGCAAATTTGTAACAATAATTTATATATATATCAATTACTTGAAGTCACTGCTCCAAATGCTGTGTAGCCTGTGCAGAAGTAAGAACAGTTTCAGAGTGAATAGAAGTTAAATGCTTCTGTTGGAAATAATAATAATTAAAAAAAAAAAAATAGCAAAGTGAAGAAAGCTGTTTGCTGTAATCTGATGAGATTTCTTTAAAAATAAAAAGACCTTCAGCATTCACACCAAATTGATGGGCTTGTAGTTGACTTCAGTACCTGATTTGTTTGCTCCAGCTGAGCAGCAGATTTGCTGTGGACTAAAACGGAAGACATGATATCAGAAAACTTAGAGTAGTTCTGGTTTATTAGACTTCCTTAATTTCTTAACCCTTTCAAAATGGGCAAAGGATTTTGTCATAAAGAGAAATAGAAATAATAATAAAAAGAGACACTAAAATAGCATCTCCTTTGGTCAAGGCAGAACCTAACACGTGTTAATGGTATGCATAAATTATGCCCATTTTCCAAACTGTCCTTGACAGTGGTTTGAACAAGCTGCAGGAGAGACCATCAGGATGCTGTTCAAGAGAAACAAAGAACATCTCTTTTCTGTTTAGCATTGTATGGTGTTTTCTGTTTGAAATTATAAGACTCGGTATAAAGTAAAATGCACTAAATGGCGAATGAAGAAATGCTTTGTAAGTTTCACAGAATCACAGAATCACAGAATTGTAGGGGTTGGAAGGGACCTCCAGAGATCACCGAGTCCAACCCCCCTGCCAAAGCAGGTTCCCTACAGCAGGTCACACAGGTCGGCATCCAGGCAGGTCTTGAACATCTCCAGAGAAGGAGACTCCACCACCTCCCTGGGCAGCCTGTTCCAGTGCTCCGTCACCTCACTGTAAAGAAGTTCTTGCGCATGTTTGTGCGGAACTTCCTATGCTGCAGTTTCCGGCCGTTTCCCCTTGTCCTGTCTCCTAGTTTGGCCTAAAGTGTCCTACCTGTTAGCTCTCTCAGCAGATAACTGGTGACTGAATAAAGGAGAGAGAGAGACCTTCTTTACGCAGAGCGTAAATTGAAATTCTGTGAATATTTAGTGTTGTGTGTCCTTGGAAGTTCAATAAAATTGTTCTACTGCAAAGTCAGAATAGCTTAGTTCTTACAGAAAGAAAAGGGTTTCTATTTTCAAACTCTCTCAGCTTAAGTGCCACTGAGTACAGAAAATGCATTGTCTCTATAAAGACGTGGCATTAGAGCACCTCCAGATACTTAATCTTTTTGAAGATGCAAAATGTCCTCAGTTTGTGGTGCTAAGGGACATATTTAGCTATGAGATTTGGTAGGTCAAGTTGATAGTTGGACTTGAAGATCTTGAAGACCTTTTTCCAACACAAACCATTCTGTGATTTGGTTATTCTAGTAGCTGTGGTAACAGTTCAATCATTCATTTAGAAAACTGGGGAGAAAAAAAAATAAGTATTTCTCAACATTTTATTCTCTGGGTTACGCAAACCTTTTCATGATATACAGAAAATAATGGAAACTTCATGTCACTGTGTCTAAGAAAAATGAGAAGAAAAGAAATTAGAGTAGAAAAAGAAATTACAATTATAGAAGGGATAGGTGTGTGTTGATAATAATTATACTGAGAACTTTGTAGGCATACTCCCATGCTTCATCTCTTATTTTTGGCATTGAATTAATATTGAGTCTTTGCGTTCGTATCCCTTTTCTTCCTTTCTTCCTTCTTATCCCCTATCCTAGAAGAAGTAGAAAAAAAACTATAAATGCTTCAATGATGTCTTTATGGTAGTAAACCACTTTTGAAGCTCCTTTAAAAACATTCCTAAATACTTCAACCTTGCTAAATCACTTTAACATCACATTCTTATCTGTGTATCTGTCAAAGTAGGTAGTCATGAAGGCTTATCTGTGCATGTTCAATATCCTAAATCTGTCTAAGATAAGGACAACAGGGAAAGAGAAGTAGAACATTGTAAGGTGTATGAAAATGTTAAAAATCCTGTGACAAATCTAATTCTTTTTAAACCTGCACAGAATCAAAGCATAGTTAAGACTGGAAGGGACTTCTGGCTCCATCTGGTCCAGCCCCTACTCAAACAGGGACACACAGAGCAGAGTACCCAGGATGATTTCCAGGTGTCTTAATGATGGCTGATTCTCAGTGTTGCAATTCTTTTCTGCTCTTTATTAACACTATAGATTTGGAAAAGCAAGAAATAAAGATTCTTAACATCTTTTCTGTCATATCATAAGCATGTATGGAGCCAGGTTCTATCAAAGTACTTCATACTTTCTTAACAACTGTTCAGCTACAAATCTCTCTCTTTGAGGGAGGAGCTGAACCACCTAAAATTATTCTCAACAAGAAGCCTAACAGAATAAGGCAGGACATGGATTTGAAGCTCATAATATAAGCAGTTTCTTTGTTCGATTATAGCATTGGTATAGATGGTGCTAAGAGGGGGGGAATAAAGCTAAGCCAACACTTGTGTACCTATCATTTTCTGAACACTTCTTGCCCAAATCATACTGATATATGCATTTTTATTTTTTTCTCAGAACATCTTTGATGGCAGTCCTCTGCATAGCTAGACTAGGGAAATGAGCTGCTCGTCTCATACCAACAGAGCTATCTAAAATAGGTCAGATAAGTTGAGTGCCAAAACACACTTTTTTCTCTGTAGAAGGATCCTCAGACAAGTGCCTCAAATGTAAATATCTGCTTTTAAATTGCCCAGTACCACACTCATACCGTAGATTTACGGATACTGATTAGTAAAGTGTATTAAGCAATAGGAGAGGTGTTGAATGTTGCTCAGATGCAAAGTTCCTAATTTAAAAAAAAAAAAAAGGAAATATCCATCAGATCAGACAAAGCAGAAAAAGAGTTCAACAAAAGCAATATTTTATCTGACTTTTGCAGATGGGAAATAGAAACATGGTTAACAAAGGTTAAACTAGTTTCAGTCAACTGGAAATTAACCATCTCTGAGGTTAAAAGGAGGGCTGAAACACTGAAATTCCCAGCACACATCTGTCCCAGCTGAACTGTACGAAATACATTGACCTATTTTTGATGTCCAAGCTGGGATATTGATTTTTCAGGGTAGTTTTGATACTTTAGAGTACAGCACTTTCTCATAGCATTTTATATGTTCAAAAGACAATAGCCAATGATTCCAGCCTATAGCTGACCAAAAAAAAACAAAACAAAACAAAACAAACAAACAAAAAAAAAAGTGTCTCACTTTGTGAAATCTTGCTGACTTTGCATAAAATTTTTGTTGTGTACCTGTTTGCAAGTCACTAGCTTTGAGTTATGCTTGATTTGAAGTCATCTTCATTTTTTAGCCTAAACCTAGTCAATAAAAATAATGTATACTGAACTTCTGAATGCAAGTAATCATGTAATCCCATGTAATCCCATGCATAGTAATCCCATGTAACATGTAATTGCATGCATAGTCCCTATCAAAAAAAGGGGGAGCTAATAAAAAATGCCTACATTAGTCTATTGCTTCCCTAAGATTCTTTTATGTTGTTTTCTTTTAAAGTACAAACTAAGAAAAGATATTTCACATACTACACTCACAGGCTTACTGTAGGCTGAAATGTCTAGCTCCATCACAGTTTTTACCTTTCCCATCTGACTTAGTCAAGCAACTGATGGTAATGATACGCTGTCTGCCCTCCATGGACACCAAACATTAAAGTAGGAGTAAGAGTCATTTTCCTTGTGAGTTTCAGATGCACTTTGCAAAAACAGAGGAATGTGAGAATAGAACTCTCTAGGATCAATTCAAAGCTCTGGAGAGAGAGACATAACTATTACTTACAGACTCAGGCATTTTCTTTTACCTTTCAAGCTGTTGGTTATTCTGCCACTCAGACATTTCATTCCTTTCTTGTTTTGTACTTTTTTCTTTTCTTTTTCTTTTTCTTTTTTTTTTTTTCTTTTTCTTTTTCTTCTTCTTGAACCTTTAGTCTCTCTCCTATCTTCTATTTACTTCTTTGCACTCAGTCAGGATGAGTATGTTTAGTCTGCGGTATTGCAGTCACCTAAAACATTGATACTGATATTTGAGTAAACCTTCCAGAGCTTCCTCTGTATTCTTTGATGAGAAATAAGCGTTTTCAGAGAGAACTCAAAACATCATAAAATAAACAGCTGTGATCAGATAGATCTAGATTAACTATCTAAGATCAGATGGTCCAAAAGAAGAACCTGTTTTAACCATTGACTGCAACAAGTCTATTCCAGACCAGAATATCTCTCATTTTAGGCAGAAAAAGCTAGGACACGTAAATCCTATCTAGGGCTTCCTTATGACTGAACATCAGGGAAGAGAAAAGAGTTGGAACAAAAGAAAAAAGTTTTTAGTGGTTATAGAAAAATCTGTGATCAATAGAAGAGATCTAGATACAAGGTCAATTTGCCTCATGAAGAAGCAGTTGGAGGACTGGCATTTCAAGAGCTAGGGGACACTCAAGTGCAGATATCATCTAGAGAGAATTTGGTGCTAGTGGAAGTCTTGTGTATGAATTCTCTGTAGAGGTCACATGAAGAACATTTCTCAGACCCCAGTTCTGTGCAGAAGAATTTGAGTAGATTCTAACAAACACAGCAAACACAGCACTGGTTGACCCTTCTCAAAATGCTCATCTTTCTGAAGACAATGGGATGCTTTAAGAAGTGAAAATATACATGAAAATTTATCTGTCCACCTTGTTCTACGAAACTACCCAATTGCTTAGATAAATTATCACAAATTGTTTTAAATTTTTGATCTAATGGAAAGAGGGAAGACTGACAGACAATAGATGATGGGGAGTAGCCCAAGGCAGACATGTAACAGAAAACTTCTGCCTTATTAGTAAAGTTCTAAACTACAAATGCAGTTCTGTTTTATAGACATCTGCATTTTGTGTAGAATATGTTATGTATAGTTTCCTTTCGCTATTATTCAAGATATAAAAGTAGAATCCATACTTTCAAATGGGATTTTTTTTAGCAATTTAGCCAGCCCTCTGCCATAGTTTTCTGTCTGATGGTTTTCACATCTTTATGTATTGGGAGGTGTTTCTAAATGGAGGCAGAAATGTCTCTTCTCAACCTGCTAACATTTGCAATCCAGCCTGGTGTTACAATATCATATCTTTTGGGAGCCTCTCTACATGACATGAAGTATAAAAGGTATCAATAACAGGAACAGAGGTTCCTGCTGTGGAAGGATACTGTAATTGCAGTTGCCTGGGGTTTGGAGATTCATTATGGAGGAAGTGAATGTTTTGCAGTTTGATTCTCTTGGGTATATTCCGCCTCTCCCTAAAAAAAATCAATGCTTCTAGGGTGAATTTTCTTTTTTATTTATATGCTTGTTTATTTACTTTTTTAAAAAGCAACTTGAAAACAAAGTGTTCCACAAGTGGAAGTATTGGGAGTGGGAAAAAAAAGAAAAAAAAAAAAAAAAATGCTACTGCCAAATATATTAAGAAACAGTAAAAATAAAAGATGAAATGTTTTACATGTGTCCTCATGTTAGCCTGTGATTTAAAGGTTGATGGCCACACACTTGGGCTGCATTCCCAACAAGTATTGAGAAGACATATTTCTCCCTATGTACATGAAATAAGATGTGTTTGTATAGCTGTAAGTCCCGTTTTTGCAGTGCAGCTTGGTACTCATAATAGAGGAATAAATAATAGTTTTATGCTAGATAGGACATCATAAAGCACAAACATAATATTCAAAAATACAAGTATGTATTTTCTTTTCTCACAGGTGTGTATTTCACCTCTGTACACAATTACACCTTTCTAAGGAAAAGCACATTTGCAACGTAACATGCCTGCAATCATTAATTTATTTCCACTTGTTTTAACCGTTCCTTTAGAATGGCTGCAAGGTAAAATCATCAGAATACTGTATCTGTCTCATTGCTTTTGGCACTGTGCTGTATTATGATATTTTTAATTCTTTGTTTTTGTTTCACAGTTCATATGTGTATATATGAACACCAAAACCAGCTGCCCCCATGCAATACTCCCTTCCTTCTGCATTGCTCAACGCTGAAGTTTATGAGAGATGCAGTAGCAAGAACCCTTTTAAAGATCAGGCTACTAAGTTACTATTCCTTAAACATAAATCAATTATTTTTGCTAATGAATGCACCTGTGAATACTGTGAACCAAACCACACATTAATGGTACAAGCACTATGTAAATACAAATTATCTTTTTTTAGAGACAGAGTAACTAAAGAAATAAGTGCAGTCTCAAAACACTCTAAAGAGTCCCTCTACCACTATTTAGATGAAAATCTTTATTATTCCATGCATTGCATGTGATACTTCATATGTTTCCACCATTTGTAATTCTGAAGTAAAGCGTTCCTAAATGGACCCTTTCTGTTCCAATACAAGTATTACAGAAAGCTCAAAACAGCCTGGAGTTAGACTGCAGATTTAAATGCTGTTATTTTATGTGCATTAGGAAAGATACATTCTCAACACTGTTTTTCCTAATGCTCTGAAAAATTGTTACTGAAGTATTTTTTTGTGATAACACAAAGCTCAGAAGGCTATTTGAGCTCTGAATAACCAGGCATTTTAATTCATTTCGGTATAGCTGCGCTTCAATTTATTCCAGTCTTGGCACTGGTTGCTATGATGCTCCTGGAAACCCTGAAGGAACCACCTTAATCCTTCCCAGGCTCACCAGATAGATTAATCTTTCATGTGACACTAAAAAGCAGTCAGCTACAGCCACCCTCTCAGAAGTTTGGGTTTTCCAAAGGACATGGTCGCCAGCTCTTCAGAAGTACCCTTTGTGTGACCTATTTTTGTATTGTGATATCCATTTTTCAGTACTCGTAGCAATTTTTAGCATTGAACTAAATATGCTGCTACCAGCCACCTGAATATCCACTTGGAGATGTTAACATCTTCTATCCATTTTCCTTTCATTGTATGCGTATGTCCTAGCCATCAGAACTGTCACAGTCTTACAGAACTTCCTTCCTCCCTTCCTCCCTTCCTCCCTTCCTCCCTTCCTCCCTTCCTCCCTTCCTCCCTTCCTCCCTTCCTCCCTTCCTTCCTTCCTTCCTTCCTTCCTCCCTCCCATCCATTCAGGTTCAGAAATATACACAAGATATAAGGACTGTAGGGTCTGGTGTGGTTCCTCCAAGCTTCTAGAACCTCTCTGATGCTGCATTTTCTCATTGATAACAACCTGCTTGTTAAATGCAAATACAGCTGCATCTAGGTACTATTTCCATATCTGCAGACTCTCTCCATTGCAGGAGAATGACTACATATTTTTAAGAGATTTACTTATAGAATGCTTCAGAATTCAGGCCTCAAAGCCTGATGAGCTTTGATAGGTCTAATTTGCAGTGGTTTAAGTCCTTGCAGTATTGAATTATTTCTTGATAATTCAATAATAACTTTCTGAGGTCACTGCCTTTGAACCAAAGAGTGGCAGGAGAAGGATCATGTGCTTACACCTGATTATCCCCAGCACAAAAGCTGGCATTTTAGCTTGCACTGGCAGAGGAGGTGATTAAGTATTACTGCTATGAGTGGGAGAGGAAATGAGTAAATGGGATTTAGGCACATGTTCTCCTCTGCTGCCTCTGCTGCACAATCAAGCAGAAATAAAAGGGCAGTTAATGGCAGCGACATGGAATCACCCTACTGTTGGTTTTATTTTATGTGTGTGCAGGAACTAGAGATTTGGGTACCTGTGTTCTGCACTCTGACAGGTAAAATGGTATGTATTACTAGATGTCCTTTCCCTCTTTCTGTAGGCACATGTCCACTCACTTCAGTGTTTGCAGTGAGTTTAGGCCTTTTATTCTTATTGAGTGTGTAGGAGTGTAACAACCTGAGAAAAAAAATGCTTTCTTCCTTTCCCATTGCAGGAATAAAAGTTGTTGATTACATTTTATTAATTTTCACATCTGCAAACATGCTGAAGCCAGAAAGTCTGTA
Organism: Lagopus leucura; assembly: GCF_019238085.1. Taxonomy (NCBI): domain Eukaryota; kingdom Metazoa; phylum Chordata; class Aves; order Galliformes; family Phasianidae; genus Lagopus; species Lagopus leucura. Next base: position 14,028,391 of record NW_024962262.1, read on the forward strand.
CAGCTGTCAGAGAGAATGCAGGTTGTGAAATCAGCAGGCTTGTTGAAGTGTAAGTAATAGCCAGACTTTGTTTGCCAGTCTTTTGAAGATGCAGATCGAGAAATATTCACCTCCTTTTCCAAGCCTGGTTTGTTTACTGAGAGGAGAAATGTTTTGTATAGCAACATTTTTTTTTTTTTGCATTTTGCATGAGATAGATCATGTGAAACCTCTGGTGAATGGCAAGGATGAGCCTAAACATAGGCATTCAAGTGTATATCTCTTATAACAATGCCAAAAAAAATGCACTGAAACTGAGTTTGACAGTGCAGAAGATTAGCACTGTCAAAAGCAAAATTAAAAGCAAATCACCGAAAGAATGGTCTGAGATTGTGAGGGCAAGTTTTCTCCAGTGTCATCAAGTCAGTGTCCCTTTACAACCACAGCATGGCTGAAGGACTGCATGCAAAGCGCAATGCTAAAATATGCTTTAAATCTCCTGTGGAGAACTGGAGTAACTTTCAAAAGCCTCTCATGTAAAGAGATCTATAACTTGTTTCAAAAAACAACAAATTAAAAAAAAACACCACTATGTGGCAAAGTCAAACTCTTTGTTTATTTTTAACCGAATTTCCCTTCAGACTATTCCAAGTGTGTAGTCTCTGCAGTTCTGTGGATTTATCGCTTGCCAAGTTTTGTATTTTTAAAAATCAAAGCCATTTTTTTGGAAGGCCACTAACAAGCATGCAAAATGTCTTTTGCGATGTTAATCACGTAAAAATGGCCTGGATTTGTTTGCAAAATTTATTTGTGGCAAGAAAATGCTCCCAGGCTGAAGTTTTCAGTGCCAAATATAGTCTACAGTGAGAGTTTGCAGGCCAGATTCTGAAACTAGTGAAAAATGGGGCTTGTGAAAGGAAATCCTGGCATTGCCTTTGCCTACCTAGATATTCATGGATGTTGTAGTGCTGTTCACTGTTTCACTGCACTCAGAATCAATGCATTTGCTCAGTAGATCCATCATCTTATTAGAGTTTAAAAAATTCTTCATTAAACCCACTTTATCCCTCCCCAAATCCATATTTTTTGCTAATAGTGAAAACAAGATAGAGTCATTGCATGCATACAGTAAAACCTATGTGTTTATGCTAGCAACTATGAGTATTACAGCTCTGATGAACTGTCCTGGCCCTGTTTATATAGTGGGTCTATTTTATCCTGATTTTTTTTAATTCATACAGTATCTCACTGAATGCTTCTTATCTGAGCCCGGGGGTATTCTATAATTCCTGAATCTAAAAGCAGTGGCATGTCAGACACCAAGTAAGAAATGTGGAACGTGAGGTTTTGAGAAGTGTTTCAGGTGATTTTGAAAAATATATCATAGCTAATAACATGAAGTGCTCCCCTAGGGCAAAGGAAAAATTTACGAAGTGCAGGCATTCTTTAAGAGAGACTTTAACTAGAGTGGGAGAAACAGAACATGTGCAAAATGATGTCAGTAATATGTTTGTGAATAATGAGGGAGTTATATTTGGGGAATGAATGTTAAGAAATTTCAGTTTCAGTGAGAATGGATGGAGAGAGGCGACAGAATTCAAGCTGAATAATGAATATCAGACTATCTAGATCGCAGCATCCATGTGGGAGAAGCATCTTTTCCTTTAAGTCTTATCCTATGACTAAGAAAGCATAGAGAGCAGAGGGAGTACAGCAGAATAATGGAAGAGGAGGATATCAAGTGAATATTCCAAGCTTCACAATCTATTTCTTGTTATCCCACTCTTGAGTAGCACACCAGGGCTCCAGAAATGATGGACTGTGAGCTTCAGGATCAGTATTTCCTTTTCTATGGTGAGATTTCCATTCATGTGCCACTTAATGAAAATCACATAACAGTGATGGCTGGTAGGTTGTGTCTGTGTACTTGTGAAAGTGCCCATTTTTAAAGTTCTTTAAAAAGGAAAGAAAAACCTGTAGTTCAAACTTCGTATATCAGGATTTTGTGAATGTGGCACATTCGACAGACCTTATGAAATTACACCTCAGAATACCTAACTCTTTGGGATGCTCTCTAAAGAGCGTGATAAAAGCCAACTCATTTTTCCTTTCTTTGTGTTTTTCTCTAAGTGGAACAGATGTCAAGTGTTTGTTGTACCTTTGAGTGTGCTCTTTTTGTGTTGTTCCTTCCATGCCTGCTGTCACTGTGTCCTCATTTTTGGTGTTTTTCCCTCCTCTTCTGTCACTTTTTTTCTTCTTGTTTCCCCAACTCCATCTTCTTTCCTGTTTCTCACATATGCACTATGTTGTGTAACTGTCTGCACAAAATCCATGAGCGAGATCTCTGTTCAACTGTTCTCTGATCACTGCTTTCATTTTCCACATTGGTCAGAGGTGAAAGTTTTGTGTCTTCTTCCTGTTCCTAGTCAGAAGAGGTCTTAAACACAAACCAGTTAAGCAACACAAACTTTCCTGGCCTGGTCATTCAACCAATTTTAGGTCCATTGAATCCTCCTGAATTCTGGTCTCTGAAAGCCTTGTTGAAAGTGTCTCACGGTGTTTCAGGCTTTCCCTCCTGTATACAACAGTGTCCAAAATTAGAAGGAAGTTCTGTTTTTTCTCAGAGTTTTTTTCACGGTCACACAAGTTCTACTGCTTGTAGAACTAGAGACCAAAGGCAAATTTTCTTTGCTTTAAATGTTGAACTAAGTTTTCCATCTCTGTCACCTTTATTGCCCTGATTTATAAAGTAAACCTGTATCCACACAGAGAGATTTCTTTGTTATTTGCCTTTTTTCTCACAATTGAATTTTAAATGTGTATGATTTTTTAATAATCCTTTGTATTTTTCCATTGTGTGTAACTGAAAAGGACAGAAAATGCAATGTGTGAGAACATCCTGCCTTCAGACAGCTGCATCATCACAAGCACATTTTCATCCAAAACAGTACGTCTAATGGAAATAGAAATAAACAAACGTGAAGAAATTCTGCTTGTCTGCTGCAAACCATTCTTACTGCTTTTGTTAAAAGCTTTGCCTGACTTGGAACAGATTAAGCACAGCCCTCCTTGGAAAAAGCAGTGGAAAGTGTGTGGGAAGACAGTACAGAAGTAGAAGTGAATGAAGCTTCTAGGATAGCATGACTGCATGCACCTGTGGACAATAAAGGCACAGTGGTTAGTTTCATTCCCTAGCTTATGAATGTATGTAAATTTGTGTAGTTAGTTGTGTAGTAGGCATGCTCTAAATATAGGACTTGTCATTTGTATTTTAGTTTGCCTTCAAAGTGATAAAGCCTTTCTTTTTCTCCAAGCTCCACCGATAATCATTTTGTGCAAAGATTTTTATTTTTTTCCAAGGTTACCCAGCATCTGAAATATTTTGACATTAACAGATACTGTGAAAGCCCTACTTGCCCTGGAAATCAGGATACTTTCACAGTATAATAAATTCCCTTTAAAAATAGGTACTGTTTCATCTTTTCTGCTTGGGACTTAATTTGCATTGATATCAAGATACATAGATCCCATTTACTCTTTAAAGAGCTTGTTTAATCCCACTCCATCTCCAAGCTTCCCCATTGTGAGGTTCAGGGCTGCTGCTGTAGCCCCATCCTGCTCAAGTGAGTGGTCTGCCCATGGCACAGATGGCTGTGATGGAAACACTGAAGATGAATGGTATATTTTGAAACCGTACTGCCATGAATGGGTTGATAGTTGGGCTAGATGATTTTAGTGGTCTCTTCCTACCTTAATGATTCAGTGATTTTATTACTTTCCTAAGAGGTATGTAGAGGACTGCTGTCACAATATTAGTTGAGTCACTTGACTTTTGCAGGTCACCTTAGCATTTTTTGTGTGAAGGAGCTGATGTCAAATGGCACTGTGGTGATGGTTAACAGAGGCTGAGCTTGTAATAGGTGCTAGGGCTTGTTTTTTCCACATCTCTGAGTTAAAGCAGTTTCCAGTTTAAGTTCTTTTAAACCAGTAATATTGGAGGTTTCGTAACAGGAGACCCATGGAAGGGGTGGGCTTTGAAGGAAAATAAATGAGAACTATAGTGTTATTCTTTTAGTCTGAAATTGTCTGAAGCTGTTGTCGATAGAAATAGTTGCATACATTTGTCTTCATTAATCATTTTGAGGTGTTGTTTTTTGATGCAGCCAGCCCTAGCAATTTGCAGGCACTTTAATTTTTCAATTATTGTACCTGTGGCTCAGAACAGATACTGATTAGTTGCACATTTTGCTCTGTGGGCAGCTTAATGTTCTTGTCACCTTACATTGAGTTTTAAATGTGCAGACTATAAGAGTATGTCAGATGTGCTCCCAAGTCTTTTGGGTCAGGCTCTGTAAGTTATGATGTATCTAAGCACTGTACTGATAGGTTGCTGAAAGATTGATGAAAGAACAAGGTACACTTTTAGGATCCTATCACAAAAGTAATGATTCCTCTTGTAGAGCGAGCGTGAGTGAGTTTGTGTTGCTTTCATTTTCACATGTTTTTAGCTGATGATGAAGGTGATACTGCAAGCTGCCATAACAGCAGTACAAAAGGAAGCTATGATAGCAATAAGGCATGAGCAATGCTATTCAATATTTGCTCGCATTTGCAAGACCTTTTCAAACTGTAGTAGGGGAAGCAAAGGAGTAAAAAGAGTTTTGAAAAGCCCTAAACACAAAGATTAATTTTATAACAAATAGAAACGTTGCTTGTCTACTCTTTATCAATTGTGTACCAGCTATGACTCATTCATGCCTGCTCTTTTATTTCTGAAAATTGCCATGAAAAAATCCCCTCCAAAACACAAAACCACGCTGAACATCTGCTGTCTAGGTATTCATTAGTTCTGTCTGCTCTGCTCTTGGCTAATTGCCTGGGAGTGAAGCCGAATCATTTATGGAGACTTAACCTGGTGCCGGTTATAGTAGTAGAGATCATGTAACATGTTGATAAAAACCAAGAACTGTCAAACATGTAGCCTCCCAAACATAAAGTTTATTTACTGTTTTCTCATACACTTTGTTTGCCTACAATATTGTCTGCACAACTGATAACAGAAAATGTATTTAATAACTACTCAGTGCTAATATGCTGTAGTATGCATGACTGACTAATTTAATTTATCTCTGATTAAGCCTATTATGTTTGAGATCACTTTACAGAAGAGACTTTTTTTGCCAGCTGTAAGCTTATTTGAATTGTAATATAAGTTAATAATGTGTGAAATAACTACTGGTGCCTGCTTCTAAATGTTAATTTTACCAAATGACTTCCTGAGTTAGCACATATGCAACTCATCCATTGCACTGTAGTTAGTATGTTGCTTGGAGGTAAGATTGCATATGTAACAAGGCAGGTGTGTTGCAAAGAGATGAAATGGCAGTGGTGTCCACTGACAAAGGCCATAGTGACACAATCACAGCATGCTTGGTGGTGAAACACCATCTGTATGTTGACAGCAACAACTGAGGAGAAGCCCTGGTGATGGTCTAAATCTTAAAATCATAGAATCATTAAGGTTGCAAAAGTCTACTAAGATCATCAGATCATCACCACTGTGTCCACTAACTGTGTCTCTTAGAGATCTTGAAGCATTTATTTCCTGCGAGGTGCATTGGGGAACAGGGATGCCTTGGGAAAAAGTAGCAGGGAAGACATGAGACAAAAAGTTGTGAAGAAAAGCAGTCTAGGAGCTGAATGTTTCAATAGGAAAACAGCCATTTGGGTGAAAATCTGGATTTTTTTTTCTCAGGATGAGGGTGGAGCTGCAAAAGAAGTGAGGAAAAAAAGCAAAAGCAAACAAACCCAGAAGAACCACCCAAATAATTTAAGCTGAGAAATGTAGGGGGGGGCGGGAGGG
>NW_024962262.1:14034332-14043900 GCF_019238085.1 Lagopus leucura
ACTTTGATAATGCAAACAAAACTTTCATTCTTAGGTAAAAAGGAAGAGTATTTCCTCTCTTCTATTTTCAGTGGACTAATTGCTAGAGTAGGCAGACACCTAATGGAGAGGGAAGCAAAGCTTTTTCTATGCATAAGCCATTTCCCAGGGCTATTGATCACTGGCAAATGAGACTTCACAATGTCTGTACTTTAGCCACTTGTTTTTCTGAGAGGCTTCAAAGTGCTACCAGTCTGTGGTTTGCAAATAGCTCTGCGTTTCTCAATTGTTGTTCTTATGTGAAATCAGAAATGTTCTTGCATTATTTCTTATAGTATTTTTGTTTTGTTTTGTTGTTTTTTTTAAAGTCTTTTGAGAAAATTTGGGTGGAAGGAATGAAGTCTTTTGCATTTGAAGAAACAGATGTAGTAGTCAGGAGCTTAGTATATGAGATTATTTATAAGCAAAGACGACCAAATTAAATGTACTTTGCATTTAAACACATGTGTCTTCAATAGTAATAAAAGAAGTCAATACTTTTCTCTGTCAGTTTGGTGTATCTCTTCAAATTAGATAATACATAGGATACTGTACTTACTGTGTCAGACTGAGCTGCCAAAACAATGTCACTTGCCTAGCACAGAAAGAAAAGTATGCTCCAAATATTTTTTTTTTTTTATCACTCTGTTCAACCATCCAAACATATCTGGCATGTGATAACATGTGGGATGTAAAGCACTGTTCACATTTTGCTGTACTGTCTCATACAGACCACTTATCAGTGAGCTGAGCTGTACAGTGGCTCTGATTTCAGGGTCTCTTCACAGCATGTCACATGCTAGCTGATGGGACAAGAGGTCAGCAGGTCCACAACAGCTGCTGAGGTTCAACTGAGTGTGTACTGTTCTAAGTATCCACTGGTATAAAAGTGCCCCAAGTTATATTTCTACGACAATTTCTTAGACAAAGATTTCAGAGTTTGTCCTGTAGTACTTGCATTGGTAAGACTTTTCTTCCTGGTGTTCAGCCAGAAAAGTCAGAACAATTAATGAATGAATGTAGGAAGGAATGACCATCAGACATGGCTTCTTCAGATCAGACAGAGGTGGGAATGGTGGTCTTATAAACAGGTTGACAGGGCCCACTCTAATATCTGCTAGAGGGAACTCAGTGCACTGGCTTCCTGTGCTCTGCACAGCCCTCCATCTTCTATTTGGGTATAATACAGAGCTGAAAATGATCACAAAGATCAGGAAAGTTGATGTCATGGCTAATTTAGAGCTTGCTTCTCTTCCCTTATGTGCTAGCACAGGAAGCAGCTGAGAACATTCTTGCTAGCAGGTCTGAGCTCTGGACGACTTGCACCTGGAGGTTGTTACAAAGACTTTAGGCTTTGAGAACTGTATCTTTACTGCCCAAAGAGAGCTCGGGTGTACCTGTGAAGATTCTTTTGTAACTCAGTTTATACATCAGTCAATGCTGAAAATGTTTCCTATTCCTACAAATAACACACATTCAGTGACAGGCAAGTTGAATTTGATACTTCATATTTACTTGCTGCAAAGAGAGGATATTTGAAGAATAAAGAATGTAAAGTATTTGATCATAAGTAACCTGTGTATCATTTACTTTTACACTTACGGGGCTGTGCTGTTACCTACATGTGATAAACTCCACAAAACAGAGCATCGGTCTATCGGGAGATTGTAATGCTTTACAGAGAATTGGTAGACGAGTAGGGCCTTCTTCTTTCCATCAACTTTCATCTTTCTTTTTCCTCCAATGCTTAAATTGAGATTGATCATTTAACAGAAAAAAATAGTGCTATGAGCAATGAAGCGTGGCTCAATACGATACTGAAAGCTGCTTAGCCATCGTATCGGACTCAAGTTACTCTTAAGCAAAGATTAGCAAGGATAACTTATACACAAGGCTGTAAATCTGCTTAGCATTCTGTGACTCTTACAGGCAAATAATGCTTCCTAAACACAGCCTTTGAACACTGCAAGTCACCTTCTGGAATGACTGATAAATGTCAGACAATTTCAGCCAAAAAAAAGTGAATAATCTTCAGCATGTTGAAGCATAGAATGCAGAAAGTTAACTCATCATTTGGATTAGTTGTCAGTGTGATAGTCTATCTTAATATTGACATATGCTGTAGAAGCTTATTATAGTTATGAGTAACACTCCATAAACTATTTGTTGCTATGAAACTTAATTGCAAATGATTAAGGTTTGTCTATTACTTAAAAACCCCAAACAAATAATCGTAGAATCACTGAAGTTGAAGAAAACCTCCAAGATCATCCAGTCCAACCATTCACCTACCACCAGTATTTCCCCACTAAACCATGTCCCTTAGTGCTAAACGTTTCTTTAGCACCTCCAGGGACCTCAACCTGTGCCTCAACCACCTCCCTGAGCAGCCCATTCCAGTACCTGACCACTTTTTCAGAAAAGAAATTTTGCCTCACATCCAATCTGAATCGCCTTTGGTGCAATTTCAGGCCATTCCCTCTCATCCTAGTTTGCTAGTTATTGCTAGTTATGCAGGAGAAGATGCTGACCTCCACCTCACCAATAGCAGCGGCACTATGCACCCTCAAAACATATTTGTAGAAAGTTTGCCAGTTTTGCTTGCCTTCATTGCTTTGATATTTTTGAAGTACTGCGGATGAATCCACAACAGAGGTGTACAATAAATACATAAAAGCAATCTACAAAATGTATTTTTGTGCCCTACCCCTAAAAGCTCTAGGCTTCACAATTAAGTAAGGTTGAGTGAAAGACAGCTTGCTGTCAATTTTATTTTTCCATATGTTTTTAAAACTGTACTTGGTCATCTGAAGAAAAAGAGCGCAAACCAAATATGTGCTAGGGATTCATGTTTTAAAATGAAAACATGGTGTCCTAGAAGACGTCTTAATATGTCAGCTGATGTTGGGTTTTTTTGTTTGTTTTTTGCAATGTAATTATTTTTTTTAATTCATAGAACAGAACTATTGCACATACAAGTTGGAACAAACCAACATGGATCATCAAGTAGAACTCCTGTCTACTTCTTTCCTGTCCATTCTTTATTATTATTTACTCTATTTTAATCTACCTAAAAATAAATTAAGGGGGCACTATAATAAAAAAAAAAAAAACTCACCAAACAATAAGGATACATCTTTAAAAACTATTTTGAAATTTCTCTCTGTTACTTTCCCTGTTGTTTCAAATTGAATCTAATTCCAGGATATTTTTTTTTCCTTAGACCAAAGAGCTTTTTGTGGTTCTGTTCTGGAGATCCTTATCATCACTGAAACCCGATTGTCCGGAGTTAATAATTGCTTTATAACAGTAAAATTGATAGTTAGCACTCTTTTATTTTTAGGAACTGATGATAGGCTGATAGACTTGTGCAGACCTTGGTCATTCTCTTTACCTTTTATAACAATTTACTCAGTTTTAACTTTCTTCCAGAGCTCTAGAATTTCTCTGGTCATCTAAGATTAATTAAAAATCAATGCTGGTGGTTCAAAATCTCCTAAGCCAGCTTTTTTTTTGTATATAAAACCACCAATACAGCTGCTGTTTAATAAGTTTCCAAACTACTGACAGTAAAGAAAGTATTTATCATAACTGAGCATGAATTGCAACATCAAAGATGCTAAGGAAGCTGCAACTACACACCGTGGCAGCAGTAGGTAGAGGACAGTGATAGAAATGGTATTTACAACATCCCCTAAAAATGCCACCAACATGACTTCTCTGTAGAGGATTTAGCTTATGAAATGGTAATACAGAAAATCAAAACCCAATCTAAAATAAAACTGTGTAAAAGAGCAAAGAAAGAAGTGCTGATCATCAAAACTTTAAAATACAAATAGAACAGCACAAAAGTAGAATAAGAAAGTGCATTTGGCAAGAGACATAATTGAAAAAGTAAACTTCTGGAGAGCTTCTTCTTATCCCCAAAGGCAGAACGGATCTATTTATTGAACATTTCTAACTTTCCTGCATCTTTATTGGCAGTTCTATCTTTCCTATCCAGCAAAGAACCAATGCCGTTGCTGAGATGTGTCTTCTGCCAGCCACACTTAGAAAGTTGCTGTTGGCTTTTGCTCTGTCGAATATTGATATTTTTTCTCCTATCTTCTATCATTCCCCCCCCCCCCACAGTCAGCTAATGTATAATATTTGTCATCCATTTCCCTTTGTCTCTTGCTATAGTTTGTTGTTTATTTTTTTTAAATAGGTGTTTTTTAACTTCAGTAATTCTGTGTGACAATTAAGGCAAGCTTTCCTTTTTTCTCTTTATGTTTTTTTTTAGTCTCCAGAAAAAAAGTTCTTGAACAGGTCCCAGCGTTCATCTTTTTCCAAAACAAACTGTTTCTCCCAGCTGAATTTTCTTCTAATTGTTCTCAGGATTGCAAAATGAGTCCTTTTAAGGCACCAGGTATATTTGTTTTCATTTTGTCCTGTTTGCCAGTAAAAAACATAATGAGAAAACGGTGTCGTTCATGAAGAAGCAACTGCTAATTTTTAATTCTGTGGTAAATTTTATGTTATCTTTCAAGATAAGGTGTAATATAAAATTCCTGCAAGCTAAATGCAATTCTTACTGAGTTCAAAAAGTGTCCTTATGTAGATTTTTTTTTTTGTTATTTTAAGGCAGCACAAAGCCTCCAGCGCATGCTACTGAAATTGAAGTCTTCCATAGTAATTCAGATTTCTTTCCTACATGGAATAAACAGGTGCTTAAGGAAGCCTCCATCAGCATTTTCCTCCGTGTCTGGAACAGATACCATTCTGTTTACCCTGCAGAGCTTAACTCTGCCAGCTGATCTCTTCCAAAACTGCCCAGAGTCTGGCTTTCTCCTTTACTTGCACCAGAACAGATTGGAAGAACTTGGCCATTTCTGTCCAAACAGCTCTCAGTACTGAAGGCAGTGAACAGAGCCTGGCATTAAGGCTGTCAGCCCTAAGAATTCAATGATTTCACTGGTTTGTGGTCAGAATGCAAAACTGCTTAGTTCTAGAGATGCTTGCCTAGGAAAACAGGCTGGGAATTGGGGTTGTTCAGCCTCGAGATGAGAGGGATCCAGGAAGAAATTCTTTACTCAGAGGGTGGTGAGACACTGGAACAGGTTGCCCAGTGAGGCTGTGCATGCTCCCTCCCTGGAAGCATTCAAAGCCAGGCTGGATGGGGCTTTGAGCAACATGGTCTAGTGGGAGGTAACCCTCCCTATAGCAAGAGGTTTGGCCAAACACATGAGGGAAGAGGGGCTCAGTGAAGCTGCTCAAAGCTCTATCTCACGAGACCTTAACTTTTCCAAACTAAGTTCAGTTGGCATTGATCGGAAGGACTAAAAGGACTGCTGATCATTGCCAATGGGTTATTGCTTTCCATTACATCAATAAAATGAAAGCAAGGCTTCAGGTTACCTGGGCAGTGTGTGCTGATATGAAATGCAGAATAAAGATTTCCTGCCTGTGGTGAGCATAAAAAGACCATAATCTGAATTTAGTGAGCCTTTTTCTTGCATTTCAGACTAGGCCTATATGCAAATTCTATAAGAATATATTTTTATGCGTTTTCTAACATGGTAGAAGACCCTCAGTACAGCCCTCTAGATCCCAAAGTAGAAAAGGCTATTAGGCTTCTTATTATTTTAAAATTTAATCTATTCTGATGTTCATGAAATGGTCTATCTGTAATGCCTTTTGTATTAATCATAATAAATTTTTTATCCTTTCTGGAGAGGGCATGCTGACGTAATGTCTAACTGACTGAGAACTTGTCTCTGCTACTTTATAGTACTTGCAAGACTTAAAATGAATATCAAGAAGTTCCCACAGAACTGTTGTGCAGATATTATAGTCGAAAACTTGGCTAGAAATATGAAGTAATATCCACATGCAGCTACTTGCTTGCCTGCTATTTTCTAGTTTATAGAAAATATAGGTTACTTGTAGGGAAGCTCTTCAAATACACTAAACGCAGTAGTCCTATTGCAAAAGTTGTGGGTTAGAGGGGAGAAGAAGCAGCAACCATAAGAATGTATAATAAGGGTTTCAGAAGCAGAAATTTGTAAATTAGTTGTATATTTTTTCAATGTTGTTCTGCAAAGAATGGTGAACTTTAATGGGTTTGTGCCAGATGCACCATGTCTGTGCCTGGCCTCTGAAAATGGGCAAGCACACGTGCTGCAGAGGTTGAAGCACTGGCCTGAGGGATACAGATGTCTGCCTTCACTGCTCATCCAGTGATGGTTGTGAGCTTGGGCCTATTATCTCACTCCTCATCCACATGCAACTAAATCTTGTCTTTCAGCAATCTCTGTCCTGTCACATTCATGCTTGTCAACATGTTAGTATTGCAATGAGGGCAACTATGTTGGTTAAGACACTGCTGTGATAGCGTATCTTTTCAGTGGATGAACAGGAGATCCTTAGAAAGAAATGAATAAGCTGGATGTCCAATAAGACAACACACAGCACTTCTATGGCTTTCTAAAATCCTCAGACAAACTACTGTGCTAAAACATAGATGTGTCAAAACTTAAATTGGTGTAGCCATCAATACTTGCATTTAAGCCTCTTGAATGCATCAGTCTTCTACAAAATTACTGAGTGCTTCCCACTTAGAGCAGTGCCCATAATATGTGTCCTAGCTTTCCATTCAGTAGTGCCTCAGAGACAGGCAGAATGGGACTGGCATGTACACCTAAATAATTGATGGCTGTTTATCCAGGTACTAGCAGTGCTGTGTGGCTTGTTTTTCAATTGCAGCCTGCAAGGAGTGTTTCTCAGCTGATTTCTTGGCTGAGAGTAGCCTGGTGTGAACAAGGCAGCCAGGGAAGTGCGAATTTTAGAGCACCAAATAGATTAAAACAAAGTAGTACGCTTCTTCCTGACAGCTGAAAGCCACTCCTGTCCACAACCTATGGGCATGCTTGCTCTCATTATTAGCTGTCATTTGAAGGTGACAAAGAAAATGAGCGAGGAAACTCAGTATCTGGGGAGAATGAGCAACAGACAAATCTAAGATCTTGGATGGAGGGGTGGAACTTAATGTGTGATGCTGGTTGTGGAAGCGTATTGTACATCTGGTTCAGTTCAGAGGCTGGCTCCATTCAGGGAAGGGAGCGTTGGGTATTTATTATTATTGTTTGGCCTCTTTGTCTTGTTTTAGCCTCATATTACTCAATGTCTGATTATGCTGGAGAATATTCACTGGTGCTCTTGAGAACATTTTGGACAGTGATGAAAACCTGACAAGGATTATGCCCATATCATTCTATCACAGCTTAGGGAAAAATGTAAGTGAGCCAAGGCGGGAACTGGTTGGCTGGGAGAAGAAAGGGTGCCGGTCTAGAATAAATAAAGAAGTTAACCAGTGTCCTCTCTATTCTACCACAGTGACTGCCTACAGATGAACTGCCAAGCAGATGAACTGAGAGTCCCTTAATCCCTTGTGTGATTACGCTGAATCTGAAAAATTAGAAAAGAAAAAAGAAATCTGCTTCGTTATAGTAGTCAGATGAGGGATGTGGGGCCGCTAAACTTGCAGGCAGCTTAATAAATGTATGGAAGACAGGTCCCACTGGCAAAGTTCAGGTGCAGTGCCTTGACAAGGGCTCCTCTGGATAGTGGTAGTTGTTTTGGGGTGGGAATTTTGCAGATCCTGTGGATTTTGGCATTGTGTTTGAGCTGAGAGCATTATAGGGCATGCCAACCAGCAAAGCAGCATTTCTGCCCATGTTTTCTTTCCAACAGCCTGTTTTACAGCCATGATAACTTGTGACAGAGTGCAGTCCAAAGCTGGTGTGGCAAGCTTCTTTTGTTACGCTTACTTACAGTGCAGAAATTACAGTCTCTTTCAGGTCTGGTTAAGGGAGGGTTTCATATGATACTTTCTCAAAGGCAAAGAAGAGGTGGGAAGTTGTTGCCTCACAACATGTTCATGAATGAACTGTGATCATGCAAGTTATATATGGGTATAATATCAATTATTCATACTGACTATCTGAAATTATGATGTACCACTGTGAGAAAAATGGCCGCTTGAGTTTTGGATTGTGTGAAACAAAATAAACAGTGTATATGGCATGTAAGGAAGTATTTTATTTTTATTCCTTTGTAATGCTTTCTGTGCATCCAAAGTTCTATAAGCATCCCAAATTCATGCAGTGTCTTCAGTGCTGCATATCATCTTTTTATTTTAGGTTTATCTGGAAAAAGTATCTCCATTAACCAAAGCGAAGATGATTCAGGAATCGTGGTGATTTCAGTGAGGTTAATATTACCTTACAATAAAATCTATTCTTTATGGATTCACTTAGTTAGGGCGATAGTGCTCAAATATAGTGGATGGTATTAAAATCTTTACAAATGTTTTTGTAAGTAACTAAAATTACTGTGACATTTATTGTATTCCCTTCTCTTAGATTAGGGAATAAAGCAGTTACTTAAATTACTTTCAAAGCAAAACTGTAAAGATTTCCATTCAGGATTAATACTGAAAGAATGAAAATACAAAGTGGGTGGTGTGTCTGTATTTTAATATCTCCCATGCTCATTGCCTCACTGCTGTAAAGATCTGCCAAACAATTGCAGAGAACACATCCTCTTTTCTCCATCATGTACCTTTTTGCCCACTTGAAGAGATGTGCCACCCATATGAGGGACAGATGTCCAGTGTTCACCACAGTGATGTAGTGAGGGACTGGTGCAAGATTTCCTGGCCCTATAAGACAAAGCCTAGGGCTCTGCATGGTGGCTTCCAGGTGCAGAGAAGAGGGAAGAGGGTTTGAAAGCAAAAGCTGGGCACCAGGACATGCCCTATCCTGCTGAGAGGTGAGCTCTGGGTTGAGAAAGGATTGGGCATGGTGGCTGAAAACAGATAGGGAAAGTGGGTGAGGAGCTTTGGAGAGGCAGTGGAGTGGGGAGGCAGTAGTTCTTCTCTGTAGAAAATCTCTCTCCATACATATTTCTGGAATATACATTTTTGAGTTCTCGTCTCCTGGGATTTACAGACTTGTCTGGTCACCATCCTGCATCTTATTTTTACTCTAGCTCATAACAGGCATCCCCTGTTCCCCATTCATCTCTGATGCTGCCTCTTCAAGCTCTGTGGTCCTTCCAAGAAAGAATGGGGGAAAAAAAAAATTAGAAGTAGGAAATGTACTCTTAGAGGAGGAGCTACAGTTGTTGCCAGAATTGGCTATGAAGGTGGCAGCTATCAAAATGGACGGAAATGTCTACCCTTCTCCACCAGCTTTACCATACCAAGACACAGATTAGATTTCTCAAGTTAGGGCAGCCCATTACTTTTTTTCAGGTGTTTATAGCACTTATCAATAAAGTAGGCAGAGTCCATCCCTGGGCAATGCCCACCTCCCTCTGTCTGGAATTCTCCCTTAATGACATTGCCTGATCTCAGGGGAGAGTTTGGTTCATGGTAGACTTATTGATTCCATTCTGGTTCTGTCAGGTTTTTTTTCATGCTAAACTTCTGGAGCAATATTAAGTTTGGAAGAAGAAAGAATGGAAGGAAGGAAGGAAGGAAGGAAGGAAGGAAGGAAGGAAGGAAGGA
>NW_024962262.1:14043910-14226271 GCF_019238085.1 Lagopus leucura
GAAGGAAGGAAGGAAGGAAGGAAGGAAGGAAGGAAGGAAGGAAGGAAACTTGTCTCTGGTACTTAACTCAGTAGCTGAACAAAAGTACTGCAAAAGTACTGGAATATGTCTGTTGAGTAAAAATGCCTGTCATGGTAACTATTCTGAGTATAGCTGCTCTTTCATGACAACTCCTTTGAATTATTTCCATGTGAAACACAGCAGCTCTGACAGGAGCTCTTTTTCAGAGGGAGGCAATTTTCCTCATATATGACTTGTCAGCTGCTAACTGTGGGTGTGTAAATATAGCTGAAATTTGGAAATAGTGCCAATCTGGCAGAGGTTTGGGCAGTTATTTATGGCTGAATGGATGAGATTTACCAAGCTCAGTTTGATGGTAAGCATTGCAGGGCAAGTACATTAACCAAGCTTGTGTTTGTGGAGCACCTTAGCAGTTTTATATTGATTTCAATAATGCAGTTGTTTTTGAAATGGCTCTACGAGTGGTAAATAATAATGTAATTTATATAATAACTGTAACAACATTCAGAAGCACTTCACTTTCATTTTACTCCAATCTCATTGACCCTTTCTCCTCCCTTTGCATTTATGGCCATGTCCTCCCTATGTCATCACTCTTACATCCCATTTGGCGTTTCTTCTCACTCTGTCTTTCAGCTGAACTCCCACAGAAGGTGGAATCCTCCCTCCATAGCTCCAGTATGAGTGACCTCATTTGCTTGGAGAGTTTCTGCTCTAATCTCTGAACTTTTAACTTACTAATCTACTTCTGCATGCTTGTTTTGTTTTATATCATCTAGTGCCAACGTTCTGATTCATGTTGGCTCTCTGATAAGCAATCTCTCCTGGCACACTCTCTTCTCTCCCTTACTGCAGTGTGCTCTCTTTGTGCCAGCTTGCACTTTCTGTCTGCACATAGGGTCTTTCCTATGAAGCTAGTTGTTTCAAACAGATTTTAAGGTCATGAGCTAATAACTGAGAAAGGTCTTAAAAGCTTTTAAAGAGTTAAGGAGTTAGTCTTTCTTCTGTGACCTTTCTTTTTGTTTGGAAGACCTTTTCCTGAGAAATCACATTCAGATTTTTCTTTACTTTCAAGGTCATATTTTGCTTTTGATCTGAATGTTTATGGGATTTTCTCATCCAAATCATCCAGAAAAGGTGCTACAGAGCTCGATGTGCCTTTTTACATGGTTATATTCCATGCCTCAAGTGCCAGACCATTTATTTCATAAAAGTCAAATAAATGTACTTTTTATAGAATTGCAGAATCCTGGCACCATTAAAGGTTAAAAAAGACTACTAAGATCATCCAGTCCAACTGTCAACCCATCAACTGTCAATCCCTCATTCTATCTAACCAGACCAGAATTGTCTACAGAAGAACCCCCTACTTTTTACAGAAGACCTTAAAATACTTTCACTAGTCAAATTTTCTCTCCATCGCAGTATTGCAGAAGGTGCAGCAAGCTCAAGGAATAATTAGTGAAAGAAGTACAGAAGTCAGCAGAAGAAAATGTCCTACTTCAGCAGTAGCTTGTTTTAGTTGTGTCTGTTAGTATGTCTACAACAGAGGACTGTCGTTATTGGTACTTTCTCTGCTGCATACAGCAGCAAGCATATATTGAAACTTAAAGTTAGTAATTTAGCTTGAGTTGTCAGAAAGCTGGAATTTTGTATGAGCTCGCATTTTTTTTTGCAGATGTCTGTCACACACAGCAAATGTTGCTGGCTGACTGCCCTTAAAGTGCTGGGGAAAAGAGTTATTGAAAAAGGGAAATACTAATGACTTCGAGCCACTTCACATCTAATGGCTAGTGTACTTTTTGCTTCCAGGGAATGAGAACAATGAAATGTTCTTTGCCTGGTGGTGGAAGTTTTTTTTTGTTGTTATTTCTGGAGAAATATCCTATTTGGTGATTTACTCCTTTTTTTTTTTTTTCTTTTTTCTTTTTTTTTTTTTTTTTTTGTAAGTTTTCAAATCAGTAAGTGATGATGTTGGAAGTGATCATATTATTCTAAGTTTGAATCAACACACATACTGTGTTGGACAAAAAATGAGAAACTGTTCAGAAAATATGCTCTAATATGCCCTGCTGGGTTTCAATCTCTCCAGGGAGCTTCATTTTATGACTTTATCAGCTTACCTCAAAGCCACAGAATATGTGATTCACAATTTCACCATCCTATTAGTTCATGTTTCTATTGGGAAAGTGAATCAATTTCTGGATCTGAAGTGTGTATAAACAGCATCCTTTTCCTTATATTGTCAAGGGAAATCATGCAATGTCCAAAGAATAAAGATACATGGAGATACAGATGAATTCCAGTGCTGAAAGCTGGAAGTTAAGATATATCTAAATGTTAGAACTTTAATAAAAATTCGATAACCAGCATTTTGCCAGCAGTGTGGCAGTGTATTCTCCCACAGTGCTATTTGTACACAATGTACTTTGGTAGCTGGCTGCCGCAACCAGGAAAGAACAAAAGATTTAGCAAATTAAATATAAAACTTTCCACTCCTGCAGTAGAATATATAGTTATAACATATTGGTTCATGTTAAACCAAATTATGTATCAGGACATTCAGATATTTTTTTTCTGAAGCCATTGATGTGCAACCTCTGGTACAACAAGAACCGAAACACTTCAGGTTCAATAATGAATTTTGATGAAAAATCTTTAAACAGAAAAAGACATCCAAACTAAACAGGTCTAGCATATAATTAATCTTTCCCCTCTTCACACCATCCTTATTATTCATTCAAGTACATATAGAAAATAAGGCAACAGACAGAAGTCCTTTGAAATAGATGATAATCTGTCAGCTTGGCTGGAGTTTGAGCAGCGACTGTATATAATGTGTTCTGCCTTTAGAATAAGCATTTTTTGGGTTTCTTAAGTATTGATGGAAGATATGATATACAAGAAGAAACTGAGGCAACTGTGTCTATTTGGCCTTAGGAAAAAAAAACCCAAAGAAAGATCAGAATGCTATAAGAAAATGAAACCAGACATTTCCTAGGGGAGGAAAATGGTGGGAGAATGAATGAACTTATCTTGCAGTGTGGGAAATCCCAGCTGGATAGAGGGTAAAAACAAATTGCAGCGAGGAGTTCAAACACTGGAGCAGGTTGTGCAAAGAAGCTGTGAACTCTGTTTACAGGAATTCAAAATCTGGTAGTCTTGAGCACTCAGGTGGTCTCTTCCAGTGAGGGATTGTACCAGATGACTGCCAGTGGTGCCTTCCAGCCTCCTTTCTTTTGTGCTTCTGTAAATGCTGTTCATTTTAGGTACTCTGTTGTTTTCATACAACTTTTAAATCAAAGTTGAACTTTTCAATGTGTTTTCAGAGACTACTGGCTTTGCTCTCCTTTCCTTGCACAAATGAGAACTGGAAAGGCTGTTAAAGAAAGGATCCAGTGTACTGAAAAATCACGAACTTTTCTCTGGGTCTGTGCATTTTATACATTTGGTTTATAATACCAGGCAGAAAACGTGTCGAAAGCTCACTGCTTTTATGAGCTATCTGTTTCTGTGAATATTACATAAGGGCCGCTCCGAAAGTAATGCCTCCTATTTTACGATGTTGGCCTAAGACATTAGAAGCAGATGTTGGTGGTATAGCAGTAGAGGTTGAACCTTCCCAGAAATTTTCCATTACTTTTTGTTACTGTGTGACAGATGGCAGCTGAGAGGCAGTCTGACAGAATGGTGTCTGATGTGGAATCTGAAGTGGTGATCTGAAGTGTGTTTGAAGAAAAGGTGTGTCATTGAATTCTTCCATGAAAAACAAATGGCACCCATTGATATTTATTGATGCTTGATGAATGTTTATGACCAAACAGTGAATGTGAGCACAGTGAAGTGACGGGTGGTACATTTCAGTAGTGGTGACAGTGAAATGAAAGACAAGTCATGTTCCAGATGACCACCTATGGCTGTTACATCGTGCAGTGAAGAGCTCAGTGATCAGCTCATCAATGTGGATTGGCTAGTGGTGGTTGCTATGGTAGAAAACAGTGTTTTGTTGCTGAAAATTTGCTGCTATAAAATAATGTCATTATGCTCTTTGTATCAGTTGTAGTTTCCAAGGAAATAAATAGAGGCATTACTTTCAGAGAGACCTACACATATTTGTGGTGTTCTCATTGTGGTGGACAAAGCAAATAGAAATATTCTGTTGCTATTTGGAATATTAAAGCATGTCTGCGTTCACACTGAAAATAAGCTTTAGTGTAATAAGAGTTATTGTTGCCACAGATAGATCTGCTTTCCTGTATAGATATAAGCATCTCTTCTTGCTTCATCTGTCAATCTGTATCTTTGTGGAGATAAGCCTTTTGCACAGCATGCTTTTGCAAAGCCTTAGCTGCAGAAAATTTTCTTTGGCAATCTCTTAAAGTCAAGACTTTTTACAATTCTTCAAAAGCTGACAATTAAGTGTTGCTGTTTGAAAGGTATCAATGTTTTCACTATTTTTAGTGAAATATCAGAGTTTTAATTTTCAAATTCTATAGGTATACATTTCCATTTGAATTAAAAAAAAAAAAAAATCAGGCTAGACCATTTGTAATCTTTTAAACAACATCAACATGTGATACCTAATCAAGTGAAATTTTCCATTAAACAAAAAGTTTTGATTTTGGTCTATAATTTTGGCCCAGTGAAGTCTGGTGAAGCAAACTTTGTGTCAGAATTTTATATAATGTGGGAGAAGAACTTTTTATCCAACATATAATGTGTTTTATAGTACATTATAGGAAAAGGTGGGATGTGAATATGGAATGTGTTCAAACGGAATTTGAACGTTGCGGGTTTTATATGGACTGTGATAGATCTGCTCTGTAGTAGAAGTCTGAAAATAGCACAGATATGAGTGATTAAGAGAAAAAGAAAAGAAGAGCTGAAACATCTTTAATTCAATACATTCAACTGGGCTGCAATCATGAGAGACACTCTGGTAATACCGCTGGTAAATGCAAAATATCCTGGGAAATCAGGGACAGTCAAAAGCATTAACCTGCAAAGGGAGCTTCTGTTTTTTCTAAGGTTAGAGCCAACTGAGTAAATGTTGGTGTACTTCCATGAAAAATGAAATAGAACCTAGCACAGAAGCAGAATAGTTTACTGTGAATACTGTGCACAGTTATTTCTGTTTACCACTTCATACTGTGATTCCTGTTGAAACATCTGTATTTATAACTAATATTTAATTTCTTTATATGGGACGTGTCTTATGCAGTTCCACCTTCCTGGGGAGACAGAAAAAAAAAAAATAATCCCGTGAAAATTCATGTTTCCTGCAAGACAAATGTACAGGAAAGCCAAATGGGATTCATCAGTATTATTTACTTAGTCAGCAGGGCTGTTTATCAGAAACATATACAGATCATTCTAAGCTTATCAAGGACAAAGAAATAATTGTGACCAGACTGGTTAAGTGTCACTCTTCCTTTCTTTCTGAGCCCTGGCTTACTTGGCAATGGTATAAAGCTTTTGAAGAATAAAGCTTTGGCTTAACAAAATAAAATGTTTTGTGTAGTTTAACTGTGGGCAGCCAAGATTCTAATTTTTGAGACTGGAGCAATTTGTCTTCTTCCATGAAGCATTTCATGGCAATAATGTTGATGCGTTACACACACAGTTTACTATTGGTCAAGGACTGCTTTAAATTGTATTTCAACAACTTTTTGTCTAACCTGCTTGTTGAGCAAAAATTAATGACTGTTTCGTTTAGAGTGGTCTGCCATACAAGCTATCTATGTGCTTTAACCCTTTAGTAATGATTGCATAGAATTGCAACATTCACAAGAAGTTCCAAGTTACAGCTGGTGAAGGTTGGTACTAACTCAGAATTACAACATGAGGAATTTGCTAAAGCAATGGATTTAGTCCCTCTCTGAAAGTTTTCCCCTATATTATTATAATAATAGCAAACTTCAGATGAGATGCAGGCACTCCTGCTTTTTCTTAAAGGTGAGCACATAGAATGGCTGCTTAAATAAAAATATGCATATATGTGTACCTGTACCTTCCAAAGGCTAGAGTTATCCACATGTCCTTAGGGAGAAAGAGTCACAGGCTGTCCAGCTTTCCTCTTTCTTTCCAGTGTTTTACAGGAGACATGTTTTCTAGAGGTGCTTTATTTATTTTTATTTTGTATTTCTTTTCCAGGTGATGTGAGGATGGATTTTATTTTTTCCCCTCTTTTTTTCTGTTTGCTAACCCTGAGGGTCTGACGATCATCTGTGTGTTGTCTGCTCATTGCTTTTCTGTAGAATTAAATTCTTTCCACTGCTTGTTCACCAGCTGCATTGCAGGGTGACAATGTCTCCTCAGCACACCCTTTCTGTTTGTGATCATTCTTCAGGAATACCCTTCTGAGACTGTATGTATGCAAAATATTTATGAGAGCTTCTCCGAAAGTATCGCCTCCTGTTTTATTATGTCAACCCACAATGTCAGAGGTGGTTGTTGGTGGTAGGCCATAGAGGTTGAACCTTCCCACTGGTATTCCATTACACTTTGTTGCTGTGTGACAGATGACAGCAAAGGGGCAGTCTGACAGAATGATGTTTGACGTGGAAGTACGTATGAAGCAACAGAGTATCACTAAATTCATCCATACAGAAAAAATGACACCCATTGACATCAACACTTGCTGCATGTTTATGGAGAATGGTGGATGTGAGCGCAGTAAGGTGGTAGGTGGTGCATTTTGACACTGGCAGCAGTGACAGTGGTTCACTACCATTGGTGCAGATTTTTATGAGGATGGCATGCGGACTCTTGCTTGTTAATGGCAAAAAATGCATAGCTCATGGTGGTGACTATGTTGAAAAGAACTGCTTAGTAGCTGAGAATTTGATCTGTCAAATAGTGCTCCTTGTATATGTAGTAGTTTCCATGGAAATAAATAGGAAGTATTACTTTCAAAGTGACATACATGTATACCTTCTCTTGCATGCTATGGGGTTCATTTTGGGTATAACGCTGTGGCTTTGAGGAGGTGATTGCTTCAATATGGGGCCACATTTTACGAGAGGCTGACCTATGTAAGGTTGGTAGCACTTAGCACACCTTGGCTTGTTAGAGATGAACACCTCATAACAAGAAATTACGCTGCCACACGCAGCAATATTACACACAGCAAATTTGTGATTGATACAAGATGGGGAGTTAGAGATTGTAATAGTACTAACGAGATATATAATAATGCTTTAAGCACAATTTTAACCATATTTAATTAAGTGGAGCAGTAGATTAATAGATATCACCTTAACTAAACCTGCAGAGAAGATTTGTACAATATATGTGCTCATTATTGCTGTGTTGATTCTACTGTCTGTGACTGACTTGGAGATAGGGTGAGTGACCTGGCACTGATTTAAAAGGGCTTCACTTACCGGCTGAACTTTACATTGTCTCCAGTTCTCCTCTGATGCAGGCGGGGGAAAGTGTTGCATCTTCTCAGTGCCACCACATGGTTCACTGGGAGGGGAGAAGTGACATACCAAGATATCACTGTGCCATTCCACTCTGCACGTCACAATTAAAGAAACGTGAATCATTTACTTGAGAAATTCAGCTTTTTGTTCTTCTTATGGAGGTATTGTCTCTTGTTTATTTTTTCTTTGAATTGCCTGATGGCAGATTGCTCTCAGCACCTCCATTGCTGGCAAATTATAATTAGGTAGCACACAGTGCTAGCTAAGGAAAATGTTGGGAGCCTATTCCATCACTGGAACTGGTTTAATTATCTTTATGTGCTGGCTCCAAAGAATTCTGGGAGCCCAGCTTCCCTTGCTTTGTCAAGCTGTGTAAATCCCACATCAATTATACCTCCTATTCTGGAAGCAAATCGCAGAGTGTACAAGCTTCACATTTCCTTTGCATGACTATTTGTAGGAAGCAAACATAAAAGGAGCTTGTGTTCAGACACAATAAATTCATTGTTAATTTGAAGTGAATATTTATAACTTTCTTTTTACTCTTTGCCTGATGCCACTAGCAATTAATTTGGTGTTCAACTAATTCTGCCCAGCCTATGCCAGATCAGAATTTTTTGTCCCCAGCTTTCCAATGTATTTCCTACTCAGTATTTCATTCTTAATGCCTTTTTACCTTGTTTATTGGAAACAGGTTTTTAATTATTTTTCAACAGTGTTGGAGTCCTGATGAGCAATTGTTGGATATGTTAGAAAGAGACATTCACCTGATTAATGTGAAAGTTAACTGAGCAACAAAATTGCCTTGTGAAGAAGCAGCTGTGCACAGAGTTGGAGATGTAAGCAACTTTGAAGGAATCTGAAGAAAATATTTAAAGAAAGATTACTTAAATAAGGTGGCCAGCAAGCTGAAGGTTGAGTATAAATGTACTGTTTGCTGGTCAGCTGGTTGATTGCGCTGCTAGTTACGTGCGAAAGCACACGCACATATAGGTATTTATTAGGAGACAGATTATGTAGGCTTGACTGAAAGCAGAGTGACAGGGTATTCAAGGACAAAAAAAAAAAAAAAAGACTGATGGGTCCTTCAGGTGTGTGCTGGAGATGAAATTGTGCTGCAGCCAGCATTTTAATTGCATGCAGAGTTGGCTTCTGTGCTAATGTGTGCTCTTAGAAACAGATCCATCCTTTGGGGGATAGGTCTTTTCACAGTGAGAGGAAGGGAGGAGAGAAGTTTGACACTTATTGCTGGAGTAGAGCTCACACTGAGAAAATTTCTCATGCTATTGACTCTTATCAGCAGCAATTAGGTTCTCTGTTTGCAGGCTTGTGGTCAGCTTAAGGAATCATACCAGCATGATCCCCACAGGGTTTTATTGCAAGATAGTTCTACTCACGTATTTGGATGTCATTTTCCCTCCTCAGTGTTTCAAAGGGCGATGTTGCAGTGGGACTCCAGCAGAAAATCTTGGCTAGGTCACAGGATTTCATCCATGTGGAGGGGGATAGCATACATGGAGAACCACAAGAAGATTCATGGAGACACTGCACAGTCACACTCTAAAGTGGCCAAATAGTAAAAGCTTGAGTGCTAGAAGGAACACAGCTCAACTGTTGTACTGAACTGTGTGGCTTCCAGCTTTGCACTGGTCATATGGCAGCCAGCCATATGGCAGCCAGGCACAGTCATAGAATCGTAGAATCATAGGTGGTTTAGGTGGGAAGGGAACTTCAAGGATACCCAGTTGCAACTCCCTGCCATAGGCAGTAGCACCCACCAGATCAGGCTGCCCAGGACCCCATCCAAGCTGGCCTTAAATGCCTTGAGGGATGGGTCATCCACAGCTTATTTGGGCAAAATGTTCCAAAGAATATGGTGGCTGTCTCCTCACACGACTAGAAACACAGAAAGTCGTGGTATGGTATAAAACATCCCAGTCACAAACTTACTGCCACAGTTATAGTCCAAGATGACCCTTCTGCTTTCAAGCCAAAGCTGATGGTTTTCTGTTCCTGCTCACTCTTACATTATTGAAGGCAGGAGCTTTTCTTTCCAAAAGGAAAGGTGAAATGGCTTTTTGTATATAACATTGCATTCTTTCTTGCATGCTTTTCAGGAGATGAGAGCTGTTCAGATTAAAAAGGACCCAGCTTGGGCAAACGAATGGCTTTATGTGCCATGCAGTAAGTTTGGGAGTGAAGGGTATGGAGAAGACTAGGCAGATACTTTGCCAAGATGAAAACTAAGTGAAAATGGGCCAGACACTGGGTTTTTAAGAGATTTTGAAGAAAATAGAAAAAATAAGAAGGCAATTAACTAATACGCATTTGGAAGAGCAAAATGTTCTTGTGAGTGACAAGCACACTGCAGCACCTTCATTGTTTCATCTTGCCTCCATTGCGACAAGTAGCTTGGAAAATTCTTTGCAAAATGCAATTCCTTGCCTGGAAGGAATCATGACGAACATATGTATTACTTTAATTATGATTTGCATGCTTATTTCTAAACCAGGAGGGATGCTGGTCTGGTGGTTAGGTAATCACGCTGCTTGCTTTCTACCCGTGCTGTCCTGCCTTATTGATTTAGCTGATGTGATTTCTGGGGCTTGTTTCTTGGGTCAGTGGTGCTCCAGCCTTCCTGGGCCATGTCACCTCATTTGATTATGAAGACTTTGTCTTGCTTGGCTTGGAGGAAACATTTCTGTTGATGTTTGGATGAGGGCTCTAATTGTTCTCTTTCATAGAGCACTTTTTTAGAGCTCCCTTGCAGTGTAGTCAGGGCTCTGGAGCCAGTTCTGTGCCATACAGAGCATTTTGGGTTGCCTTGTGGGAGCCTAAGACAGCCTCCAGTTCATCAGGGCAGCCAAGAACATGCTTATTCTCTGCCTGTTCAACAAATGCTTTAAACATAAACATACTTCAAAGTGTTTTGCTATACATGGGTGAGCTCCAAAATGTGCTGTGGTGCTTTGCTAGATAAGGATCGGTATTTCTCCCTGAAAGAGCTCGTTATAAGACAGACATGTTGGCACTGTTTGTGCTTTTAGGCGAGAGGCTTGACACCTTGCTGTCTTCATGGCTGCTAAAGTAGACAAACACAGAAAATATTTTAATAGCTTCCTGACATGTAAATACAGATTACTTGGAATGGTAATTTGCCCATGTATTACAAATTAGTGCTATCAATTTAAACTATGTGATAGCAACCACTGACATTAATCTCCTTTTCTTTATTGTTCAAAAAAGAATAAAACTCATTTGCTTTAAATGTGTTTTTTTTCCTCTCTGAAGCTGCTTAATGCAAACTACTTTCACAAAGAATATACTGAACAGTTGAGTCCATGTTCTTATTTTCTTATGTACAATTTAAAAAGCACATGAAGATGAAAGAGTTGCAGTGGTATACGTTATGTGTTCCAATGAAAGGAGCTGTCCTGATATATTTTTTTTAAGAAGATCTAAAAAATTTCTGAGGGTGAATGCAAATAATGTTATACTTTCACCTTGGAAAACTTTGGGAGCTTAATGTAATTTAAGAGCCAGCCATTCGGATGCATTTTCAACTTGCTGTAAACCTAAAGCTGTGTGGCTGATAAACAGCGACAGAAGAAGGAGATGATCCAAAACACATCCAAAGCATCCAGGCCTGCGTGCAGCAACTTCTATTTAAATCACATGTGGAAAACTATCAAGCCTGGGTGTTTAAAATGCCTGAGACAGAATAGTGCGTGAAGCAGAAGCAATAGCCAAGGTTTGTAAATCAAGTCTTGTCTGATACCTGTATATGCATACATGTGTGTATATACTTGTACACATTCATCCATAGATGTATTCATACAGTGTACAGTGCGTTCAGATCTGATACAGACGTGTGAACAGCAGCAGTGATGTTCCCTTCTGAGCAGTTGTCCCCAGATTTAGCAGTCCTGTTCACAAAGCTCAGTCCTTCACCAGCATTGTGCTGGCAGGGAAACTTGGCATCATTTCCTTCTTTCTAAGTAGGGCCCGTTTCTTAATTTGCTCGACGCAGATACAGTCCCAGTGGTCTCTGAAAGGGATCCAAATCCCTCCTTACCATCTTCATCCCTTATTTTTTTTCCAGGTGAACACTGCAACTCTCTCAATAAAATAGATGGGTATTTTTATTTCCCAGACACAAGTCTGACTATTTCTGGTAGGAGGCACATAACAGAAATGTGTTTGCCAAGTGCTGCTGCCTCTTTCCTCGGTTATGGGAAAGCATTTTGTTGAAATGGGAAAACCAAACGCATAGAGCCCGCCAGCTCCACGCGCCTCTAGTCTGCAAGCATCCCACCCGGGGACGTGGGCTGTGTTGCAGACCCGGGGGGGGCCGGGTGGAGTGGAGCCCTTTGTTGAAATGTTGGCAGCACATCACTGGACTTGTCGCCGTTACAGATGGAGCGCTTTGCCGAACAGATGGATTCTCAGCTTTTGGAAAGAAAGGGAAGGTACTTGATGTACCACGGTGGGAAAGGAGGGGGGATCCTCCGGGCATATGGGAAGGCAGGGAAGAAGGCACGTTCTGCACTTCTTGGTGCACTTGGAGCCTAGCAACATCTCTCTGGCAAACTTGCTGGGAATGTGTAAGCACAGCATTCTATGAGAGGGCGAAGTGACTGTACCAGACGTGGAGGAAGTAATTTGCACAGGGGCACTGAAAACGAAGGCAGAGCCCAGGGAAGCCAGTTCTGGTGGGCACCCAGCTCAGGCTAGGAATTGGGCAGGGGCATAAGCACAGCCCATGATGCTGGCACACGACTGCTGGCAGCACAGCATAGCTGTGCCAGAGGACCAGTTAATATCTTAAAATCTATTGTGTTACCACTGTGAAGGCAGGAATCCCTGTTTTACCGCAGTTTCATACAGTAGTAGAACCTCGAAATCACTAAGGCTAGTAAAGACCTCTAAGATCATTTAGTCCAACAGTCCAACTATCACCAACATTGCTCACTGACCATGTCCCTCAGTGCCACATCTGCACATTTCTTGAACACCTCTAGAGATGGTGACTCCACCATAGGGCAGCGTGTTCCAGTGCCTGACCACTCTTTCAGCTAACTTTTTCCTGATCTCCAACCTGAATTTTCCCGATGCAACTTGAGGCCACCCCCCCTCTCCAACTATAGCTAGTTTCTAGCCATAGTGAGGTGATTTGTACAACAGCATCATTCAGGGACCTTATTGCTTCTTCTTCTCCTTCTCTTCCTTCCCTTCCCATTTTGTTTATACCTCGCTTCCATCTTAATTGCAAGTGCAAGATCAATTCTGTGCAGCACCCAGAAGCCTGCAGCCCTGCCTGGAAATGATGTTATCTGTTCCAATATTTACTGCTAAAATCTTCATGAAATTGCCAAGTGGAGTGTGATAAGGAAGCAGCACGAACTGGAAGGATATTTTGGTATTGCATGTTAACTCTCTGCAACTTTTCAGTTTACACATGCACACACATACATATAGAGTTAGCACAAATATTTTACTTTATTGTGGTAGAGTATAGGAGATGAGAACCTTGGACTTCAATCTGTATTTTTACTTCTTATCTTAATTAGACAATTTCAACATCTCTTGAATGCAAGCATAAAACATATCTAGCCATAGTAAGGACACCAAAGGCCTTGGAAATCTGAATTTTCCGATGAAAAAAAAAAAAAAAAGGATATAATAAAGGGCGAAAATGTCAAGGTTCTTGTAAAACATGATTTTCTGCTGAAAGCAGCTATGCAAAAAACACATCACGTTCTTAAATAGTGGATCTGGCTTTTGTTCGTAGTCAGGGTTATGTCTGCAGCAACTGAAATGTCAAAAGTCTTTTTTTCCTGAAAAATAGAGTGAACTGGATTACATACCCACCTGTGCATCTACTGTGCTCCATTGTGTCGGACAAAAATTTTCAGGGAGTCTCTGAGATAAAATAAACCAGGAATCCCATCATTGAATTTTAGTACTAACATTTTTCAGATTGTTGTATCTGGATCTCTGCCAAGTTTCAGTCCTATCATAAATTAATTCCAACCCACACAAAAGAGAAGGAAAGGAAAAAAAAAAAAGAACAACAACAAAAAAAAAAAATCAAACAACTTCCACAAGGCAAAAACACTGGGCAAATTTTATGGGGAAACAAGTGGCCAAGAATAATTAATTGGAGAAATAATTATCTAAAGTGTGTGAGCTCCTCTCTCTAATTGGAACTTTATAACAGTTTGCTGCTTTATTGAGCAGGGTACTGAACCCTATTGAAATGAATACAAAGTTAAGATGTTACTTACATGTGATTTATTTCTTCTCACAGCCAGTACTGCTATTGAACTCACTTCCCCCTCTCTGTGGCCAAATCTAATCTGGCTGCCAGAGGACTTGTGAAATTCATGGTGGGGATGAGCCAGGGTCTGTTTTTTGCATTGTATGTCTGGCTTTATTCAATCTCTGGTCACCCTCAGAGAGTAAATATCTCATATGTTGGACAGGTGAAAGGTTTCATTCAGCTGCAGATCTGCTTCCAAGGCAACCAATTCCTGTCATTTGAACAGTTTAAACATGCTAAAAACAAAGCCTTCTTTCTGGTTTTCTTCTTTGTGGTTTTACACGGAAAGCTTCATCCATCGCCCTCCTGCCCCTTCTACAAGCAGATACAGAAAATCTAATAGCATTAGCAAGTAATTCTACACCATTTATAAATGTACTCCCTCTTCCAGTTAAGATAGTATGATGCCATTTTATTTTACAAGCATAAAATAAGTATCAAGAATTAAGAAATTGGCCAGGTTAGCATCTATGAACACTCTGTACACAACAAATGTATGCAACTGCAACAATACACTATGCCTTATAGTATGATTACTCATTACAAAGGGTTTTTCCCAGTAAAGTTCTCAGTAGTTCTGTTACAAAGTTCGTTTGGAGGAACAGTGCCCCATTTCTTTCTCTGAGGAAAGTTATTTAGAGGATTGCTAGCAGACTATTCCCCACTATCTGATTTCTGCCAAGGTAGGCACTTATGAAGATCTTCCAGCAAATGTTTGCTATATCCTTTTACTGAATGGGATCTTCTAAAGGTTGGCTTTGCTCCTTTTTCCCCTGCGTATCTCCAGATGCAATGTTGAGCTGCCTTCCCTGCCCTCATGCTGTCCTCACATCCGGACTGGGTGGCTCACATTCTGCCCCATGCCTCCTTTGCTCCCTCCTTGAACAGCACTTCTCTTTCCTGACAGGGAATTGGGATGAAATGGGAAACGGATTGGAGAAGTGGTGGAATGTTGATAGGAAGAGGTACAGGTTGTGACAGATATTGCTGTGCCTGGCAGTTCTGTGGCTGATTCCTAATAACTAAACAGCACCTGACCTCACAGCTCCCCTCCTCCTGCTCCTAGGCATGTAGGTCTTAGCCAGCAGGTCTCTGGTTAACCCCACCTCACTCTGTTTATTTCCTGCCATTCTGCAGACACACCACTGAGCGTTAAGTATGTGAACTCAAAGACGCTCTCTGTCTACCATACGGTCTTAATAGCAAACCATCACAAGCTGGCTTTCTCCAGGCAGAGTTGTTTCTGCCTAAGAAATATAGGCTTCAGGAGCATGCCCTCTCTCTCACCCCTTTCAGATTGCATTAAAAGCATCCACTTCAGGAAACTACAACTGTGTTTATTCGAGTGTTGAATTTGGAAGTAGTACCGGGATCCCTGCCACTGCACACTTGAACCATGAAGCCCAGGTCAGTTCCATTTTTTGGTTTTCATGCACTGACACAGCGCTGCGGTGTTTTGAGCTTCCAGGACTCAGTGGGAGAAATGCAGAAAATATCATATTTGGTTTTATAACCTTACCTCTTGTTTCTTCTTTTTTTTCCCTCTTTGTACTACTAAACCAAAATGTCGGGGTGGCGTGTCAGTAAACACAGTGTGTTCAAAAAGGATCATGCTGACAGGCTTGAAAACTAAATGCTCTCTTTTAAACAAGAAGGAGCAGCTCCCATTTTCCTGACTGCCAACCAGGCTGTCCCTGGACCTGAGGGGACAGCTGTGCTTAAACTGCCTATCGCTCTGTCACTGTGACTGCCAGCAATCACACTGTATAACGCAGTCCCAGGCTGTGGGAGGATAACAGGTTTCAATCACTGTGCACTGAGGTTGACTTTGTGACTCAAAGGCTGCTGACTCAATACCCTGTTAGTTTTTTCAGTGTGTCAACCCCTGTTCTACCTTCCAGCCTTTGGTGGCATTAGGGATTTTGTGTGTTTGTCAGATTGCTAGGGAGGAAGGTGCAGGAGCAGATATTGATGGACATTACTCCCGTTGCCTTGGAGTACTTTCTGAGGTGGCTTTGGTAGTAAGCCTATGCTACACTTCAGATTCCAAATTTCACCCCAACTGAGTTTGCATTTCTGAAATTTCATGGATGTAGACTTTTACTGCAAGATGGATTTGCACAGGGAGAGTCAAAGGTAACAGGATTTGGTACCTGCAGTGTTTGTTTCTCCCAAATACATGTTGATTGACTATTTGAAAGCACAAGTCTGCCAGTCTGCCTACAGGGGAGACATCAACAATGCTTTTTGCAGAGAAATTTGTGGATGTTTTACTGTGGTGCCTATGTGGATCTTGCTTCTCTTTTTTTTCTGTTGTGTGCTCCTCTGTGGTTTTGGTGTTGCTGGGAACGTTCTTGGAATAAGAGTTCCTCTGGATGGAACTTATCTCTCTGTCACTTTTTCATGCTTCATGCAATGGGTGAAGGATAATCTAGAGCACATTGAAACATGATCTTTTCATGACCAAGAAAGTAGCCCTCAGTTTGAGCCATTCTCCCCATCAGTCTTGACCAGCCATCTGCAGAGCAAAACGTAATGTCCAGACTCAAGTCTTCAGCTCTTCTCTTGCAGTTACACTGCTTACAGGTTTTCTTTCTTTTCAGCTTTTCTTTTTTTGTGTCTTTGTTCCTTGTCTAATTATTTCAGGTGAACCCTACAACAGCTGAGTAGAATACAGTAAGGGCAATACTCTGTGATCTTCTCATGGCAGGAAAATTTGCATGAAAAGATAAATATCTTTTTTAGGTATTGTATTTACAGAAGACAATGGAGAGATAAGTTTTGAGTGACTGAAAGTTTTGTAGCTGCACCATTAATGTTTAATTACCTTTGGCAGCCAAGAAATGCCTTTCTGGATTAACCAGACACTCTGCTTCAGGGATATGCATAGGTGGCAGAAAGTGA
This sequence comes from Lagopus leucura, assembly GCF_019238085.1. Classification (NCBI taxonomy): domain Eukaryota; kingdom Metazoa; phylum Chordata; class Aves; order Galliformes; family Phasianidae; genus Lagopus; species Lagopus leucura. Next base: position 14,060,585 of record NW_024962262.1, read on the forward strand.
TAAAGCCGGTGAAACCGCACCTCTGGGAACATGTAATGGGATCTTTCCTGTGATATGCAAATGATGCTGCCAAGTTGCTGTATAAACAATTCATGGGAGAAGTGGTGAGAGCTAGTTAAATAGCTGGATCTCATATCAAAGAAAAAATCCATCACTGAGAATGGAAAAAATGCATAAAAAGAGTAGTTTGGGGTGTTTTTTTTTTTTTTAATAATATCCTCTGCCCAAAGAATTTAGTTGCACTAAAGAGTAAATAGCAAATGTTTTATCATAGTTATTGCCATTCACAGTAAAGGAGTGTTTTGGAATCCAGTATGCACGGATTTTACAGCAAACAAGACTTTCTCTCTTATGTAATATAACCAATAGTGTTACTCTTTCTTTCTTCTTCTTTAAGTGAGGAAAAAGATTACTAAACAAATGCTAAATTGGTTAACCTTCAGGCAGAAGACATGCACTGCTTACTTTTCAGTGATAAATCCAATCCTGTCATTTCTATTCCAGGCATGAGCAATGATCTGAGGCATCCTAGCAAAACATATTTCAGGGTCACATGCAGTCACAGATCGATGAGTGTGCAGAAATCTTATTGATGCTAGCAGAAGTTGAGCTCATGCATTCAGTCTGGATTTCCACTTTTGGTGTTTCATGCCGTACGAGGAAAGGATTCCAGCTAATCACACACCTCCAACAAATCAAAGATTGCTCTTTTACAAATGGTATCAGAACCCTCAGTGACATTGTGTCCAACCACACTGTGTTTCCCCAGAAGTCCATACACGTACCTGTTGTTTTCCATCAGCCCCTTTCCCTACCTGCTGTTCATTTTGGATCTGATGTGGCTCAGCTGAAGCAAACTGAGAAGGCTCTGATTGACTTCAGTGGGAGTTGGATCATGCTATAGAGTCCTAAGGGGCCAGCAGCAGAAAAATTTAAGAAGACAGCTGGGAATTTGAAAGCATGATGAAACAAGGGAAATATTTTTGGCCTGTGACTTTCTTTTGTTTTGCTATGCAACAGAAACGATACTCTAGATGGAGATGTATGTAAACTCATAATAAACAGATCCTGCATTCAACAAATGCATCCGATCCTGTTCAGTGTTTAATCACCCACAAAAGCTGCCTCAGATGCTCTTCCACCAGGAACAATATCTCCTAATTAACTGTAATTAAGGTATATTATAACAACAGGATGTGAAACTAGATGGATCTGTCTCTTGACATTTCAAATTTGGATTTTTTTTTTCTGCCAAGTCTCTTAATATGCTTCAATTAATGATAACAGAGGCCAGGCCATTCTCAGTGATGGATCTGCATACATGAATCTTAGTATAACTGAGCTGAGACAGAATATAGATCTTTCCTCTAATAAAACCCACTTAGAAACATGCATGGTCCTTAGCTAAGGGTAATTTACTGGCCCGGATGTGGATGAGAAGGAAACCAAGGGTAAAATTTTTATCACTTTATCCTAGGAAGTGCAAGGTCTGTAGCAGAGACAATGAAATAATCTGCAGCTTATCTGCACATTCTTCAGAGAATCTATAGTCAACTTGTAGCTGCTATGGCATCTCTTCAGTCACTGGGAAACCACATGAGTCCATTTGAATCATGCACTTATCAAGCAAAATTTTAACTTGAGTAACCTGAGGAAGTGCTTTGATAAACACCTTGAAATTGTTGCTTCTGCTCTGAGCTGTGGCACACATCAGGACTTCTCAAACTGGTAATCTGTCTGTAAGTCACTTATCAATGAAGACTTTTTAAACTATTCCTGAGAAAAGGGGAACTGACAACTTAAAGAGAACCTCCTAGCCCAGGCATTCCTGAGTACGTAATTATACTGAATATGTTTACCCCTTTCTGCCAGCCACAGTTGTCCTAAAGAAGAGTAACAACATTTTTTTTGATAGGACAAGGGGAAATGGATTCAAACTAAGAGAAGATTTAGAGTGGACGTAAGGTAAAGTTTTTATAAGGATAGTGAGGCCATGGAAGAGGTTGCCCAAAGAGGTGGTTGATGCCCCATCCTTGGACACATTCAAGGTCAGTCTGGATGAGGCTTTGAGCACCTGATCTATCTGTAGGTGTCTGTTCACTGTGGGGGCTTTGGACTAGGTGATCTTCAGAGATTCCATTCCAACTCATGTGATTCTATGATTCTGTGATTGCATTTTAACTGATTCACAACTTTGCATTTCTACAAAGGCTGAAATCTTGTTTGCACCCTGAAATATGCACTAACACAGCAATGTGCTACAGCTCCATCTGGTGACTCTTCCCGAACCTGGTGATGCTTTACTGTGTGTCACTGATGCACTTTGCAATGTCACTAACCCATGGGACTCAGGGAGGAGTTCACCACTTCAAAGAGGAGCACAGATAAAACTGTCTGTCTGCAGATTTTGGTATGGCATACAGATATTTGCCCATAATTATCTATTAGATGTCAAGAAGTGTATGCATTCAGAAGGTATTGTATAAAAACAGTGGGAAAAAATATGAAAAGCGTATCTCCCATGTTATTCTATTGAGCAGCTCTATTACAATGAGAATTTAATTCAAGTGATCTACTGTGTCTCTGATTACAGAATACAGTAATTTTCCTGAGCTATTTTTTTTTTTTTTTTCCATTTCTTTCTAGCTACTTCTATTCCCTTTAAGTTCCTCAGGGAAATACTTGTATAGATCTATTAGAAGTGCGTTCCCAAGCATCCTTACTGTAAATCAATTATCTGATTGAGAAAGGGTGTGATTACAAACTTTCCATTTTCTTTTAGGATCCCAGTAAACAATTCTTCTAAAGTTTCGTATTTTCTTTGCATCTTATGTGCCCATGCTTGCTTGATCACATGCGGGAAATATTTTTGTACGCTGCTGCTATGCATGACTAAGAAAGAGGCTGTAGATAGAACAAGATGAGATACAGGCTGTAATTTACACCTGACAGAGTGTGAATTTCATTGCAAGTTCTTTTAAAGGGAACTTGCCATTTTCTCCACATTCAGATAGAGATTCCATTAAATATGTGTATATATTTATACAGAATCATAGAATCACCAAGGTTGGAAAAGACCTAAAAGATCATCCAGTCCAACCGTTCACCTATTCCCAATAGCTCCCACTAAATCATGTCCCTCAACACAACATCCAGTCTTTCCTTGAACACCCCCAGGGTCGGTGACTCCACCACCTCCCTGGGCAGTCCATTCCAGTGCCTGACCACCCTTTCTGAAAAGCAATACTTCCTAATGTCCTACATTATCTCTTGTTTGTTTGTTCTAGTTTGCTTTTGCTTAATTGCTTCTAGAAAATAATATTCTTCAAGGTAATGCAATCCTGTGTTATTCGCAGGCACAGGTAATGGTCCTGTGATGCTGGATATACCCCACAAGCAGAGAACAGCCAGACTAAGCAAAATTAACAAAGTAAAGGAAGTATTGTCACTCCATTTCATGGGTTGGGGGTGTCAAGGCTAAGGCAGTTTAAAAGACATTCCCAAAGTTTGTTGCAGAGCTGTATGAGGAATGGTATCCTCATCCACTTGCTTTTCTATTTCTAAAGGACAGAAGACCCCTTATTTGTTTCAGTTGAACTGCAATTTAGGGTATTTTAGAAGATACATAGAGATAGAAGGCACTATTATTCTTCCCCACTGAAAGAATTATTAGCGGGCAATTAAAGGAATAACAAATGGAACCCATTCAAACTGCTCTATTTGCTGTTGCACTGAGCTTCAGGCAAGAAGGTACATGGAGGTCATTTCACCTGTCCACTTACATGTCAAAGGCCACTAGTGTCATACAGGCTCTCCTAAATTAAGCCATGTGTTTTAGACAGAAATACACCAGTCTCACAAAATGTTGTCTACCTAGACAGTAAATTCAAAGGATGGGGTTTTCTCTCTGTGTGCAGCTGCTTTGCATCTGATATAGTTTCACCTGGACAAACAAGGACAGTCTATGCTGCAGTTGGTTTAATCTCCTGCATCATCACAATTACTGTGATTAATATGACACCTTGGTTAAGCTTAAAACAAAACAAACCACATGAGCAGAGATGGTGCTGAAAAAGCATGGACACTGCCCCAGTGCCTCTCGTATGTGCCACGAGGGCTTGGTGCTGCTATAGAAAGACTATTGAGTAGTGGCCATCCAGCTGTGCTGGGGGAACTGCTGCCTCCCGCTGCACCCTGGCTACACTGGCTGCGTCCCCTGCACGTTCAAGGGGTGAAGTAAAGATTTGGTCCCAGATGAGCACAGGGCAGAAATTTGCCGGATGACAATATAAGCAAACAAGTCCAAAGCCATCAGTTACCATATTCATAGCTACAGGCCACATTCTTTATTCATAATGTCACAGTGGAAGTACTAACATTGCATTTGTTTAAAAAGTAACTAGCAGGCCATCTGTGACCCTCATAATACACCTTAAGCAGTGTTCTACTAGTTTACACTGGTTACATTCTGCTTTATGTTTTCCAGAGGGCCAATTTGCAATGATTTTTACTGCAGCAACAAATGCTATTTATGAATATAAGTAACTAATTTACTAAAGTTTCACACACCGACTTCATGGCTTCTGCTTCACAATTAGAGGTTTCTGCAAACCTTTGGTCTTCTTGTTGACTTTGGGTTGTACAGGGAAGACTTCCCTGATTGTACAGGGAAGGATGGAAATGTTGTATTACAGTAAATGTGTTGTTATTGCCCTTGTTATTAGAAAATGCTTATATACTGCAGTAAATTTACAATGTACTTTGCCACCACAGATAAAGGCAAATTCTCTACCCTGAAGAGTTCACAGTTCAAATAAGACAGGACAGATAAATGCATAAGACTTTGGAAAAGGGTGAGTTTATTAAAGGAAGAGTTTATTAAGGATTACTAGCAATGTGAAAGGGGTGGAAGGCTTGCACGGGGAGGAGGAGGATGTTATCATCATCAGTATTCCTGCTTTTTTGTCACAATTGCATCTTAAATGCCTGAACTGCTGAAAGCCTGCTACATGAGGTGTAGAAACTGGCAGTTGAGTGGCCTTGCCCATGAAGCTGGGGCTCACAGGCATTCCTGTGGGGGCTCCTGGCTGAAGCCAACATCAGCCCAGTGACAGAACAAGGAGTGCCAGGGCTCTAGTAGGTTTTAGCCCTGCTTAAGGAAAATCCACATGATTTCCTGCCCTGAAGATTTATAACTGAAAATGGTAAACATGCATGAGACGGCATTTTGAGGGAAAGGAGTTGAGGAGGTTGTTAGCCAACAAAGGTACAGCAGAATGAGCTGACAGGAGGAAGGGCTTTTAGCACCATCATACCCAGCATGATCTGCAGCTGGAGCCCCATCTGCCCCCACCCCAGGCAGCCTGTTACAAAGGAAAAAATTCCCAGTGTGGTTTTTTGTAGCTTGATTCTACCACAGTTGCTGCTGTTCTCCTGATCCTATCTCATGTTACATATGGGATTGACTCTCCCTCAGTGGAAGAGGGTGTCCAAGTGTCCTGTGACAAAAAAAAAACACACAAATAGAGTACGTGATATTCCTTTTTGCAGCCCTGTAGTAACTTCTTGGTGATTCCACACATAATTGTTTAGAAAATGGGCAGAAATTCCTGGCTCCGCTTTGCAATGTAATTCAGCCTCTGCTGAAAGCTAGTGGGTACGAGGAAGCACAAAGAGCCTGGAAGCTCTGCTGTACCCTGAGATGAGTGGAAAACCTTCTTGGTTCGTCTTATTTACCTAGAACAACCAGGATGGGAGAAGCAAAAGAACATAGTGAAAGTCCACACAGCTGTTGTCACCATCTATTCACTGAGGAGTGCTGCTCCAAAACAAAAGATAAAGCCATTTGCTGCCTGATTGAGGCTGATGTCTGTAAATAAGGGGACCCTGGTTGCTGAAAGGGGTGTGTGATCACACACTGGTTTTTAAGATGGGAGCTGTGAGGTGCAAAGAAGTTAAGTGTCAGAGAAAGAAATAGGGCTGAGGAGGTAGGATTCATTTGCAAGTAGGAAGAAAAGGGGCAGAATGAGTTCTCTCTCCAGAGAACAGACAGATGTAGGACAACACAGTAGTAGGAAGTGTGTATGAGTGGGCAGTTCCCGTTGTCAAACACTGATAGTCATGTGTTGGCATATTCACTGGGGACAAGCAGGAAAAAAAATCAGAAAGTCATCTCTCTCTCTAAATATATGTATGTGTCTATATATAGGGACTTTCTCATGTTTACTGCTTGCTGACTCATGATTTCTGTTCTCCTGAGCCTCACTGTGCTGGACTTACCAGACAGGCAAAGGATGGGAGCAGGAGTTGTGTCCCTTGGGGCTGAGTCCTGCTTGACCTAGATCCTCTTATCTCATTGGTATCTGACCAATGGGTGTCTGAAGCAAATATCCATACGCAACGCTAAAGTGTAATTTTCTAGACAAAAAGGGAGAGGAGCATCTCTGAAGTGTGTTTCACTGCATGGTGAGGTAGGTGCCTGAATCAGGACACCTGGTTCTTACTGTTGGAATTGGTGGTGTCAGGACAGTTCAGATATAGACATCTGTATAGACATAGAATCATAGAATCATAGAATGGCTTTGGTTGGAAGGGACCTCAAGGGTCATCAAACTCCAACCCCTATGCTGCAGGCAGGGCCACCAACATCCATATCTAATACTAGACCAGGCTGCCCAGGGCCCAGACACGGTGAGATTAATCCTTCCTTCTGTAACTGAAACAGCAGTATAATGGATTATACTGATCCTGTGTAGTGAAGAGATATTTGGATGAGGGAATGTCCCAGGGCAGACTTGGACAAGAAACGTGCCTTTGTTATAAGGCAAAGCATGAACTCAATGGGTGGAAACAAACAAAAAGAAGAAATCAAGGAAAATCAAAGAGCAAAATTCTGAGGTAAATGGAGAAGAACAGGCGACACACAAAGAGGAGTGGAAGGAATACAAGATAAATGAGACCAGGGAGCACAATTCAGAGTTTATAGTTGGAAAAAAAGATCCTGAGTGTGATGTTCTAAGTAATGATGGCTGCTTTTGGAGAGAGGAAAGATATAGTTTGATAGAAGAGATAGTGTGTTTTTCTAGGAAGAAGAATTTATCACCTGAAACCTTGAATTAGAACTAACAAAACAAGGCTAAACCTCTCTTCCAGCGTTTCACTTAGCATGTCACTGAGAGAATATGTGGTGGTCTTACATAAAATATTGATTGCTTTATTATGTTGTACAAAAGTGCTCTGCAGGTCACCCCAGGCACTTAAGCAAGGACATTCAGATGTTAACTTTTGTCACAATTTGGTGCAACAATAAAAGCATATTTAAAAAATATGAAAATGCTTTGATTGACAAGGATATTTTTTTCCATGAAATTGCCTGAGAAGACAGGAGTTGAATTACACAGCCTGTGGAGGAAAAGAAAAATGATAATGAATGTGTTCTAGAAACTTTTAAAAAGTTACTTAAAATAGATTTTCCATACATAATATTGCCATATGAAACTCAACTGTCTTCTGGTCTTCTTGTGCTTGGAGAGCAGCATTTTTCCATTTGGAAATTCAGTATCAAGGATTTCCTGCCTCACTCTGGTGGACTGTGTGATGCAATCCTTGGAAGCCTTTCACAGGTAGGGCTTACCCATCAAACTGCCCGTTTTCAGGAGGTGGCATGAGAGTAAGTTACAGTGTTCTTCCTGGAAGGGCATCCCAGAGTTTTTCCATTTTTTCCTCTTCCTGAATTTCTTTTTTTAGTAAAACAGCCCTTTGTATTGCACTTGCCTGAAGTACCATTAGTTAAGTACCAGGTAGGAGGCTAGAGTGGAAAAGGAATGTGATGTTTGGCACATTTGTGTAGGTGTTCCATCAAGCCCAAAGAGAGAAGAAATAGCATGCGTAGTGCATGTATAATGACTGCTCCAGGTGCCTTGTGACATAAAGGAGGCATTCTGGGACCGGGAGGGGAATAACCATATGCTTCAGTACAGGTTAGGGGATGACCTACTAGAGAGGGATGGACTGTGTGTTTCAATGGACAACAGGTTGACCGTGAGTCAGCAGTGGCCAAGAAGACCAATGATATCCTGGGGAGCATAAAAAAGAATGTGGCCAGCAGGTTGAGGGAGGCAATCCTCCTCTTTCTACTCTGCCCTGGTGAGGCCATGTTTAGAATACTGTGTTCAAAACAGATAGGGATCTCCTAGGAAGAGTCCAGTAGAGGGTCACAAAGATGATAAAGGGCATGGAGCATCTCCTGTATGAAGAAAAGCTGAGTAACCTGGGTCTCTTCAGGTTAGAAGACTAAGGGAGGATCTGATTAATGTCTATAAATATCTGAAGGGAGATAGGAGGCAAATGATGAGATGAGGCTCAAACAGAACAAGGACTAATTGCCTAAAACTTGAACACAGGAGGTTCTAGGCAAACATACAAAGGACTTCTTATTTATAGTAAAGGTGATGGAGCCCTGGATCAGGCTGCCCAGAGAAATGGTGGAGTTTCCTTCTATGGAGATATTCAAGACCCATCTAGATGCCTACCTGTGTGACCTATTGTAGGGTACCTGCTTTAGCAGGGGGTTGGACTCAGTGATTTCTTGAGGTCCTTTCCAACCACTGCAATTCTGTGATTTTAGTATTCAGCCGTCCTGCAAAATTACTGAAGTCTGTTTGCTCAAGACATGCTTTGGATGCCTTCTGTCTGAAGTGCAGTGGTGGGATGTCATGCTGCTAAAGCAGGTGATGGCATTTAGTAGAAAAGAGAATGATACAAGGACTAATTTTAAAATATTGTTGTTAGTAATTAAAATATTTTATTTGCCATAATAAATTCTTAAAATGCAAAATGGATAAGGAAAGGTTGGTTTTAGAGGCAACTGTCCTCTTAAATGTGAAGCAAGTGATTCACATTTTCAAATCAGACAGAGTGAGAGATGGAGGCACAATCAGCAATTCACAATGGCATTTTGTGTTTGAGTAGTAATCAGACTTGGGTTTATGATGGCTATGCCTGCACTGTGAGCTAGAGAAGTTGCTTTCTCTTTTTTTTTTTCATCCAGATGATTTCGGTACTGCATATGCTTTTTTATCACTAAGCTGGACTTCTATAATGCTTTGCTTAATGTGCCTCCAGATTCTGTTATTTATAGACTTCAGCATGTTCAGACTGCAGCTGCTTAAGTACACAAAAGAGAAAGTGTGTTTATAACTTGCTAAGACTTTGCTCTGTGATGCCAGTGAAGATCGGGGTTTAGCATGAAATATTACTGGGTGACCTTCAACAAGCATTGTGATAGCACACCTGTTTATCTAGGAGACTTCTGTTTTAATTTTTTTTACTATTGAAATAACTCAGTGTTCTGCTTTCCGAGGGAAATTTGGGTTTTGTGCATTCTATGTATTATCTTCAAAAAGTGCTGGGGCAGAGGATTTAGTAATGCAGCATCTTGGATGAGCTGTTCTTACAGAAAATGTTTTGTGCACATTAGATTTGTTGAATTTAAACTGTAAGTATATTATTTTCTCTAAGTTGTCATAGTCCTATCACTATAGCCATGATTTACCCATTAACTGTTTTTCAGTGAGAATTGGTGGAGAGGATCCTTTGTAAACATGTCAAAACATACATATCTGGTGTTACATATTGAAAAGTGAAATCTCTAATGCCACAGAATATGTTTCGTAAGTTTATAAGATGACAGTGTTGTTTTTTAGTGGCACAATCTAGAATGAGCATAGGTGTTACAATTCATTCACAGTACAAAAAATCTGAAGTATTATGTAAGTGAACACATAGCCAGGATCCCATTTAGGTACTAAGAGTAGGACCATGCTTATTTTCACTGACTTGTGTCTAATAAAGCTGTTCTGTTAAGGAAAGTGCCAATTCCTGCAAAATCAGTCTTTGCTTTTGGTTTGAATCATGGAAATCACAGGAGGATTTTAGGAAATCATAGGAAATCATAGGAGGAATTTTAGGAGGAAGACTGACTGACAAAGCCAGATAAATAAGGTGACTCCCTGGAAACACTGGAAAACAACTGACCTTTCTCTGATTGAGCTGCAGAAGGCTGGAGAACACATTATCTACCTAAGTTAGGGCTGCATCCCAGAAAATAAGACACCTTCCAAAATGTTCTGATACCTCACCTATTTTATTTATTGGATTTGTAAATGCTTCATGCAAATTTTAGCTTGAAGACTCTTCTCCTTCAGTTTGGAATTTAGGAGAAGGTTTTTTTTATCTCTTAAAATATCATTAACCATGCAAAAACGTGAGACAATTCCCCTTTGTCATATGATGCATATGCAACGTTATAGGTAAAGCATTGGCATAGGTTGCCCAGAGAGGTGGTGGATGCTCTGTCCCTGGAGGCATTCTAGGTCAGGCTGGAGGAGGCTCTGAGAACCTGATCTAGCTGCAGGTGTCCCTGTTCACTGCAAGGGAAGTTGGACCAGATGGCCTTTAAAATTCCCTTCCAATTCAAATTATTTTGTGATTCTATGATTCTTTTAAAGCCATCTTTAGAGTCACATTGGATATGTTCTTTCTTTGCATGCATTCCAGGCAGGATAACCATGCTAAAAACATATCACGTTCATTGCTACTACCCACAGTGTTCTTCACCCAGAGATGGTCAGGAGGATGTGAACAAGGATTCTCATCAAATCCTTGCCTATCTCGTCTTCATTTTTCTTTGTTCTCTATTGGGGGTCCTTTCAGCATCTCTAGAAGTGAAAACACAGGGATGTTCCAGCATAAACACTTGATGTATTTTAGAATACAGCTGGAGCTAGCCTAAATGACCTGTACTTTGACAGGTCAGGTGGAGTGTGACCAACGTTATGACCATGTCCTATGAATCACAGTCAGCAGCAACAAACGTTTTGCACATGTTCTTGTAAGAAGTGAAAAACTTGCCAGATATAACAAGATACCACATCACCGCTGTCCATGTGCATTGTCTTGAGAACTGGCACCAGTATTATTTAATGTCTTTGCAGCTTGTAGACTCAGGTTTCAAAAGGTTGATGGGATCAGACTTTTCCTTGAAGGTTTTAGTGGTCACTAAAATGAGACAAAGAGGCAAAATGACTCAAGGTCACCAAGCAGGTCGGTGTCAGAGCAGTACGCAGAACCTCCTCCACGCATCCTGGGGCTGTCCTCTCACCCAGCACTCCACATAGCCTCGTTAGCATGGTGCATTTAATCAGCTTCACTCCATGTCATAATTCATTTTCTGTGGTGTTATGGATATCTAAAGGGTAGGATTTTAACTTAGCAATCTGCTGTGTTATTGAATTAGTTTTATGTTGTGTTAATTTCTTTGTCTCACAGCATTCATCGCCTGTGATAATTGATGCACAATATATAACCGACTTCTGTATTCATTTGGGTAACTGCATTTAATTGCCTAGTATAAAATATGCGTACTAAGTGCAATCTGCTATGACTGCTATGACTGAGAAGTGCTCATTGGTATGGACTTGAGAGTGCTTTATCTTCCTGACAACCTGTCTGAGGAAAGTCTAAATGTCTCACAAAATCTACCATCCAAGGTACTTGCACTGCATCTGCAAAAAGAGAGGCCACAAAAAGCATTCCTGGGAATCATTTTACAGTGTTTTGCATTAGAAATCTGTTAATCAGAAGGTTTCAAGAAGAAAAGTTTATAGGAATGCCCCTGCCACCTCTGAACCTTAAGCACACAGAAGACTTTGCACATTTTCTCCTGTAAGTGAGGATTTTGGCTTTATTTGCTTTTTCAAGTTACTCCATGGAATAGAGTTGCTCCCACACACACATGTATTTAGGAACACAGATTTCTTTCACATATATCTTCGTGTCATTAATTCCCACAGGATTCCTAATGATTTATAGATTAAGAAGTCTATCTAAAAGTGTGATGTAAGGAAGATGGTGTTGATATATACCTGATTGATTAATACCTCACAGAGAGTGGCTGCATAAACTTGCACTCTCTCATTTAACGACTGTCACAGTGATTTCTTTTGTTTTTAAGAAAGCAAGAATCTTCACTAGCAGATGTATTTCCTAGCATGTACTTACTCTTTGTACATCACTTAATCTTTGTATGACCTAGAGTGTTTGTTTGTTTCTTTGGCTTGTTTTGTTTCCTGCGTCATGAAGAATATAAAAGTACAGCATCTGGGCCATATGAAGAAATGCTGAAATTTGCCCAATTTTATTTTAAACGTAAATGAATCCCCTTCCCCCATAGGATTTTCAGAAGTTTCTTAACGGAAGCTAAACATTGAGTCTAAATAAGGTGTGAAGTTCCTGTAAGGTTATTTTAGCTTTATTATGTTGCTCTCTGTTAATGTAATCTGCGTGTTGTTGGTGGAAGAGATCTTCACAGTTAGTATTTTTTGCTTTAAGTGAGCTTGTTTTCACAGTCAGGAGGTAGGATTAGTTCTGCCTGCAGCTTGCTGTAGATTATTCATTGTTCATAAGTCCATTTATGCTTGTTTTTCAGTTCTCTTTTACTGACAAAATAGCCTGCAGCAGTAGTTGGTTAGACAGGACTAGTTCTACTTTAGGGTGCTCACGTGCTCTTTATGTTTTTTTCCCCTGGTTCAGCCTGCAGTGCATCCAGATCCTGCAGCCCTGATGGCCTGGGAGAAAGCAAAGCTGCCCAGATCCAGTGAGACTATGAAAGCACTCTGAGCAAAGACTGTCATGGCCAATTGGGCAGAGCTGATGGCATAGAACAATAGGGGAGTCACAAATAATCCCATGTTTGTGGTGTTGTTTTCTTTGTCCTTTGCAAGGACTTTAAGAAATGCCTGTAGCTAATTCATGAAAACATAACAAAGTTTGAAGTATGTGGGCAACTTGGTAGAAGGCAAATGCAAAAGAAGTCACTTACTAGTCCTCATTAGATGTGTTTGTCTAGCCCAGAGTCTTTATGGACCAGTTCCCATTTCTGTGAGAGCTAATAGGGCTTCTGTTTGGGTTTGGGGGAAGAGAGTGTGAAATTTGGCAGCAGACCTTGTAATGTCACCCGACACACACATAATAAAGCAATAAAACAGTTGGAAACAACCCAACACCCACATTTTGCCCCTTATCCCAATAATCCATGCCTGTATGAGATGGCTCTGCAGGTCATCTTCTGAAACCATGGAGTAGCAGTCCCACCTCAGGACACATTGTGGGGATAAGAAGTTAGCCCATGGCAAGGTATGAATATATTTCATCACTATATCATCACAGTTCTGAGCTGTTCTTTCCTACATCAAGGCACAAGGCTCCTGGTCACAAGAGAAAAGCAACAGGGCACCCTGGGCCACACCAGAGGCAAGGTCTGGTCCATGGGTTGCAGATGACCCACCCTGAGCACAGCATATCTTTTTGAGTCACGATTCTGTGGCAAATGATTAACACAGAGGAAGGAGGTGGATGTGCCATGTGAGAAATATCTTATTGACAAATAATAATTCAGGCTGCTCTAACCTTGAAATAGATTTTTTTGTAGTCAAAAGTTTATAGCCTGAGTGGAAAGAGCTAAGTGCAAATTTAAGGAGCTGAACAGGAGACACCCAGTTTTTAAAACTTGACATAAATCTCCAGTGGCTTGCCAAGAGTAACATAAGCTAATCGTGTTCCCTGCAGAGGACTTTCGTTCAATGTTTTTTGGTGTTTATAGATGTTATTTAGCAGCTAATTTTATCATAAAATTATTTTATACTCTGTATAATGAATAGTGGAGATCACATAAGAATTGGAATTGCAAATTCAAATAATAAGAGTTCATAAATATTGACTTTTAAATAGACCCACTGTAGATTTGAACAAAACACTTCCGGCCTATGCTGGTTATTTGAAAATTACAACATACAAAAAGAAAAAGAAGTTCAGCATTGTCTGATCCTGGCTCCTTTTTCACTTTTACAGCTATTAATGTGGTCTTGTCCCCATGAAGTGATTTGTACAGTGTCAAGGAACTACAATACAGAACTTTCTAGCTTGTACTTTGTGCACATCACATGAAAAAAGAAAAGCGTGGGAGGTGCTCAGCTAAAATACCACATAATCACTTTAATTGCTTCTTTTCTAAAGAATGAATTCTTGGGGTTTGCATATTGGAAACCCCATAATTAAGAACTTTCAGGGGCTTTTTAAAAAGACAACTCAGTTGTTGCCACAAGAGACACCTACCTGGTGTTAATGAATGCCCGAAAACTTGGTCAGGGGTTGAGCTGTGTACTCACTAGTACCAAAGGCTGTAGATATGAGACCTTTAGGCTTCTGGACAGCCAGGAAAACAGTGCAGCCCTAGTTTGGCCAACAGATAGGTGTAACTAATGCACACAGACCTGACATGAGGATACCTATGCATTCTTGCTGTGTTTCTTCCTTCTACTGTAGTGCTGTCAGCTCACAGCTTTGGGTCACACCTCGTTCTCTCTCCAGCCTCCCTTATAATGTCCATTGCTCTGATGTGGCAAACTTTGCAAACAGCAGCAACAGCAAAAAGTAACCATTACGTAAAATTTGTGGTCTGACAGCTACCTGGTGGAAGCAGCACATTTTAGCTGGAAGCAGATGGTCCACTCCCACCTCCAGCTCCCTAACTTTTGTGAGGCAAAGATACACTGCTAGTCAAGGAGCCAGCATCATCCTCAGCTCACCTAAGCTTTCTCACATTTTCATATCTCTGCGTGCTCCGTTCTGAAAGTCAGTGCAGGATTTCTTTTACTTTTCATTTCAGAACAGGAGACTATTTCCTTGTTAATTGTTAACAGTTAAAGAAAAAAAAAATTACATTTTTATCCCTTAAAATACATTCTTTCAGCTGATGCCTTCATGCTGAGGAGGCTGTGTAGCTGCTGATAAGACCAAATTTCTGAAGAGCTTTTCAGTCAGAGGCAAACGGTTTGGCAGGTTCCTGCGTGGCACTGTTTGCTCAGTGGGTGAGGGTGAGCGTTCATTGAAACTCCTCTCTGAAATGCATGCAGGGAGCCTGGGGCTGGTGCCTGGTGCACATGAGCAGGAGCATTGTTGGTTGGTTTCCCAAAGCTGTTTGTTGTTCTACAACCATGTTCTGGTTGTGGCACTCGGTGGCTGATTTTATCTTTTCTCTTTCAGAGCCTAATGAGCTGTATGTGGGCCCTGAGTTCGATGACATCCCATCTCAAGATGCTGCTAAGACAGTAGCAAATTATTGCTAGCTGAAGAAATCTAACAGGAACAAAAGGAACTGGTGAAAAAGCGATGGCTGCTGGTAAGTGTCTCAGATCTGCATAGGTTGTAAAAAATAGTGGGAATGAACTGAGTTCATTGTGATGAGGGAGATGCACAAATCAGTCCTTGTGCCTGGAGATTTACAATCAGGAGGGTACCCTCCCTTAGCTATCAGACCTTCTCTTCCTTCACTAACCCAGGAACCCATAACCCGGGCAGTTGATTTTGACCATATGAATGCTAATTTTCTTGTTTTCACAGAATCACAGAATCATAGTTCAGAACAAAACTTGATGTTTCCCACGGTGAATTCATTGTCTTTGACCTCTTTTTAATTCAGAGCTAACATATTCTTAAATTCTCTATAAAATTGCATCTCATGGAAAATAGGTTTTTCTTTCACATGTGTTTGGTCCTCAGTTTTCTGACAGTTTACCACAGATTATATATAGTCAAATTATATTAGAAGACTACACGATAATTCATCCAGCACAGGAGGGATCTCAGGAGGTCTCCAGTACAACCTTCTGCTCAGAGCAAAGCTGGCTGTAGGATCAGACCAATTGCTCAGGGCTTTATCAAGTTTTGGCCCAAAAGCTACAAAGGTTGGTGGCTGTTAAGCTTGTTCCACCACTCGACTCTCCTCCTGGTGAAAAAGCGTTCCATATAATCAGCTTGAACCATTCATGTTTCATTCTATGCCTGCTGAATGTTTCTAATATCTTTATGATTTGCCAAGCAGTATTGTCTGAAACTTCTGAAAGGTGAACTATAATTAAGAAACAAAAGAATGGTGATATCTCATTTTCATTGAACGCTTTGTTAAAAATGCTGTCATATTGATGTGTTTCTTCTCCTGCAGCAGCTGATGGTTTGGGAAGTATAGCTATAGATACCACGCAACTGAACATGTCAGTCACTGATCCAACAGCTTGGGCCACAGCTATGAATAACCTGGGGATGGTTCCAGTAGGTCTAGCTGGACAACAGCTTGTGACAGGTAAGATTTTTTTTGTATTGAAGAGGTCTGTTGCAAAAATCTATGGACTCTTTGCCTTCTTTTAAAATATCTGGAATTATTTTTGAGGCTATATTTATTTTTCATATTCTGAAAACACTATCTATGATTAATATTGCATACAGTGTAGTAGTCTCTTCTCGTAGTAGTTGTAAAATCTATACCATATTTTAACCTTGTGGAAAAGCCAAAACTCTGGCAAAATTAGACATCGATCCTCATTCTGGGTCAAGATCAGAATCAGGGTCACATAAAATCTGTTTCTTCATTCAAGCAGGACTTTTTGATGTTCTGCTAAGGCACACCATGGTCTGGGACTTCCTGACTGGAGAAGGATTTTGAAGTTACGTTAATTCGGTAGAAAATTATGTAGCCCATTCACTCAGTTAATATTAGTAAAGCAAAGCTTTCCCATCAGGTGTGCACTTATTTACTTATGGAGTCATAAAGTGAATTTCAATAGGTTGTTCTTGTTTGATTTTGCTGTTTCACTTACAGTTTGGGGAAGCATTGTAGAGAATGAACTCATTCTAAAAACAATAAAAATAATATTTCGGAATCAGCAGTGTTTCACAGACGCATCCAGGCATCATCAGACTTCACTGCCAGCAGTAGAGGACTAATTGGGTGGGATTAATTAAACTACATTGCTCCTGTGAGGTAGAGAAATAATTTTTGTATGGATGGGTGCCCCACAGACACAAGCCACCAGCCAGATATATGACAGATCTCCCCTGGAAACTGCATCCTTAGCTTAAGAAGAGCAGTGCAACATCTGGATCAGAGCAGCCTCCTGTCACATCTGCAACCGTCCATGTAGATGTGGAGGTGGTAAGCCATATCTAAATCACTGTGTCGGCCTCACCAGGGATGTGAGAGGTTTTATTTTGGCCAAATATGTCCACTTGTAGAACTTGGAACAGCATGAAGCTATGCCAGTTTGCAGCTGATGGTCTGGCTCTGAATTACCCATTTTACAGGCGGGTAAACTAAGCTGCACGAAAGTTGATTTATAATGGAAGATTCTCAAACAGAGAATTTAGCCACTGGAGGCCATCAGCTGATTCTTTAACCCCATTCTCCTGATTAAAGACAACAAGCAGAGCTGTCAGCACCTGCTTCCCCTGCTCTCCATTCCTGTGCACTATAGGGAGTGGTGGTGGCTCCTCAACCCATGTACAAGTATCTCAGTTGCATGTCCCATGGAATTTGCCTTTTTGTCTTCCCTTTTTGTCTTCCCTTCTTCCTCTCCCTCCCTAGTTTTGGTGTAAGTTTTGTCCTCAGGTGCACTATGCAGTCCCTACAAGGCAGCCTTGTCTCCGTTGCAGTGCTTTTCCCCATCAGGGAGGATCCCATGGATTTTATTTCATTGCCAGCTCCCTGCTGTAATTTCCATAATTTGCATACTATGTATTGTAGGAGTGTTGTACAGGTCAGCTGGTATTTGTTCAGCATATTGAATAAATGGAAGGTGCCATAAGTAATAAATATTAATCAGTGAAGTGCTACCTGTTTTCTCTACAGAAATAATTCCTGCTTTCCCTTTCCTTTCCTTTCTTTGAGACTCTCTTGTATTTTTCAAGGTAAATGGGTGCTTTGACATTTCATTATGTTTCCCCATGATTCATAAGTTTTTGACACATTTTCATCATGGCAAATCCATAATTTTCACCACAATTTACCACGAAAAGACTTATGGACTTTTTCTGCTTTGATATATTGATAAATATATTTACTGCACCTGCATTCAGCAACAGTTTCCATCACCACGTTAGACCAAATATCTAACTACTCCTCAGCCATTTCTGACTTTTTTTTTCATTTTTTTCATTGTTATTAATCCTAGCAATGAAATAATCTCCCACAGCAGTCACATTTTGCAGTTTTTACTGTCATCTATAACATTTCTCAGAGATTAAAATGAAACACCCATGTCCCAGCACTAACTTTTTCTCTGCCTTTAAAAATAAGTATTTTTATTTTATTATTTTATTTTCCTGCCTTGGAGACAGTTAGGAAAGCAATAAATAGTTTAAAATGATCTTGGAGAGTGTGTGATCTTCCCTGTGCGTGCCTTTATAACCTTCTGTAGTCTGAAATTCAGGGTATTGTACTCATCCATACCCTGACACGTCTCTTAATTCTGTGATATTTCAATTTCCAAAGCTCTCCTTCATTCACAGCCTTTCTTCCTCCAAGCCTGGTTCCTGATTCCTAAATGGCAGAGCAATTTTCATCCCCTAGCTATGGAGGCCATATGATCTACTAAGTCTGTTTGTGGATTTTTGCTTTTTTTTCAACTGACGTTAACTTTGCTGCTGTGTAACATGCTGGGATGCCTGCATCATAACAGAGTTGTACTATCCACTTTACAAGCTGTGAAGCTCTTGCCCAGCCTGAGAATTTGTTAACATTAATAATAAAGCTTCTGAAACATCTGTCTGATGCTCTTCCTGCAGTCTGTGATGTAGGCTGTCTGTTCTGGGTAACTAATCAATTTTAAGCACTGCTAACCTTTTAATATCAGTTTAGATGATATCTGCACTCTATTCAATTCCTTATCTCCCAGTACTGTAAAATTGGATTTTTGATCTGAGAAAATGCCAGAGCCTTTCATTTGTGAAGATCTATTCTTGTTAATAGGTGTATAATATCTCTTCTATTTCTATATGTAGCCTGCTTGCACTTCTTGTTTTTCATAAAGCTCATCTTCTTCCATAGTATTTAGCTAATGCATCACAAGTTAGCTAAAGTATACATTTATACAAAATATATACACAATTCATATGATAAACTGTAGTTTAGTAGTGCATTAGTTAAAGTGCTAAAGACTGATGTGGAATGGCCTTGGCTGAAAAGCACTTTCATTGTAAACCCCCTCCTTCAGCAGGTTATAAATTTTTCCAAAAAATTGCCTATTGGACCTAAGTGTCTTAGTCTTCTCCCAGAGGTAAGAATTTTCTGGAAAGGTTGGACACAATCTGCTCAACTGCTTCTGAGTTAGTCAGGCCTTAAAATTGCAGTTTTCACCACTCTGGAACTTTGAGAAACATGTCCAGGCGATAGGAGAAGGGTAGTTTGTACTCTGTGGTTTTGAGATATGAATGCACCTTGTGCCATCAGCAGCTCTGATTCAAGCACATCTTTCAACTGTGTTTAAGTCTGCTGCTCTGTTATATTTTAGGAATAGCAGAAAAGCTTAGTGACCTATGGCCGACTGAGGCTGTTTTATTTTGCTTTCACATCAGGACTTTTTAAAGGCAGTTCTGGCGCTGCTGAATTTAGTGTCCTTTTGCTGTCTTTTGTTTCAGCAAATGGCATCAGGTCACCTGTATTCTAAATGATGACATCTGGACCGAAAACATGATTTACTTTCCAATTTGGTTTGGTTTTCCTTACACTAATGAGCCACTGCAAAACATAAACTGGAAAACATAAAGCAATTCTGAGATGCTTTTCTTCCAGAGTGACTTAGAGGACTTAAACATTTGTTGATCAAAGATTATATAAATTAAAAAGTTCACCAGTGCAAACACATGGTACCTAAGTGGTAATTCTAGAGTTGCTTAAGGCTGTCCTCTATGCTGGTTGTTTGTACTCTTGCAGAAAAAAAAAGAAATAACAAACTTGAAGTGCAGACATCCAAGGTGAAAGTTATATTTCTGCTTACAAGCCAAGGGTATGCCTGAAAGCTGATGCCTTCTACTTACCTATGGGTAATTATTAAGGCAACATCATTCGTGCGAGTCCAGCCAACATGCCTCACCCTTAGGATATTAAATTTTCAGTGGTCTCCAGTATTGTTTTTGCTGAAGTTATACTTTGACCAGTTCTACAAACTCCTAGTGAAATTGGAGGCTAGTAAGCTTTGAAGCCTAACATTCCTCTTACCAATAAGTACAGGAAAGCTGTACACCATTTTAGAGGCCTCAGGCGTATGTCTTTTAGACACTGGAGGTTGTGAAATATTAGACACTTACATCAACCGTTCTGTTTTTCCATTTGTCATTTCTTTCCCCACACACTTGTCTTTTGACCTGATTTCAGTAGAACATAGGAACTGTCAGCTTCAATCAGATCACCTCGTTCAGGATTGTGCTTCTGACAGTGCTGAGTAGCTGATACTAAACAGGGAGATGTAAAAGGCAAGTCAGCACCAAAGTGCTTTTTCCTCCACTGGGCCCTTCTCTTAATCATTAATACATGGAGCAGGATTCTCCAAACTAGAAGCTGTATGTCTAAATCAAGTTATAACTCAGCAAAACTTCACTTATGGATGCAGCACCTGTGACAATAAGTGTGTGCAATCCTGAAGTTGTAACCCCAGAAGTAGATCTTGATAACACAAGAAATCAGGAAATATCAATCTAGACTTTTAAATCCTAAAACAGTAGGCTAAATATCCCTCCCATAATTTTATAAGCTTAAGACCTCCAGATCTTTGGAAACAGACTGTCTGTTTCCCAAGAATTAAGACTGTAACAAAATTAAAACTTAATTAATAAAATAAAATTAAAACTTAAAAAAATTAAAAATTAAGACTGTAGCAAAAAGCAAACACTATACTCAGTTTACAACTAGTCACTAGCATTTTTCAGTGTGATGGATGTAGCAAAGGGCTGACCAGCATTTCCTTCTTCTACTCACTTCAGGGGCTCAAGAGATCACTAATTCCCACGCATTAGAATTGGATTGGAGAATACCCAAGAATTATTTTAGAAAAATAAAGGGTGGTATGAGGCTTAATAATTCCTTCACCATTCTGCTTTAGCTGTGGAAAAACCTGCTAGGCTTCACTGGCTTTCTACCATAGAATAAATGAGGCATGCTCAATGAATTATGGTCTTCTACATATCATTGCATTCTGACTAAAACTGTAAACAAATTCCTCATTGTTCTGATTTGGCACCATTTTTGTAACATCAATGAAACACAATCGAATCCTGTAGGTAATCAAATCGTATTTAATTATGCTCAGAAGAGAGGCTGTACAGTAAACAGTGCTGAAGTCTTTAAGAAGTCAGCTGGCCAGAAGATACTGCCAAATCTTGTGCGTATACTTCTTAAGTAGCATCTCCACTACTGAAGGACTGGAGACACTGATACATGTGTGGGCAGCCTCTTTTTGCTTTACTTAAGTTGTCCCATTACACAGTGGTTTTCCTTTTCCACACGTCATTGCTAAGCCACTGGACCAGTTCATCGATAAACACGTAACTGGAAACTTCCAAGACAAGCCTAATAAAACTCAGATTCCTCTTCTGAAATGAATATTGAGCTCCTATTTACTGCTTACAGGGTCACCCACAAAAGTTTTGAAGTAATACATTTGTACTATGACCTGGAGATTGTGTCATTTTTTGGGGGGGAGGGGGGAAAGAGCTTGAGCATCTACTATTGTTGTATAGCACACTAGCACACTCTGGATTTAAGCTTCTAGGCAGACAGCAGCTGGTGAAGGCACTCTCCTGTAGCCTAACTCAGCTGCCCAGTGGCACGGCAGTGTAGCAAAAGAAAAAATAAGAAATCTTAGTATGTTTTCAGAGTGTCCTATAGGTTTTGCAAAACCCTTGAAGTTACCAGATCTTCAGAAGACTTTTTATTTTTTTTCAGACATAATGTCTTCCAAACATGTTTTATGCATTGTTCTTCATTAATAGGCAAGCCAGAGAAATGTAACATGGCATACTCTGAAGAAAGCTACATATTTTCTCTAACTGTATTCTAATCCCTTCCTCTACTTTAATTTTACAGTCCTTGTAAAGAGAGAGACCTACAGAGACCTTGTATGTCAGTAAAAAGGAAAACATTTACTGTTTGAATTATCTGAATGACCAATCAGAATAATTAAAGAGGTGTGAAACATACTCTGAAAGATTAGAGTCTGTACCCAAATAAAACTGTGTTTTTCCATTGTCAAGATATGGGAACAGGAAGAGTGAAAGAGTATAGGTAAAGTGGGAATTGCAGTACGTAGGTCCACTGGGAACATCTCTAAGGAAATATTATATATTAGTGTAGCAGGTAGGTTTTCTTTCATTGACCTGAAAAGTACCTGCAGAGTTAATCACACCTTCTATCATGTGAGTGTTACTCAAGGAGACTTCACACCAGGGGACATTAAAGGGCTAGGAACAAACACAGTCAGGTTGCAACAGAAAATGGAGAGAAATATTCAACGTCCAGAGAAAATGTGGCAGAAACTCTAAGAGCCTTTGACACACTACTCTGGGTGAAGTGTGCCTCTTAGGTCATTCAAGTGCCTACTCTATATTAGACCTTAATTAAGGCCAAGAATGAAGATAGTGATTAAAATCTTCTTGGTGCTTAAAGATAAATAGTGCTTTTTTATCATCATCTGAGGGACAGATTGTCCTAAGTAAAGACACGGGAGGTGAGCAGGGGCCCATAGAGATGAATGCTAAGTAAAAGGCTTGTGCTGTGTTCTGGTTGGAATATTCTTTTTGGTTACAGAATTTGTTGCTATACTTTTGTCCCTGTCCACTCAACAGTTCAGGAAAACTAACTGATTACTATTTGGTGTAACTCCTATTAACTCTTTTGAAATCCCAAACGACATTTACGATTCATGCAATATTGTTTGGATAATTGTTTGTTTTTCTTGTAGCAACTGCCAAAAAAAAAAATCTATTCTGCCAGTTTTTATTTGAAGTTCCAGTGAAATAACATTGGAATATTTCATTTCTGTAGAAGTTTTTCCCATCTTTTTTTCTGAGTTTGAAAAGCCTCCTTTCCCACCATTTTCCGTGTGTTTATTTATTCTAGACAAAAATACCCATGAGTAATTATGAACATCCCAAAGCAGAAAGTAAGCCAGGAGCCTGAAACTGTTTGCTGTTGACTGTTCACTTCTGTTGGAGCACAGCTCTTTAACAGCACTTCCCCTTCTCACACATCATGCCCTATCCAAGGACCTAAGGCTCCATGGCCAACATGGGGTATCCAGCATAACCTCTACATGATTTAGCTCTCTTATGGGAAAACTGAGATATTGTAGGTGGAAATCAACACAAAGAGTAAAATTGACCATTTTAACTAATCAAAGATGAGGTGTGAATACCAAGTTATACGTTTATGTGGAAAACAAGGCTTGCTAATGGCAAACTGTTGACAGTTGGCTTGCTGAGCACTGTGGTATGTTCAGGTGGCAAGATGAAGGTGATGTTACCTGATGCCCCAAGGCCGAAAATGTGAACTGCTTGAGATGGCACAGGTGTCCCAACAGGACTGTTAACTCATTGCATGCAGAATACTCTCAGGAGAAATCAGGATGGCACAAATAGGAATGTTGCAGAGCAAGACTTCCTTGGGAGGATAAGACTTAAGTCTAAATGAACTCACTCCAAATCAGACCATGGCATCAGTTTTGTACATCCCTACTCAAGCTCTTTCTTTGTCCGAGGGGTAGTAAGCAGGCCACTACATGTGGAGGTGGAAGATAATTAAACTCATCACATAAAATATTCTGTAAAACTCTCCAGCATGTATTTACATTGTGTTCTGCCTAAATACTAGGGATATTCTCCTGCTTTGGCTTCAGAAACATAATGCACCTGTTCGTATAACAGGGACAACTTTATCTGCTTTTCCTGTATGTGCACATTCCTTTTGGAAATGTTATTTATTTATGTATTTATTTACTTCTTAAAAAAAACATTCATTTGACCCTAGGTGATTTTCCTTTACAAATAATCTCCCCCTCCTGAACACAGTGTCTACTGCAGTTAGTTGCTATTTGTTATTTGCATTCAGGAAAGGCTTTCAGATGGATAGCTCCAATAAGCTAAACAATGTCTGAGCACTGACAAGTCAATCCCATCCCAAATTGCACGCAGTCTGTTTTCTTTCACTTAGATAAACCAGGTAGGTTAGGGATTGCATGGAAACAATGGGATAATACTGATTGGCATGAAAAGCAGCAGTGATTAGGAAGCTGGCTGCTTATTGTGCGGTATCCATAAGGTACCTTGACATTATGGTGGTAAGTGAAAAAGCAGTTTAACTCTTTTATCTGATATTCAGGCAGAGAGAAAGAGGCAAACTACTGCACAAATTAGAAGCAGGCGGACACTTTCTACCTGCTCTTCCTCTGTGATTGTGCTGTTGTAATTTTGTAGAGAAGGATTGCAAAAGGGAAGTGAGAAGATAGGAAATAGCTTTGCTAGCACTTACAGGAGACAGCACGGCAGGAGAAGGAGTGGATGTGCTTTTTATAACCTTTTATACAGATTCAGCAGCATGAGCTGTGCTTTGGAAGACAAATGTCCAGGCTGCAGAGTATGGAGAGGGCAAGCTATAGACTTCTCTAGTTCATTTTGTTTTCTGTGATACAATTGTATTGCAGATGGTTTATTTTACTAGAATTAAAATGGGATATTACAACTAACTGTAGTGCTGAGGTTTTTCCTCATTTTGAGCTGCTTTTATCAAAACTATGTAAGCTTCCTCTTGGGAACTCCCATTTTGGGACTTGAAATAGACTTGCAGGGCTGAGTCCTTTCCATAAATAATCATTGAAACCTTTTTGAAAGCATTTTGAAGGCAATTTTGGCACTTAAAGCATGTGTTGTAGAAGTATTTGTATGACATTTCAGAATGTCCTAAAACTTTACTTACCAGAATAGTCATGACGAAAATAGATTCAATATTATTTACAAGAATAATAAACTCACCAAAATTAAGAGGAAAAACAAGAGAGAAGAGAAGAGGTTTTATTTTTCTTTCAAATATCTCAATATTTATTGAGATATTATTTAATATATAATTATTTAATATTTCTACCCAAACACAGTGCTGTTACCCCTTAATGTAGTAAATACTGTAGCATTGTCCTTTTTTTTTTTTTTAATTACTATGCTTTTAATTCTTTCATAACCCCTTAGGAACTCAGATAAGGATTGTGGGTTATGAGATGAGAAAGCTTAGGTGGTGCACCTGAATACCAGGACTGCATGCAGGCAGCAGGGAGTAGGAATGTACAGCAGAACAGCTCCAAAAGTAACTGGTTTAATAAATTGCTTATAATAAATATTGAGGGATCCCTTCACATTAGTAGCCAGAATGAAAAGGAAAAAAACCTCAATTACAAGTCCATTCTTGTTATTCACCGGTCTATATATAGTAAAATATCTCTTCCAGTTCTTCCTACATATGCTGCCTTTTAACTTTGTGTCCCTTTGTTCTGGTCTGTCTAATTACCTCAAGCAGATAATGAAGTCTGATTTTATAATAAACCATAGTCAGTTCAGGCTTGTCAAGGCTGATTTATTGGTTCCAAAGAGTTGGGACTTTCAGCTTCGAGGCTAAGATCATTTCTGGCTGCAATTCAAGGTGTTAATTTTGAGCTTTAAATCTAAATGTGGTTTGGAACATGTCCTATGCTTTCTGTTCAAAAAGAGCAAACAGCCTGCATTTCTGTTGTTTTTTGTTGTTGTCTGAGTGGAATTTATAATCTGGAATTAAGATAAAACAAACCCAAACCATCCATTCCGGCAAGAACTGTCTTGCATATTTTAATCACAACAAAGACTGCCATCTTGAAGGCCACAGAACTATTTTATGTGAGTGGAAGTTGTTAGGAGTGGGCTTCCAAAGGGAAGATGCATCTCCAAGGATCTTATCATATATTCATTTCTCTTTAACAAACTGCTTCAGCACTGCCTGATGGAGTGGAACGTGTCTCTGCACATGTCCATGGCTTAGAAACAGAAAAGTGCAATGCTAGGAAAACAAAATCATAATAGCCAATGACTCACATACACCATTTGGTGTCTCTCTGGGTCCCCCTCTCTTCCCGTGTTTTACCTCAACAGTTGAGTTCACCGGGGACATGAGAACTAACCGTCTTTCAAACTCTTCATTTGAAGATTTGAAGCACCAGGTTCTCACTGAAGGGCAATCTTACGGCATTCCCTTTCATAGGCAGTTGTATTCCTACCAGCTTTCTCATTCCTTGGTCTCTCATTTTCCATCATCAAAACATTAATGTATGTATTTTTAATACAATAATGCATTGTGTTGAAACAGCAGATATGCCCTGAGGAATGTTAAGATCTGTTGGCTACCTCAGGTAGTAACAGAAGGAACACATTATTCAAAGGACTGTGCAGCAGAAACGTTATCACACATCTGTGTATTCCAGCCAGTGAATTTACTGTAATTTTCCCATTTTCCCTCTTGGTGCTAACAGACATCAGGTTGTCGACCTAGTGGTATTTTATAAGTGCTGTTCAAATTCCACAAGTTTTCTTTTTTCTTCTTTTTTGTTTGTTTGTTTCATGTGTTTTCTCATTTGTTTGCCTTGTCATAGCTCAATTATTTCACGTGCAGATGCAGCATGATATCTGGCCTCTGCGGGCCCTGTTACATAACAGTCACATCTCACTAGACTTGATTACACGATCTGTTATTTGTTCTGCTTCCAAGTTTTCTTTCATCTGCAGCCTAGTGATACTGTGTATAGTGCTTCATCCACATATGTACAAAGTAAGCTTGAACTCAAGAAGTCCTCCTGAGGACTTTCTTCTTGCTTGCCATGCTTTTATGATTGAAAGATGACAAGCTGTCACAGGATTCTTTTATGGTTGAGTTATGGATTGGAAATATCAGAAAACTCCATGTTGCTTAATGGCCACTTATAAACAGAGTTTACAAATTTTCCAGTACTGCCTGCTCTACAAACTCATTCGGGGATTTAAAGGGAAACAAATATGTTTTCTCTCAGGCATCAGTAAAATCCAGTAGTAACATGTCACTGGCCAAATATCGGGGCTATAGCCTTAAGTGTCTCCCCCAGAGTTCCAGAAATGAACAGTGGAGGAGACAGTAATTCCAGGGTTATGCAGAGGGAGTCCCTGCATTGGTAATTCAGACCAGAATAGAACCCAGCTTCCTTCTTCCACTTGTGCAATTGTGCAGAGCCAGCAAGAATAAAGCTTTTTTTTAATGCTGTGTGAGTAAAATAAAGGAAAATGAACCTGGCTGTAAAATACCAGACTTCATCTATCTCTTATATTAGGAAAAAAAAAAAAAAAAGAGAGAGAGAGAGAGAAAAAAAACAAACAAACAAAGTCTTTTCCATCACATATAATTAACCTTCTCATTTAATGCATAGGCCCACATGCAGCCCATGCTGCCTTGACCTGAGGGACTGTTTGAAGATAACAAATCAAGCTTCAGGGAGTGCAAAGGGGAGGAAAGGAGGCAGGGTCACGCTGAGGTCTTCCAATATACTTCTGCTCACTGTGCAGGGAAGCGGACACTGCACATTTCTTGCAGCTGGCAGTATGGTTGTGTGCTGTCTGTGTAAGGCAAAATCTGTGGGTAGAGGTTATATTGCTTCAATTCATGTAGCTGGAAAAAAATACATCAGCCCTTCAATGGTCTGAAGCAACCAGGGGACTAACATTTTAATTATAGCAGATGGTAAAAAAGGTGAATTTCAAAGGAGGGAGTAGTTTTGCAACACATTATAATTTTCCTCCCTTTATTAATCTTCTCATCTTCCGCAGACTTACCCATCTATTTCTTCACACTGCAGAATAACCCCCTTGTCACCACTTCCCTGTTAATATTCTCTTCTCTTTCACAGGTGACAACCTGCTTTTTGGTCTACTTGACTTAATATATTAAATTAAACTCAAAGGAAGTGCTCTCTACCTGTATTTAGGTTGGAAGTTCACTGCTTTTACCTCAGCCCTGGACATGGGCCTGTCTGTTTTGTTCAGGCTCTACTGGTTGGCCTGAAAACCTTTTCTTGCCCTACAACTCAGACTGTCACCGCTTGAGCAGTACGGTTGCAACCATGTGACATTATTATTAAAGTAGCCTTTTAAATCCATACCCACAGGTCAGTGGCAAGTTTATGGCTATAAGAAAAAAATCTCTTATGTAAGAGGTATAGTATTCTTCTAAAGGTAAAAATCCAACTTAGGCTAGTTATGTATGCAGAAGACTCTTACTTCTTTATTCTTGTTTTGTGCCTCTTAGTCATTAATCTCTCCCATGCAAACTAGTCAAATTGAAGCAAATGTACTGCCATACTTATTTTTCTTATCCTTTTCAACCACATCTTTTAGAAGCTCCAGCTACTCTTCCTGTGCTCCTCATCTCCTAAATCATAGAATTATAGAATCATAGGCTGGTTTGGCTGAAAGGAGACTTGAAGACCATCCAGTCCAGCTCCTTTCCATGGGCTTGAGTGCCTTCTACTAGATCAGATTTTTCAAAGCCTCATCCAATCCATATCTACTTCCAGGGATAAGGAATCTACAACTTCTATTTGCAGCCTGCTACGGTGCCTCATTTCTCTCATAGTAAACAATTTCTTCATAATTTCTACTATAAATCTACCTTCTTTCAGTTTAAAACTATTATTCCTTGTACTGTCACTGTACTCCCTGAAAAGAGTCCCTCTCCATCTTCCCTATGGGTCTTCCTTAGGTACAGAAAAGTCACTATAAGATCTCCCTTGATCCTTCTCTTTTTCACACTGAACAAACCCAACTCTCTTAGTCTGCCTTCTTAGAGGAGATGCTACAACCTTCTGATTCTCCTTGTAGCTCTCCTCTGGAAGTTGTCTAACAGGTCTATGTCTTTCTTTTGCTGGGAGCCCCAGGCCTGGACACAGTCCTCCAGATGGGGCCCTCATGAGAGCAAAGCGCAAGGGGAGAATCACCTGCCTCAACCTGCTACCTACATTTCTCTCGATGCAGCTCAGGGTACAGTTGGCTTTCTGGCCTACATGCACACAATGATGGATCATATTCCATTTTTCATTTATAAATCTCCTCAAGTCCCTCTCCACAGGGCTACGCTCTGTCCACTCTCCACTTACCCTGTATTTATACTTTGGGGTTGCCCTGGCTCAAGTGCAGGACTTTGCACTTGGCCTTGTTGAACTTCATGAATTTCACACAAGTCCACCTCTTAAGCCTGTCAAAGTGCCTCTGACTGGCGTTCCTTTCCCCTCGACACATCAACTGCACCACACAGCCTGGTGTCACTGGCAAACCTGCTGAGGATGCCACTTGATCCCACTGTCCATGTTACAGATAAAAATGTTAAGTAATATTGGTCCCTGTAAAGACCTCAGACCTCGGCTCATCAGTGGTCTCCACATGGATGTTGAGCCGTTGACTGCAGCCAGCCAATTCCTTACCCACCAGCTGATCCATCCTTCAAATACATGTCTCTCCAGTTTAGAGACAAGGATGTTGTGTGGGACAGCGTCAATCGCTTTGCACAGTTTCAGGTAGATAACATCAGTTGCTCTTTCTTTATCCACTAGTCTTGTAACTCCATCGTAGGAGACAACCAGATTTGTTAAGCATGATTTGCCCTTAATGAAGACATGTTGGCTGTCACCCTTCACCTCACTGCTCTCTGCGTGCCTTAGTTTCTAGGGGGATCTGCTCCATGATGTTGCCAGGCACAGAGGTGAAACTGATTGGCCTGTTGTTCCTGGGGTCTTCATTTTTTCCTTTCTAAAAATGAGACCTTGTTTCCCCTTTTTCAGTCACTGGGAACTTGCACTGCCATGAATTTTCAAACATGGTGAATAGTGTCTTATAAGCCAGTTCCCTCAAGACCTTCAGATGTATCTCATCAGATCCCATTGGCTCATGCACATCCCATTGCTTCATTCTAAATGGACTACTGTTCTGCTTAAGTATGACACATTTTTCACAGTGTCCCTTGCAACAGGTTTCTGGTCTGGCTTTTTCAAAGTCTTCATGTGATGAAATAATTAAATGTTGTAGGCATGTCTAAGCATCCTATTACTAACTATTTACTAACAAGTAAATGTCTCAGCAGTTGTTAATATACACGATCACTCAGAAAGATGAGTTGTTTTTTGGTCTTTCTAAGTTACTTCCCAGTAATTTTTTCTCCTGTTCTGGTTTCAGCAGGGATAAAGTGTTCTTCATAGCAGCTGGTATGATTCCATCTTTGGATTTAGGGGAGAAACAATGTTGATAACACACTGGTGTTCTAGCTGTTGCTGAGCAGTGCTTACAGAGCTGAGGACATTTCAGCTTCTCACACTGCCTTGCCAGTGGGGGGGTTGAAGGTGCACAAGGAGCTGGGAGGACACAGAACCAGAACAGCTGACCAAAGGGATGTTCCATAGCATACGCCATCATGTGGAACTTTGAAACCAAGGGAGTTAATCCAGGGACAGCCACTGCTCAGAGACTGTCTGGGCATCAGTTGTCAGGTGGCAAGCAATAGTACTGTGCATCACTTGTTTTGTATATTCTTCTATCATTATTATTGTTATTATCCCCTTCCTTTTCTGCCCTATTAAACTGTCTTTAACTCAACCACAGGTTTTACCTTTTCCATCTCTGATTCTCTCCCCCATTCCACTGGAAGTGGGGAGGAAGCAAACAGCTGTGTGGTGCTTAACTGCCTTCTGGTTTAAACCACACCACCACCAAGAAAAAATAAATTCCTGCTTATTGTTGTTGATTTAGTTAAGCTCTCCAACAATTTCCTAACTGTTTTCTTACAGCAAAGAAGTATGCTTTTCTATTCTTGGATGTGAAACAGAGTGCCAAAAAAAGACATTTGAGGGCAGTAGGTTCGTAGTAGTTTCTAGATAGAGAAGGGAATCTCCTTTGGGAATGCAGAAGTTACTGTGGGTGAACTGAACCACTCTACTGGATCTTCTACCTTTTCCACAGATCATATGAAGATCCAAAGGTAAAAAGATTCCTATTTGAGGTGTCAAGGTTAGTTCATAGAATCATAGAATCAAAGAGTCATTAAGGTTGGAAAAGATCACTAAGCACATCTAGTCCAACCATCAACCCATCCCCACCATGCCCACTATCCCATGTCCCTCAGTTACACATCTACACATTTCTTGAAAACCTTCAGGGACGGTGAGTCCATCATTTCATTTGATGTGGATCATGTCAGTCTCTCTCTGTCTGGAATGGGGTCTTGGATTGGCATTATCTGCTTTTTAGCTGGGGTTGAAAATGAATTTCTACAAGAAAGCTGCTGTGTTGTTTCTCAGTGAACAAAGAAGTTCCTCACAGAAAAGCTCATCATTCCTAATATTAGATTAGACTTGGGATGAAAGTAGACTTGTGCTTCAAAAGTAGAATTGAATTACAGAAAGTGCTCCTGGATTGTGTCATCGCAGAGTTGTCATACTCTTGCAAGACAGGAAGAAGGAGAGAAAAATTCAATTTGCTTGAGCTCAGCCTTGCCGTGTAGATTTTAGATGATATCAGCCTTTGAATTAGGAATGTTGCCGTGGCATTTAGGCCCTTGCAAGCTGTTGTGTTCATGGGAAACTGCAGAAACTCTGCTAAGAAGCAGATGGATGTGGGCAGAGAATGGATGAGGTTCCTTACTCCCAGAATCTCATGCTGGACCTATGTGACAAAGCTGAAGGGAACAGGTACGGGGGTGTGGGTGAAAGCTGGGTGACCAAATCTGGGCGGCAGTGGCTGCTGAGAAGTGGTTGGGTGGTGCATGGACTTATTTGAAGAGCAGTCACCAGACACAGCCTTGCATTTGTTTGTGCAGCTTGTAGGAAAAGCTTGTGCAGTTTGTAGGGAAAGGTTCTGAACCCTCACGTCCCTTGTATTTTGTTAATTAAGAAGTTGCAAAAGATTACACATTAGCGATGCTGTAGAATGAATGTTTTACGTGCATGGATAAGCTGAATGTGACTTCAGACATACACTTCTATGCCATTTCCCCACTAATTGCATTCAGAATTTAGAGCTGCCTGCAACTATAACTGGAAGCGCTTACTATGCTGTTATTTACTGATACAAAAACTTTTTAAATCACCTTCCTAGCCAGATGTTCATAAACAAGGGTTTGACAGTTGGTCCATAAAACAAGTCAAGCATTTCATCATTGTTCTCTTAGGTGGCTCTTTTGTTTAAGCATGTTTAACTAAACACATACATTTACTTAAGATGAACTGTAAAAATAACATCTGGAGATCTTTTTTCTGAAAGAAAATGCTGAAGGGTTTTATGCAAGGATCAAGTACATTTTCTAAACTGTATCTGGGTTTTGGAATTGAAGCTGAATAAATGTGCTTTTGTGAGGATCATTGGCCAGTATTATTTAAATGTTCTTTATACCTACATGGCACTCTATGGGGAATCTGCTCTCACCAAAGGATTCTTGTTTCTCATTCCATAATGAGTTTCTGTTTTCATCCTTGCCATCTGGGACCTTGACACAGTGCTGCTTGTTGCACTGGTGGAACTGGATGCAAAGCTCAGTCCAAAATATTTATTTTAGAATATTCTGTTCTGTGATAGACTGTGTTCAAAGAGGAACGTCAAAGAAGGAGCTGCCATGTGTTACATTTTAATCTGTGCTTGTATCAGTCTTATCTCTTTTATGTCTCTTTTCCCTTTTCAAGATACGTGAGATTCTTTCTCTCCTGAAGCAGCATGCTCTATTTTTTTTTTTTTTTTTCCCACTCAGTTTCTTAGAAAATCTTGCTAATAAGTTCTGGTTTGCTCACCTTTCAAATCAGTGTTACTATATGTTTTAGCTTTGCTGAGCATTGGTTTGGTTACTTTGCTTTTTCATATTCAGTTCACAACATGAATGAGAATTCTGCTGAAATTTAAAAAGCCCTAGGGAAAAAGATTGAGACAAGTGCAGTCAGATTTATAAAGTGGGAGATAAATTGGGAGAGCTTTTGCATTTCTTCAGCCACTTTGGGTGTTTTTTTGATGGATGGGCTGTCTCTCACTTGTGATTCCAAATAACGTTGGTTCATGTTCTGAGGGGTACCATGACTTTGGCTGCTCGTGATAATGGAAAAATGATAATCCAGAAATGCCAAAAAAAAAAGGGGAGAACAAAAATAATAGATATGAATTCCTAACCTAAGTCCATAGTTATTTTATGATTTAATTCTCAGGAATACAGCCTGTTTCATAATATGAGACTGGCATTTAATCTGAGCAACCTGACTGTTCTGAGAATTATGCAAGGCAGCATGGAGCTGTTTAATGCCTAAATGACAACAAAACATAAAGATGCTGGCCATAATTCTATCTGAAGTAGTATACTTCCCTTGGACGAGTACGTTCCTGATTTAAATATCTGGAACTACAGTAAATGGTATGAAACATAAATCCTGCCTGTGATGGCACCCAGGGACCAAAGCAGCCAGTCAGAAACCTCTCCTCACTGCAAATTTATCATTTGGTTTTAGGACCTGCATCCTAGACTTTGAAAGGACCTTTCCTAACCTGGTCCGTTTGTCTCATTTCAGCAGTGCAAAGAAGCTATAAAGCTGCCTTAATGTGAAAGGCTAAAAGTTCACCTGCCTTGAAGAGGTGGTTAAGAGCAAGCATATGCAGCTGATTAGCAGCCCTTGTTAAAGCCCTTAGCCCCAGGAAAATTAAAAAAATATATATCACCAACAATAACAGGACAGAAGAAAACAAAACCACTCCCAAATCTACTGACTCTTTGATGAATTCAGCTGTGCCAGATGCACAGGTCTGGTCCAGATGGATGACGTTTGCCCCATTTGCTTCCAGCGATTGAGTTGGAAGTGACCTCTAAAGGTCATCTGATCTAACTCCCCTGGAATGAGTAGGGACACCTACAGCTAGATCAAGTGCTCAGAGCCCCATTCAGTCTGACCATGAATGTCTCCATGGATGGGGCATCCGCCAGCTGTATGGGTAACCTGTTCCAGTGCTTCACCACCCTTACTGTGAAAAATATTTTCCTTATATCCCTGCTGAAGAATCTGTCCCGTTCTTTCTTATAGTGCCTTTTTAGACAATCAAGGACAACTCTCAGGTCTCCTCAGAGCCTTCTCCAGGCTGAACAGCCCCAGCCCTTTCAGCCTGTCCTCATAGTGGAGGTGTTCATCCCTTGGATCATTTTTTGTGGCACTCTCCTCTGGTTGCATTGCAACAGGTTCATGTCTCTCCTGTACTGTGGACTCCACATCTGGACACAGTGCTCCAGGTGAGGCCTCACCAGTACAGAGAAGAGGGGCAGGATCACCTACCTTGCCCTGCTGACCACTAGTCACTATTCCGTCTCTCTTCTCTTACCAGCAGCCTCTCAAATGCCTTCTACTGCACCCATCATAGAGCAACCCATGGAGGTGAATTGCTCCTGCTAGAGAGAGGAAGGCAAAGCAGATTAAGTGGTATGGCTGTCGCTGATCTGCTCTGTCCTTGGTGATCATGCAAGAAGCTGCCATCAGCTGCTTGGTTCACACTGTTTGCTTGAAAAGCTCTTTCCTGTCTCCCTTGAGAAACTCGGGCTGAGCAGTGAGCTGGCAGCTGGGTTCAGGTGCGTCCTGAATGGGACTCATCCTCCTTTAGTGATAGGCTGAAAAGTTTTTTTCCCTTCAAAACTCCTGCAGACTGGAGAAATTTCAAATGAAGAAGTAAGATAAAAGCCAACATTCTAGAACTTTGCAAACCTCTCCTTAGATTCGCATAAAAGATATTTCACTCATAGATGAGGAGAGAGAAAAGAGCAGCAAAACTTCAGAAAAAATCTGCTTGCTAGCTGTGATGCTCTCCATGTTCAGTTGCTGGAAAATCACAGGCAGAACATATGGGGCAAGACCCAATTAGCTGCTCCAGACCTGACAGGCTTTTAAGAGAATCAAGCTGCTCAGACAATGTTCTGATTTAACCACTCTGATCTCAGCAAGTGTCACAGGGTTAGATTTGTCCTCTCTGGCTACGCTGGAAACTTTGCAGACAGAAGGCAAAAAGAGCACCAAAGCAGAAGGCAACTTGAGGTCTCAAGTTTTGAAAAAAAGATCGTTTCAAACATTAACAATAGCTGAGAACTTTCTGCTTTAACTCTTTCCTTGGTTGTTGAGCAGAGGCTCAAACAGAATCCGGCATAATGCAGGGAACATATAATCTTTTGTGGTTTCAGCTGTCAAAGACAAAAATAGATCTATTTTTCAGACTGAGTGAATATCATTTTATTCAAAGACGTGATTTACTTCAATTTTTGGGTAGAGCTTATAAAGAATAGCAAATCTTACTGCTCTAGTGCAAATACCGAAAAATGGCATCTTCCTTCCAAAGTCTGGGGGTTACAACTGCTGAGACACCAGGTTTTTTAACATGAAAGAATGAAAAAAAAAAGAGCACTTTTCTCTGACTCCATTTGCACAGCAGTTGAATTGTTTGGGATAAAATTTTCCAGAGCATTTTGGCCTCGGGCAGATATTTGGCATGTAAAATTTCAGTCCAAACTGTTAATGATTGGCAAAAGCCAAGAGCGTCTGACAACCCGGGTGCTGTAATAGGAAGTGCCAGACAATTTTAATAATAGATGACCTTAGCAGCCCTGCCTCCTGTTTTATGGCTTTGAATGCTTTTGTTGTGCAAAGACTATTGTATGTTTTGTGCATGCGTTTTTGTGAATCTTTACTTACTTAGTTATTTATATTTTAATTCTGGGAAGGTTTTGCTTCAGTTAAGTTTTAGGTAACAGAGAGTTCCATGGGAGTAATTGCTTGATGCAATTAAGAAGTGCTTCCTCCTACCTGTTCTTCATTTACAGCCTCATTATTTAATTCACTAAATGTTTCTCAGGTTTGTGTTGTAGAACAGAGCCCCCAGAACCTGCCCATCTACCCCCTCTGTAAAATTCATGAGCTTTGTAATTCTGCTCCATAACTTCTTCTTCTCCCAAGTGAGCAATATGTGGGTTATTCAGTAGTGTTTCCCATGAGCTGCTTTGTAATGTTCCTGATGATACACATTGTCCTATTTTTGCCAGGCTTTTATTTTGCTTAGGGAGGACAGGATGACTAATTTCAGAAGTCGTATGGTGGGTGAGAGGGTGGTTTCTCTGGGAAGCCTGCAGTGTTTTTCCCATACTTTTTCTCTTGTGTACCTTATCAAGTTTCAGTTGATGCATTTGGGTTCGGGTTTCTTTTTTACTTTGGAAAACTATGCTAGAAGTATATTGAGAATAAAACTGCCGTGTATCCTTGAACTAAGAACCAGTGCACTACCACTATTCAGCCCGTGGGCCATGAAGATGATGAAAGGGCTGGAGCACTTTCCCTACAAGGACAGGCTGAGAGAGCTGGGGATCTTCAGCCTGGAGAAAAGAAGGCTCTGAGGAGACCTTATGACTGGCCTTCCAATACATGAAGGGGGCCTACTGGAAAGCTGGGGATGGACTTTTTATAAGGGCATGCATCAATATAATGAGGAGAAATGGTTTTAAACTGGAAGATTTAGACTAGATATTAGGAAGACATTCTTTACTGTGCGGGTGGTGAGACACTGGAACAGGTTGCCCAGGGAGGCTGTGAATGCCCCCTCCTTGGAAGCATTCAAAGCCAGTCTGGATGGGGCTTTGAGCAACCTGGTCTGGAGGGAGATGTCCCTGCCTATAGCAGGGGGCTGGAACTAAATGATCTTAAAGGTCCCTTCCAACCCAAGCCATTCTGTGATTCAATCATAAAATTGAGTTATAGACCTCAGGAGAAAAAATAACTAGAACTACTGACAGAACCACACGATGAGGCAAAAAAGAGCTTCTTAATGTGGATAATGTTTTCTAGCCCTTAAATGTTACAAAGCAATGCATTTTTCTTTAAAGTGGGAGAAAGAACTTATAATTTCAAACAGGGTCTGTCTGACATCATTTGGCTTTATCTTTAATTTCAGAAAAACACATACATGTTAAAATAATGAATGTCTCTTATGTTTATAAACCTGCATCTTTCTTGAAAGCATTGTCAAAGAGAGTCACATTTAAAGTGTTCTGATAACAAATTGCAAATAGCAGAAAGGTTAATTTCATTTCTGAACGGTGAGGTTGGTTCTGTGTGTGAATGTGTGTGAAATTGCCTTGCCTTTAAGTTCACTGCTCTGAAATATTAGCAGAAGAGCCCTTGGTGAAGACTGCCAGAAATTACAGATGAAATTTTCTAGCAGCAGGAATTTTAAGTTACAAGTTTTGCACACAACCCCTAATATAATCTAAATTAAAATGTGTTGTGCACAAGCGCTACAAAGCCTGGATTCTTCCTTAATCAGAATACAAGTTGAATTAATTTTGTGCACATAGTGTCTCACTTTGCTTCCTAAAGTATGCTGTTCATTTATAAAGACTTCTGATTTCTTTTCAAACAAGATCTTTCCTCTGTTAAACAGGGTAATGAAATATGACATTGTGAGAATGTTGTCAAGATCGCTACTTTTGGAGGAGAAATATGCCCCTTTTTTTTTTTTTTTCCCATGCTGAAAGTCAGCCAAGAGCACTGCCTGTGTTTTAAACTGCTTTGGAGGTACAGAGATGCAACAGTTCTTGAAGAGATTCCCTCTGCTTCCTGTAACATTTCTTATATTTTTAGTCCCTTCATTTTTTTGATTAATAACATGATAAGAGAATTTTTGTTTTTTTTTTTTTTTTGGAAGTACAAGCTGGGTCACAATAAACTCCTTGACAAGAAATGAGAACATTTACATGAATGTTCTGTGAATCCATATGAATGGATGGATTTTGTTGCCTGGGTTGGGTTGAGGTTGTTCGTTTTTTATTATTATTTTTATTTGGAAGTTGTTTTTCTATTATCCACCTTATTTTCACTTGAAGACTTGAGGTGATGCAGTGTCTGGGCTGGCTAATGGCTGCCCAGAGAGCCCCAGCTGTTTGATACTTGGCACTGCATTCTCCACATGCTCAGTGCTGCTTTATTATTAGTTGAGGCATGTGTTTCTCCTTGCTGTGAGAGACAGGAGAGTCAGGAGTCACTAGGGGACGAACGCATTAACCCAGTTCTGTGCACTGCCCTGCACGGCTCCCGGAGTAGCTGGAAAGAACCTCAAGATGCTTTAACCCATCCCAGCTGGCTGCCCCTGGGCTATTTGCCAAAATCAAGGATTATTAGTTTGCACCGTTCCATTGATAATGGCTCCCATGCTGAGGCCCCGGGGAAGGAGGCCAGCAGAGCAGCTGGCTACCCTGGCATCTCTCGCTGCCGATGACCTTCCTTGTACTAGAGAGATGCCCAGATGGTGGGGAAAAGTGTTTTCTACTCCGTGGGAGATGCAAAAGGAGTGGAGATGAGCTGAGAAAGCTAGTCATAATGTTATAATTATTGCACTTGTGCTGAAAAACTTTATGGTGGTGACCCAGATGTCAAAGGATACAGAAATGTCTATCTAAGTCTGCCGAAAGGCTGAAATAACAGCTTCCAGACATATGTACTATCCTTATTTACCTTGGCCTGACACATGCTTTCCTGACACTGTCAATAGAATAATTACTGCACTCAAACAGCGTGTTGAAGAAGGGGAATGGTTTTATTATGAAGTTAGAGATATCCCATTTGGGAGTTCTCTACCAGACATGAAGAGTTACCACTATTACAAGCCATTTATCATTGAGTCCTGCACTTCAGAGAGCTGAGAGGGCCCTTATGCTTGTGTCATCAAGATGTGAAAGCAATTGGATTTGTAGATGGAAAGAGAAATTGAAAAGTGTCATTTTCAATAGCAAAAAGTGCATCATGAAGTTTTCAAATCCTACAGAATTTGAGTATGGGAAGGGTGGTTAAAGGACGCCTTAGCTAATGAAGAGATATCTCAAAACACATCCTTCTAAATTTTTACAGCTCAAGCAAAGTATTATGTTCATGAATTTACCAGCTTAAGTTCAAGAAAGTACCAACATGTGAAAGTTTTTCTGTATTTTCATCATTTCCATCTATTTGTTTGGTTTTGAGATTGAGAGCAGAGGTCAAATCACAGGTGTAACAAACCACAGATAGAAAGTTTTAGAAAAAAACATCACCTGTTTAGTAAGCAACTTCCTCCATTGTTCTCTAGCACATTTAATTGCCCTCTCTTCTGGCAGGTGTCTAGTTGAAGAACTGAGGATATTGCTACTTGTCCAAAGCTAATGAGATGATTGCATGAGCCCCAGTGCTGGGGATCCTCAACAGCATGCTCTGTTTTTTTGCCACTTTCCCTTTTTTGAATGTAGAAGGAATCAGACATAAGGTAATAGTTAACATTCTCTTGGTTTGTACAAATTTACAACTGTACTCCTCAATGCAGAAGTCCTCTTCTTTAAGTCACTCACTGTGACTGACTTTACCTCCTTTGCTTTCTGTGTCTATGTGCAAGCTCCCTCATCACCAGAGCTTGCTCTCCATATGGCTACTACATCCTCACATAGCATCTAGTTGAGACCCCTGTGAGCTGACAAATCCTCCTGCTTTTG
The DNA here is from genome assembly GCF_019238085.1 of Lagopus leucura. Lineage (NCBI taxonomy): Eukaryota > Metazoa > Chordata > Aves > Galliformes > Phasianidae > Lagopus > Lagopus leucura. Next base: position 14,100,057 of record NW_024962262.1, read on the forward strand.
GTGGAGACATGCTGCCCATAGGCTGAACCTGCTCTTAACTAAGATACCTGCTTCTGTAAAGCAGCTTAATGATTCCTCATGGTCCTGAAGAGCTGTAGTAACACTACGTTTGCACGTAGGAATGTTTTTAGTTTGCTAAGGTGCTAGATAGCTTTTATAGCCAAAATCCAACAGAATAGCTTTGTCATAGTGCATTGCAGTTTAATTAAGACAGCTCATTTTATAGACATTCAGGAACATTACTCGCTGCTATCAGCTCTGGCTTCTTTTTAGATCATGTTTTATGTTGCATAGTATTTCTCAGGATAGGATTGTTGGTTAATTCTTAGCCAATAAAATGTTTATTAATTCACCAAAAATACCATTTTATTACTTACTCAGGAGTTAGTTAATCAAATTCAAATGTGACAGGTATTCTGCCCATGCACGGAGCTTTAGGATATTGTCCTACAAGTTACTGCCATAAACTGTATGGAGGTCAAACAGCTCTAGTAGACAGCAGTACAAAATACCAAGGCTTCTTTCTGCATTAATTTACAGTCAGCAGATCTTTACTATCTCTAATGATGCTCCTTCCAGTATTCCATGAATTAAAGGTAAAACAACATTAGAAAATTGGACTCTATTATTTGAAGAATTTAACATGAAAGGAACTAAAGAAATAGTACCAGAAATGGTCATTTAACATTACAGTTTAAGTCTCTCTCATACTTGTTTCCTCGGGCTTTTAATGGAGAGGCACGCATGCAGAATAACTTGGTTAAAAGTTTGAAATGTCGTCACTAAAGATATTCCAGATGATTTCACCAGGATAACTCCCTGTCATCTCCAGTAATGACACCAGGAGAAATACATCCCATGCCATAATGCTTCTGGGTGTTTTTGAAGGAGGCACAGAATTTCCTGTGGCTGGGGAAATCCCTAAGCTGCAGAGTATTGAAGGCTCACTGATTTTGTTTCAGGACTGTCAAATTCTGGTACTAAGTAAATTCAGAGATTTGATGTTAGAGGCGGTTTGTGGCTGGTTTGGGTCTGGCAGAGCAGTTTTTCTTGTGTTTCTGTGAGAACTTGTGAGAACTTGCTCATGCAAACGGTACACATTTCTGGACTGTAGAGCTTGTTTAAGCAAAGCTTTTTGTCACTTCTGTGACCTGGAAACATTAGGACAATGTTTGTACGCCTTCCAAAGATTCAAGAAACCACACAGTAACTCTAGTTTAATAACTAGAGCATGTTTTATATTTTATGAGAAAAAGAGGCTTTTGTTTTCAGCTAGTGGAGGTCCAACAGTATGTCTGCATTACACTTTTTTTCTCATTTTCTCTGAGGTCACATTAGTATGATGGCATTTTATCCTTTTTTACACTTTGGAGATTTTTTATTTTTCATCTGTCACTGAAATATTCAATCAAGACTCACAGAATCCTTAGAGTTGGAAGGCCATCTAGTCCAACTCCCCTGCATTGAACGGGAACACCACAGCTACATCAGGTTTCCAGGGCCTGATCCAGCCTGGCCTTGAATGCCTCCAGGGATAGGGCATCAATCACAACTCTGGACAGTGCCTCACCACCCTCACTAGAAGACTTTCTTCCTTATATCCAATAGTGTTAGCCTAGCTTGAGAACTGAAATTTTTCCAGATTCTTCAATGTCTTCCAGTGCTCATTTACATCTGCTTTCTTCTTTACCTTCCAATAGAAATGCTTCCTGAATGTCTGTAACACAGTGCTTTCATAAATAGCAAACAAAAATCCATTAAAGGCCATACAGTCATGTTTTATGTATTTCTTTCCTCATCCACTAGAGCTCTAGGGGGAAGAGTGATGTCATTTTGAAGGAACATGACAATGTTTAACCTTACAGGAAGAGGTTCACTGAGCAAGCAGATTGAACAACTTCCACAGGAGGGAGTTTGAAGAAACTGCTTCCTTTGACTAAAGCTAGCCTTAATGACAAACCCACCTTAATGAAGCCGAAATTATAGCATTGGAATCAAGAGGTGCAAAACTAGAGTGGCGTAGAGTGAGTTCACAAAGACAACTAAAAATCAGAAAATACAGAAATACAGCTACACATATTTTACTTCATATAAACACCATATTATATAGAATTTTGTATATTGGCCAGTCCCTTTTAACAATCCAGCTTAGGAGCTCTTACCCAGAGGTCAGGTGGCAGTGTACAGAATTTACAGTTTTGCTATTTTTTCACAATGAACTTGTGACTAACTCAATCCTAGGAAGTGATTTATTATTGAGAAGATGAAAGAAGCCTATTGTTCTTACTTCTTGGAGTAGTTCTTAAGCAATGGAGACTTTGAGAAGGTCATTATTCTGGACACTGTGAAGTTCTATAAATTCATAAAGCCTTGAGAATGCTGATAGTGGTTAAAGCAGCATGTGGATAGAGTATACACCCATGCCAATGAGGTTCCAGATGATATTGCTATCTGTTGATTTTTCCCTCTCTTTCATCTCTTTCCCTGCATTTATTTTGATTTTCCTCTTTTCCCCTCTTTCCTATTTTTCTCCTTCCCTTTTTCTCCCTTCTCTTTTAACCTCTACAGGTTTCCAGTACAATGGCAATGGAGTTTTATATGTGAAAAAAAAGCTAGTTGTGGATGTAGGCTAAAATTAGTCTTTTTTTTTTTTTTTTTTTTTTTTTTTTATTTCTTACATACATGCCTGTCAGCTACAAGAAAAAACTAACAAACCATTAGACTCCCTCAACATCATGTCCTGAGTTTTCCATCTTATTTTTAGGCTTGTCTGCCAGGTACATCTTTGCAAAGCTGCTCTAAGAGGAACTGAATAGTTTCACCCTTGGCAGATAGGGTCCAAGGCCCTGTTGAGGTCAAAATGGCACCGATGGCTCTGTATGACCAAAAATAGCAATAGAAATAGCATTACAGTGACACTGTAGATTTCTTTATGTGACAGTACTGCGGTTTTCTCTTAGGAGAAGGGTGGCATCTATTGTGGTAATATTTTGTTGTATTATTATTATTTGCTATTCTCACCTGTTATTTGCATTGCATTAGATGCTCTAAACAAGATTGGGGTCCTGGTCTGCCTTTATCACTGCAGTGATAAAGGACAAACCGTGAGTGATTCACCCTGTGATTTGCTTGTAAAAAGAGAAGGTGATTTTCTTTAATTTAGTCTTTGTCATGTATATTACTCTAAATATAGTGCTTGCTATGTGATTTTGTGGACAGGAATCAAGAGGAGGCCAGATTTGCTTTTACCACAGCCAGCTCTGAGGAGCAGCATCTAAAGTTTCTGGATTGTGCACTGTAAACTATTCCTCTGTGCAGTCACAGAGCTTTCTTCAAAATAGCAAAAGTGCAATAATGCAGCCCTAAAGCTTTGCCAGTGATATATGTCTCATAGAAGCATTTTTCAAGTAGCAAGTGTTTTGATGATGCTTTGAGGGCTTTGTTTATGGATTGGGTCTGGCAGGCACTGTAAAGTTCATGCAAATCATTCCTTGGTTGATTACTAATGAGAAACATTCATCTGGATTCTCCCACACCACCGTTTTTGCCAAAATTCCCTTAGTGACTTGCCTTTGCTACAACCCAGGCTCTGTTTCACAAAACACAGCTCTCGCTAAATGATGCTGACATGGATCCCCTGTCCAGCTGAGACAGCTGAAAGGCAAGGACATGATTTTCTGCCTCCCCCCCTTCATTCACTCCTGTCTTCTCTTCCAAACACACACTCACATGCCTACACACACATGCATTGTCTATACGTGTCTTACTCTGATTGCCGCAGAACTGCTTTGCCCAGAGGTTGCTTCATCAGTCAGGCTCATGCACAGTTTATTTAAGGGCATCTGCTCATTTCTATAATATTTGGAACAGTCTGCCCAGGGAGGTGGTGGAGTCACTGCCCTAGAAGCATACAAGAAACATTTAGATGACTGAGGGACATGGTTTAGTGGGGAAGAATTGGTGGTAGTCGGATGGTTGGAATGGATGATCTTATGACTCTATGATGCAGTTCTTAAAAAAATGCAGGGAGAGGTGAATACCTAGAATGGCATCTCTGCCCATGCCATTAACCTGAGTTTTTTTTTAAAGGGGGCACAGGCAGGGGTTCTATATCTATATACCTTGTAGCAGCTTTACAAAGAGAAAGATTGCATGCCAAACAGATGGCAAAATATAAAAGCAGAAATAAAATCTGTAATCATGTGGTTAAGGTGAATAAGGAACAACTATTCATGATTTCTCAAGATGAACAAAGTGGAAGATGTGCCTGGAACTGCCAAAAGCCTTGTTTAAGCAAAGCGAAGGGTGCATGTTTCCCCACTCAGTTGTTACCATAATATCAGGACTCTGAAAGCCAGAGATACAAATGGGTTTGAGTGAATTTAAAATACATGTATAAATAAGTGTACTGTAGGGTTTAGTGGAAAGGGATGAATCAGATCATGTGGGATAGGTGCCTGATAAAAAGGATAGTTCAGTTGTGATCTCTAGCACTGGCAGTGAGTAAGCACTCAAAGTACAGGAGCTAATAATAGCTTGTTCTTTTCCTGCCTGTTTCTTATTCTGATTCCCTTTACATTTGCTGCTGACCACTGTCCTTAGTTTGGGACAGAACAGTAGTGGTTATGCTGCTCAAATGGAAGAGCTATCAAACTCTTTCCCCTCTTTTATTGGAATGTGTCTGGATAATCTAACCTATATATTAGAAACAGGGAAGCTTAGAAGTTTAATGATGTCTAAACTGAAAAAGGAAATGTTCTGGAGGATCTTGGACATGATCATGAAGGCCTTGATCAACACCCATTTAAACTGGTGCGTGTCCTTGGGACACCATGAACCATTTGAGCTACTAACACTCCCACTTTTTTCTTATTACACTGAGAAGAGCCTTATGAAACTGAGGAAATGAGTCAGATGCATCAAAAGCTTCTTGAAGCCCAGAAGTGGTGAGATTTGAATCTCCAAGAAGACAGTAATACTGCCTTGATCTCTAGCTTGCAGCTGAATAGTAATTCACAGTTGCTAATAAAGAAAAAAGAAGACTGACATAAGGATAAAGACAGTGGCAGACCATAAAGAGTTTTAAGGAAGAATTTTAGATAAAAACACCAGAAGATTTTAGAATAAAAACATTTTCCTTGTTCTGATAAGATTCCTCCATTTAGAGAGAAAGAACAGTCCTTCTTTGCTACTGCCAGTAATACATGGTCCCACTGATAATACAGGTTTGTTCTAAGAGATGCAGGCAGAATTAGATTTGTACTTTTTCAGGGAAAATTAAAGCTATTAGAAATCAACTCTATATTTAGTCTCCAGACATTCAGCAATTGGTGTTCCTGGAGTACACAATCAAATCTGTAGGCCCTAGAAGGTTTTCTTTTTTCTCTGCAGAAACCAAATTGTAACAAGCATCTCACAACATTTATTACCAGCTGCTGCCTGGACTATCCTAATCCTTGCTTTACATATTGGCAGGCAACTCCATTCCTGGAACCAGATCTTTTTTTCTTTTCTTTTTTTTTTTTTTTTTTTTTTTTTTTTTTTTTAATCTTTCAACACTGGGAAAAAATAGACTGTTTTTTTCCAAGGTGCAAAATTGTCACTCTCAAGCCATGGAGACCTGTCAGTGTTAGTTATTTTGGTTTGCTGTTGCGCATTCACATAGTTGTCTTCACTGGGGTGTCAGAGCAGCATGCCTGAGCACTGCAGCCACTGTTGGGCTGCTAGTGTCCAAGGTGGAAACTTCCCATGCATGTGTGTGTAGACACACAACCAAATCTGTGTTTGCACACATGAGTGTTTTTATGCATCCAAGAGAAATACAGCCTGGCACTATCCAAAAACACAACAGAAACCATTGGCAGTGGCAGGCAAAAAGACAGGATGCCCAGAGAGTTTCCTTCTATGGGGAAATTCAGTACCTGTCTGGATACCTACCTGTGTAACTTATTGCAGGGCACTTGCTTTAGCACTGGGTTTGGACTTGATGATCTCTTGAGGTCCCTTCCCACCCTTGCAGTTCTATGATTCTCTGATTCTGTGAAATGACACATCCCAGGGCTAATACTGAGAATCAAATAAAGATTATACACTTAAAAAATAATACTGAACAGATAAATAACTTGTGGCAGGGGTTGGCAGAAGTAGGATGGTAACAGCACTGGTGATGAAGGGCAGTCCCCAAAAGCACAGTTGGAAGTATACATTCTTGTTATCTGTGCAAAGCAATACTCTGGCAAAACCAGAAGGTGATTCAGGCAGCACCTGTTATACCAGAGAAGGAAATGAGGGCAGTTTTCCAAGACTGTGTGGGTATTTTTATGGATGACAAAGTTACTCTTAACCTTCCAGAATGCAAACTAATAAAATAAGTTGTTTTACACTATGTACTGTGTTAGGAAATAGTTATCGTTAAAGGAATTTTATTGTTCTTCTACTTTTTCTAGACCCAAAGATTTCATGAGAAAGATATATATTTTTTCCAATATTCTGCTTGAAAGAACTGTAAAACCACATCAACTGTTCAGGCAGATTTTTCTTTTTACCTCTCTGAGTGCCAATTCTAGATATTTGTTCTTCAAAGGTTTCATTGCCTTCTACTATGACAATTTCTTAATAGAAATTAACTCTTGTTCTGCCAAATTGAGGCAAATTTCTAGTGTTAAATGCTTTCAAATTTTATGTAATACGAATATGTGAGGATTCAATTATCATGTAGAATGTTCACAGGAGCTCAAACTTGATCTTTTCCATTCTTATACTGCTTCATCATCTCTGATTGCTTTCCAATTTAATTATTTCATTTAGGAATTAATTTTGTAATTATTTCTTAAGATTTTTCAAATGTAAACTTTCTATCTTCTGCCAATTTAGTTTTTATAATTCCAAGAGATCATAAACTTTTAAATATCTGCCTAAGCTTATGTACATAGCCTTTAAAAATTAGCTATGATCAGTGAAAGCATGAAATATTGCATTTTGAGTCTTCAGATATGTGGCTTATCTACTTAGTATACTTATCTGTGTTCAGTGTAGCACTGTTATGTCTAATATGCCTTAATAATCATATATTCACACACATCTCAGCACAAAACTTAAGCAAGTTGGGTTGATTCACTTCTTTCTTCCTTTCTTTCTTTATTTTTTTTTTTTAAATCCTTTGTAACTCTCTCATTATCTTTCTTGCTGAAAACTAACAAACTCACCAGCACATTCAACAGGAGTTGTCTCCAGCTCTAAGGCTAGTGTCCTGGTTATTCTCCAAATAGGCATTATGCCAGGACATGAAGCAGACTGCTGTGGTAGCACTGATGGATGATAGTCTCCCGTTCCTAGACTCAAGCCATCTATCGAACTTCCATTAATGCATCACTCTGCAGCATTAATATAGTTAAACTTGGGATTTTTCTGGATCCTCTCAGAAATGTGGCAAATTTATTGGCTTTCCTTTCAAGTGACTTTATCTGTTCCTTTTTCTCTGCACCTCAGAGCCCAGACTGGTATTTCCTTTAGATAGATCATCTAAAGACTCTCTCCATGGCTTGTCAGCCCTGTGCAGGTGGGGCACGCATCAGCTTCTCTGTAGAAGCAAATGCCAACAATCTCTTAAAAGTTCAGAACAAGATCTTCCATGTTCAGAAATCCAACTGAGTTTTCCATCACTGCAATGCACAGTAATAGTTTTCACTAATCAAGCAGCTATATTTCATTTGCAGAATGCTTTACAGATGGTACTCATGCCTCCTCTCAGTGCTCATAGAATCACAGAATCACAGAATCGCAAGGTTGGAAATGACCTGCAAGATCATCTAGACCACCCTCCCGTTCCTATTAGTACCACAAGCACTAAACCATATTTCTTAGCTCCTCATCCAGGCACCTCTTGAACACTGCCAGGGACAACGACTCCACCACCTCCCTGGGCAGCCATTCCAGTGCCTGACCACACTCTGAGAGAAAAAGCTTCTCCTAATGTCCAACCATACATCAACTCATGTGACGTATGAAAGCATTTCATTGGAAAAATGAGACAGTGTATTCAAGATCACAAAGAAGGAAAACCTGCACCTGGTTAAAAAGCTATACATGTAATCAGTAGTCTTGCTATTGACCTCGTAGGTTTTAGATTAGTGCCTGTAAATGCAGAGTTAGATTTCAAGAACTTTTGACTCAGTCCTTATCAATATAACTCAACTCAACACGATTATATTCTGGACACAAGATGTCCCAATGCACCTAGTAGGATTTATCAGGAGTGTTGGTCCCCAGCACTCTGCCCATGATTGATTCCTGTGGTAAGAAAAAAAAAATGGTGACAAAGCCATGTACTTAACACAAGCACAGTTACATATAAACTCACATTTCCGTGAACAGGAATTCCTTGGCAGGAATTAGAGGAAACTTTTTTTTTTTTTTTCCTACTGAAATCTTAGAATCATGGAATCATAGGGATTGGAAGGGACCTCTGGAGATCATTGAGTCCAAAGCCCTGCTAAAGCAAGTACCCTACAGTAGGCTGTGCAGCAAAGCATCCAGGCAGGTCTTGAATATCTCCAGAGATGGAGACTGCACCCTCTCTGAGCAGCCTGTTCCAGTGCTCTGTCACTCTCACAGGAAAGAAATTATTTCTCATGTTCATGTGGAACTTCCTGTGTTCCAGTTTTTGCCCACTGCCCCCTGTCCTATAGCTGCACATCACTGAAAAGAGTCTGGCCTCTATTCATTTTACTCCTGCCCTTTATAAATTTAGAAGCGATGATTAGATCCTCTCTGACTCCTCCAGTCTGAGTAATCCCACGTCTTTCAGCCTTTCCCCATATGAGAGATACTCCAGGACCCTCATCATCTCTGTGGCCCTGTGCTGACTCTCTCCAGATTATCCCTGTCTTTTTTGAACTTGGGAGTCCCAAACTGGACATGGTATTCTACATGTGGCCTCATCAGGGCAGAGTAGAGGGGGAGGATCATCTCCCTTGGCCTCCTGGCTGTGCTCATTTCATGCACCCAGGATACCATTGATATTCTTGGCTGCAAGGGCACATTGCTGACTCATAGTCAACCTGTTGTCCACCAGGACACCTGTTCTGATTGACATTCAATCTAACACCTCTCTCTCTCACTTCCCTGTTGAAGCCATGGTAGCCGCATTTGTGGACTCGAATGTCCTTGTTGCCATCTCCCTTACATTTGCTTTTCTTTCTGTCTATTCCATTGCCATTTGAATACTCTGAAAACTGTACCTTTTGAATCCTACTGCCTTTGATTTGGTTTTCTGTACTGTGAGTAGTTTGCTGTTGTTTCAGTTGTCTGATCTTGTAGACAGACTGAAATACATCTAATAATTGCTCTACAGAGAAAAGAAGCAATGGTTAAATGCAGCCCGTGATAACAGTCACGAGATGAGGCTGTTTCTGCTTGGTTTTCACATGGGACTTGAAAGATGCATACAGGATGGGAAGAACTTAGCCTGCTCTCCATTTCATTGTATCATCTGCTCCACATGCTCCATTCTTATCTCATAATAATGCTGTAACTCAGTTATGAATATTTGATCTAATATGCAATTTCGTGCCTGACTATGACTATAGCTGCATTCGTCTGCAGAGATGGACAAGGCATCTCCTGCATTTCCCAGGTGCTACAGGAGGATCAGTATGGCACAGTGCATGGAGAGCTCAACAGATCACACCTACAGAAAGAAAGTGTGGCCTACCATAACTATTGAAAGTCTAGCTTTTAAAAGATGAGATCAAGCAAATAAGCATGTCCTAAGGACTTCTTTGAATTGTATTGTGCCCTTTCACCTCTGACTTTCTCTCTCAGCGTTCACTAGCCATGAACATTTAATATGGCCACTACTGCCTCCCAAGGAATGAATGACAGGTTCTGAGTTTCAAAGCTTAATCTGAAAAGCAATGCATATACATCAGTATTGAAAAGAAGCATCGCACCCAGAGCAAATCCTTTTTCATAAGCCCACTTATTAAAAAAAGTAATGTAATATCATGAGTTTTCATTAATGCAGTCTTCAATAAGCCTAAAGCAAATCCTTGCTGGCTGAGCACTTGCAGTGCTTTTGTACTGAGCTAGCTGAAAGTGCTGAAGGCTCACAGTCAGTGTATGAAGAGCAGGGGGCACGCTCTCCAGGTACAGCTCTACTGGAGTAGATGTTGTTAAGTCCTCAGCTGTTGTTCCCACAGAAGATGGATATGGATGTTTCATGGAAATAAGAATGCTGATTTTCAGCTCCCAGAGTGCTTTATACCTGCAAAGTGCTAGAAAAAAATATGAACGAATTCTCACCAGTAGGTGAATATTACAGTGTTTGTTTTGCACATATGGAAATTAAGGTATGGAAAGGTCATCAGGCTGACTCAAGGCCACACTGCTTTTCAACAACAGATTTAGGATGAAAAAACAGGCCTCTCTGGGTACATCAGTTGATCATGCTGCCTTGTAGCAAAATGTAGCTCAAGTTTCCTAAGCATAAAAAAAAATCCTGGGGAAGGAGTCCTTTCCCTCTTTGCTTCTTCAAAACAAACAAGCTCCCAAGCTACCACACCCTGTGTTTACATGTATCATTAAATACTTTCCAGTTGCTAGCCAGAAAACTCAGCAGAAAACCTGTAGAACACCAAAGTAACTCTCTTCTTTTAAATAATTGATGATACCAAATAGCAGCAGTGTTGTGCCAACAAAGAGATTGGTCTCTCAAAATATTTTATTCATTATGCCTCCAGAAACCCAAAGCCTTGTTTTTGAAAAAAGCAAATTTCAGAAGTTGGCTCTCAGTTCATCTAAAACATCTGCTTATTACAAGTTTTGGTGCTACAGCACTGGTGCTCCCCTCTTCAGCTTTAAATAGTATGTATGAAGTCTTGGCAAAGAGATCAGGAAGGAGAAAGAGCAGTATTTGCCAAATACGCATTTTACTTTATGAGGCTACAGTGGTGCATTTTAGTGATATGTGTGTTGAAGGGAATCTACTAATCCGATTAAGTAACAGAACAAGAAGGAATTAATTCCAAGGTTTAGAAACACCCTATTCTATGCGGCTGAAAGTTTATATTCCTGGATAAAGAGGTTAGAAGTCTTGGAAAACTAGACTTATATAAAACAGCCTAAAATTGGTATTTCTCCATGGTGTTTGTAAATCAAGGTCACATGTCAGAAGACTATGTTGTGATAAATCTGTCTGACAATTAGATGGAGAGGGCATATCAATGTTAAAAGGTATTCTTTGTACACTGTGATCTGAAGGCAATGTAAACACCACAGCAGCATTATGAAATAGCAAATTACATTCCAGATAATAGCAGATATTCATGATGCATGGTTTTACACTTTAATGTGATGTGTTTCTCTCAGTCATGTTAATGTTTTAAATTATGCAACGTTCCTTTCTTCATGCTTTTTTTTTTCCCCTCCCCCCATTAGAAGGGACCAGTGCAAATGCACCTCTCTCCCCCTCTCCCACTCCTTCTCTGGCTCACTGCCCCTCTCCTCCCCTTTACTCTTTCTTCTCCCCTTTCTCCTTCTTCCTTCTTTTTTTTTAACAGTGATGCTGGGAGAGAAAAAAAAGAAAAAAAGAAAAAAAAAAAAAAAAAAAGAAGAAGAAGAAAAAAAGCCTGAACTGAAACTGTCTGTGTGCAGGAAATTAATAACAAGTAGTTTTAAGATTTAAAAGCTAGGATTTTATGTTATATATTTACAGATTCAATCTGTGTACCAGGCTTTGATCCAAGCCTTAGCATGATGACTGGAATCACTCCGATTAACCCAATGATACCAGGCATGGGGTTAGTGCCACCGCCACCGCCAACAGATGTGCCTGTAGTCAAGGAAATAATTCACTGCAAAAGCTGCACACTCTTCCCTCCAAACCCAAGTAAGTGGGCCTGATGAAAAAATGTTATTCTCCTAGATGTATTTTCTGAAACTTTTTTATCTGATAAAAACTATGGTTTGTAAGTAAAGTAAGGCATGTATGGTGTTTCCTTACAAGTTCTGCTCTGTGTTTAAATCATGGTGGAGTGTCAGAGCATGTTCACTCATCTCTGCAAGGTCATATAAAAAATTACACAGCTTGCACAAAAAGGAAAATGAATTACTTAAGGCTAACAGTCTGAAAAACTACACTACTACTTGTAGTACACATCTGTCTTTCTTTTACATCAGTGTCACAAACTATAAATCTGCCCAAACCAGCAGTGTTTGTGCAAGTGTGGTAAAAGCATCACTGTGAATAATAAGTTCTCGAGATGTCCTTCAGAGAGGTTTGAGTCAGAAGTCCATCCTGCAGATGTTTCTGAGCCATGGATAGAGAATACCAAGGTCTTTCACCCAGTGAGCTCTTCCTGGTTACCCTCCCCATGGCCAGCTAGTGGAAAGCCTTAGTGCAGTGATAACTTGCTAAACAGGCAAAGAGTTTGGAGTTCTGCCCCAAATCTCTTCCACCTGGCTTTTGAGCTGTAACTGGGGAACCTAAATTAGATTACTCTCTGAAGATGCCCATGTCTCTGTGTTGGTTATATGGCACCAATCCTCTTTATGTCCACCCATAGATGGAACCAACCTAGACTCATCTATGGATGAACACGGATGGCCCTGAACAGAGCACATTATACCCAGGCTCTGCAAAGCTACAGCACACCACCAAGATAGAAAGAAAGGGAAGCTATCGTTTCTCTCCTACCATTTCTGGGGAGGCAAAATGCAGATGAGTTTCTCTTTGGGGACCAGGCTTCCTTCTGCCTCTTCTGGGACTTTGTGCAAATGGAAAACTTCTCACTGAGCCACCACAATGAGGGCAGAGCAAAAAGCCTAATTTTGTGCCAGCCCCAGGAATTTAGTTTTACAGCAATCAGACCAGATGCTTTCACCATCATTATGAAGGCAAAAGAGAAATTTAAGCAAATAATCTAGTGGTCTAGTTTGCAATGTAACTGTACGGTTTAATCAAACTGTGTGAATGTATATATGGTTATATTAAATTGTAGCCCCCTTTAGTATGTTAAAGGGCCAAAAAAAAAAAAAAAAATAATGATCAGAGAATTACTGTTAGATGAGTACTCTAGCAATTTACATCTAAACAAGGGGAAGTGTTGTGATAGAGCATATTTTTCACACAGCCCTCAAAAAAAATTAACACTTTTCTGATTTAAGTGTCCATATATACGTATATACATCAAAATAAAATTTCTAGCCACTCCATCTCAAAAGGACTTGTAAACAGTGAGGTTATCCTCCTTGCACACCGGCATCCGCTCCATTATCTGGCACAAAGACAGAGGAGATAACCGGCGGAGCGCCTTCATCATCATGTCACTTGATTGTGTTTCCTGCCTTGTTTTTCTGTTTGCTCTGGTCCTGTACTCTGAGAAAGAAATGAAATTATGCTAAAACTAGGGAAGGGTGTCCAGTCCTCCTGGCTTCATGGGCTCCTTTTCAGGGGGCTTAAACTGCTGCAGCTTGATGAACGTAGTGAATGCTGGGTGTAAGCAGGAGATGGTGAAGGTACAGAACCTTTGAAACAGAGTATTTTTCTTTTTTTTGTGTGTATTTTCTAAAAGGAGACAGTGTAGGGAAAAGAAGATCCTTTTAAACCTTAGCCTGGAGAATGACAGGAATTAGGCTCTGAAAAGCCTCCTAAAACTTGAAAAGGTTTAGATTCAAGTAGCCAGTTCTGGACAATTTCTGCACCATTCAATTATTTTGCTTCTCCGTCTCTCCCGACTCCATGCTATGTCAAATAACTGTTGCTGCCCTGAAATGAATAGAACCAATGGATCAAAAGACAAATTTTGTATTCCAATGTGATTTCTGTTTTGACTTAGATCTTCCACCACCTTCAACAAGAGAGAGACCTCCTGGGTGTAAAACAGTGTTTGTTGGAGGATTACCAGAAAACGCAACAGAGGAAATTATTCAGGAAGTCTTTGAGCAGTGTGGAGATATAACAGCAATTCGGAAAAGCAAGAAGAATTTTTGTCACATTCGTTTTGCAGAGGAGTTCATGGTTGATAAAGCCATTTACCTTTCTGGTACTTCACGTTCTTTAATGGATTTTCTTTGCTTCTCATTTGTATTTTGTGATGCTAATGTTTGCTTATTTTCTTAGCTTTTATCCCAGCAAGTCCTTTTTTGAGCTCAGTGGCTCTAGCTTGGAGTGGTAAGGGGCAATTCTGCATTTGTCTGTGTCTGCCAAAACTTGTGAGCCGTTTTGTATGTTGAGTACCCAGGAGCAATTTCCTGCCATCCCACAACAATGCAGCAGACCCTGAAATTCACTACAGAACAATCTTGTTTTCGATTTACACAGGTTTATGTAGTTTTGCTCACAGGTTGTAGAAAGAGGAGGGCACCAGGCCAGGAACGCTGCTGTTTTCCAGTGCCAATTTCTGTGATAGCCTGGCAATTTCATTGGCATATTTTTATAGATTTGAAGAGCAGTGTGAATAAAGTCTGCCTTTATGTGTACAACCACCTGGGTTAGATTCTGATACCCATCTGTGGGCTGTGCCTTTTGTCTCCCAGGGTCATGAATGCCATAGTATTTTAAGTGTAAAGTTCCAGAATCTCTTTTACGTTCCCACAAAGAATCAGACCACAAAACCGTAATTCACAGGGGATAAAAAAAACTCAGCCTTGCTTTCTCAAATCAGGCTTCATTGGCTGTCAATGCCCATTACACGAGGGCTGACTTCCCAACCTACCCAAATGAGCCCTCCTCCACCTTCATAAGTTGGATTCTATTGCCTATGTGTCTCCACTGACCAGTTCACCCCTGAGTCCTGTCCCTCTGTTCCTCTGGGACCCTCTGTCTTTGTCCCCACAAGTATCATGTAACACCTTCACCCTACATGCAAAGTACTTAGAAATGAATGAGGGCTGGAGACAGCTCCTTTATCAAAGCCAGTTGACACAGACAGGCTTACCCATCTTATGCAGGGTTACTTTGAGGAGACCCCAAGTGACCACCAAAAGAGATCTAGGGATGCAGTTAATGATTGGGGTACCTTGTCTGAGCTCCCATCCTAACCATTTTTTTGTTTGCAGCAAGACATACCCTCAATGTTCATAGAAGGCTCACACAGCTAGAAAGCAGTGGTTTCCTAAACCACCATTGACTTCTTAAAATGAAAGGAATAAAAGAACATCTGAGCTCTTGAAATCTATGGTCAAGAAAAAGTTCTCTGTCACATTTTTTTCCTTCTAATCTGGCTGCCTTATTTAAATTTTAGTTCAAACAGCTATACAAAATTGTGAATTTTATGATAGTTTTATGAGAATTTTATGTGTATGGATTTCTTAAAATATTTCTGCATTTTGATGTTTCTTTCAGATCTTCACTTCTTTATACATTTTTCTTCCTTTTTTTTCATTTATTTATTTTATTTTCACCCCATTACTTCGTCCCTCCTCATCCTCTCCTCCCTTCCATCCTTCCTGTTTATGTGTTTATTCATGCATTACTTCCATGACTCTGTACCTTATGGGGGCAGGTTACAGACCTTGCAGAAGAGGCAGTGCATTTCCCAGCTTCTGTCCTAAGGAGGTTCCAGCTCCACCAGCAATAGAGCACTTGTGGAGGAGCCAAGAGAAGGCTCACAAAATGCAGTAGGAGCTGGGATTACTCTATATAATAAATTATTACAGTAACAAGAAAGAAGCCATAGAAAACTGCAGAAATGTACAGACAGCCATCCTGGGGCAGAGCCAGTGTCCCATTATCTCAGTTTTCCAATTTTCTGTAGCTCAATGCTCCATTTGTCTCAAAGCAAAGTTTTGTTTTAGTTTTCTGTGGAAAAATCCTGGAGCATCAGATCTGATGTTTACTAGAAATGTTCCTATTCTGTTGTGTGCCCTCACTTATGTGTGCACCCAGAACAAAGGAGGCAAGAAGAGATGGAGGAGGCAGATTCCCTTTCTCATCCTCTTTTTATTTTTTCTGCCAGCGTATTTCTGAGTTCTTGGTCCTTTTCTCTGTACTGTTCTCTAAGCCTTCCTTCTTCCCCTTCATTTCATCACAGTCACTCTTCTGCCTCCACTGCCTCTACTGCCTCTTTCACCTTCTCTCCCCATCTTTCCTTTCTTCTCCTTCTAAAACTTTTAATTTAGTCCCTCTGACCAGATCAGGAGAAGCAAGCAAACAAACAAAACAGTAGAGCTGAGATGGAGAGAAGAGAAAAGCAGGGGTGCTTAGCAAGTAACTTTCCCTTCTTTCTGCCACCAGCAGTGATTTCTGCAGACCTCCGCAAATGAAACAAGGAACACTGAATGTCTCACTGAAAGGCAGGGAGGTCAGGCATTAAGGCAGGGACCCTTTTATTTTTACTGAAATATTATGTTTTTCTAATCAAATTTGTATTGTTTTCAAACATAACATATTCTGAAATGATGATGGAAAAGCATACTGTTACGGCCTTTTATTTTCCCTGGAAGAGACAAGAGAGAAATACAAACAGAATTTGTGGTAAATACGGTATGCGTGTTATATTAGGGAAGAATCCTGCCTTTGATATCTGTAACATAGTGATAATTTTGTCTACCTAATCAGTTTTATCTGTCTACCCCATCTAATCTCATCAAACACAGTATTTATCCTGTGCTTATCATCAGAGTAATGCAAGTGACTAGAAAATCCATTAAGCAGTTTAATCGCTGAATTTTTTCCTTTCTACTCCCAACCAAAATTGTATAAAAGGAGACAGGGAGATGGGTAAGAAACCCATGATAAAAAAAGTTGACTTTAGGAAGGTTTTCATTTAGCCCTGGAAATTGCATTTTGATCTCCCAAGGAGAAGGCTTTCCACAATCAACATGTCACCCCATGGGAAAGCTTTTTCTTCAAATTCTACATACTTTGCTCTTGTGGCTAACGAGTCACAAACTCCTGCAAACCTGGATGGCCCTGTACTTGAAATAAGGGCCAAACAAGTTGCTTCAGACAAACCTGCTTATAGCCCAAAAGCCTAAGGATGCATTTTTTTCTATGACAGTATCCTCCCATGTGAGTTTTCCTTTAGTACTGTATACTGGTTTTTGTTTCATGTTCTCAATGATCGTCAGCACTCTGATCTAGATCCCCAGTTAGCAGCTGTTGACTGGTCCCCAGTATAGCAGCACTCAAAGGTAAGTCAAACTATGGAGTTTTTACTAGATCAGTGATATGGAAATACTGTGTTTGATTTTTATTTAGCACCCTCATTAATTTTTCTTGCTTCTGCTCCTTTAAAGTGAGGATCTTGGCAATTTCCCAGCTTTTATTCCTCTGCCATTATGTATGTGAAACTGAAATAAAAAATGACAGGCCAGGCACACAGTTAATGCTAGCTGCAGTCCTGAGCAAAAAGCTAGGAAAAGGGTTTTGTGAGGGCAATTCATTGTCTGGGCAGGAAGGCGGAAAAGGCAGGTGATTCTCTTGTGCAGTAAATACCCTCAAACACCAATATGGATACATGGTGTTGGAAAAGAGCCTGCCATCCAGCTGCCCTGCAGCTCAGATCTGCCATCACAGATGGGTGCCTGAGGATCACATATATAAAATAGATCTGCCAGTCCTGCATCACTGCCTACACGGTGTCTTGCTGTCTGTCGACCTGTCAAGGAGTCTGTTCTTCACTGGAGAGGTCACTGGTCCTGTAGTGTCCCCAGAGCCTTATTTAGGAGGGAACAAGAAGACATTCCAAAGAGGGATTTGCTTTTTGTTTAGGGAAGGATGCCAAGCCCTGAGCAATCTAATCTAATTTTGAAGTCACCTAGAAAGGTGACTGGACTAGAAGATGTCTAGGGTCCCTTCCAAGTGAAGTTATTCTAAGTCTCTATCCTGGTGAAAACCACCTGGCTGGCCGACCACCTTCAGCCTTAACGATTAAATTAGCAGTGTGATTATCTCAGTGTGATTCACCAGTAATTTCAAGAATCTGTTCATCTGGAGGCAGATGAACAACCAGGCAAACTGGTTACCTGAAGGGTACCATTTGTCCAGTACCACAGAGGGTACTGGATTTTGGACTGCAATTTACACTGTACTATCCCCATTTATTTCAAAAATAAGGTAAGTCTTCAGTAAGACACCACTAGATGAGTGCATGTACAAAACTGTACAAGCACAGACCATTACAATAGTTGTTTTTCAGATTAAGCATGGCTTTGAGGACCTTGCTCCCTGCAGTGCTGCATTTCTCAGCGTGCCTATAAGCCAACATGCTCCTGCCAACAAGGCGAAAGATAGAGGAGAAGAAGAGAGAACATGTATTCCTGGAAAGGGCAGCCCAGCTGGGAGATCTAATTTTAGGTTCACAAGACCCAAAACCCTGGCAGTGTCCTTTCACATTGCTGATAACACCTTTTTGGCACAAAGCAGTCACTATGTGCGGAATGCATCTTGGGTATAACATTTGTCATGGTTATCAGAGTAACTGCACCACTGGTCCCATCATGTCTACATCTCTGGGGAGAAAAACACAAAACTGTCCCCTTGTCTGATCCGTGGAATTTTTTTCCACCTTCTGGCTTTGAGGGACATCTGAGACACTTAGTGTGAGCTTTCCAGCTGGTATTCTTGCTGGAAAATGAAAGATATATCTCCTCCTAACTGACAGGCTACTTAACTCCACAAGAGGTTTGAAAGGAAAACGTCAAGCAAAAAGCACCCAGATTGTTTGTTTTGGAAGATGAGTGGAGTTAAATCCACCCAATTGATCACCAGTTGTATTCTTCAGAGGTCAGTTCAGGGGCTGGCCCTGTTTAATATATTTACTGATCGTTTGGACAAGGGGATTGAGTAAGTTTGCAGATAACACCGAGTTGAGGGGAATGCCCAACAGAGAAATCTGGATGAGCTGGATCAATGGGCTGAGGCTAATTGTATCAGGTTTAAAAAGACCAAGTGCTAGGTCCTGCACTTTAGTCACAACAACCCCATGCATTGCTGCAGGCTTAGGGCATAGGGGGTGGAAAACTGCATAGAGGAAAAGGGCCTGAGGGTGTTAGCTGACAGCCAGATGAACATGAGCCAGCAGTGTGCTCAGATCTTCAAGAAGGTCAATGACATCGTAGCTTGTATCAGAGAAAAAGCAATCAGCAGCAAAAGGGAGGTGATCATCCCTCTGTAGTCGGCACTGGTGAGGCTACACCTTGAGTGCTGTGTTCTGCTTTGGGCCCGTCACTACAAGAAAGACATTGAGGCTCTGGAGTGTGTCCAGAGAAGTGCAGATAAGCTGTGAAGGGCCTGGAGCACAAGTCTTACGGAGAGTGACTGAGGGAAATGGAGAAGTGGAGGCTCAGGGGACCTTATCTCTCTCTACAACTCCGTGAATAGAGGTTGTGGTGATGTGGACGTCAGTCTCTTCTCCTGTACAACTCTGAAAAAACTAGAGGTAATGGCCTCAGGTTGTGACAGGGGTGGTTCAAGTTGGATATTAGGAAAAAATTTCTTCTCAGAAAGAGTGATTGAAGAGGTATTGGAATAGGCCGCTCAGGGAAATGGTAGAGTCACCATCCCTGGAAATGTCAAAGAAACATGTAGATGTAGCACTGAGGGACATGGTTTTATGGGCACAGGGATGATGAGTTGATAGTTGGGCTACATGTTGTTAGTGATCTTTTCCAACCTTCATGATTCTTTGATTCTATGATCACTATGTGTGTGGTATTTAATGTTTGACATCATCTCATGTGTGGTGTAGTATAGCCAGTCTCTTCATACATCAAGATGCTTTTACAGCAGTAAAACAGAGTATGCCTAGATATGCTTTCTTGCTAAAATGCTCCCAACCTACTACTTAACTTTGCTGTCCCTGAAGAAAATTGAAGACTGAGTCTTAACTTTAGTGATGAGGTGCTGAAGCTCTTCAAACCACAGGCAAACCACATGACTGAAAGGTAGGTTCTTTTGGATTACTGTTCAAAAATGGCAAACTTCTTTTTTCCTGCCATTTTGAAGAGGAGGCTCCTGTCCCTGGGGCTGTTTCACGGTAGTTATAGTAGTGTTTCTGAAGAGCCTTGTTATGTGTCAGTTCTGCCCAGAGTTCATACCCACAGCATCCCATGGTATGAGAAGTCACGGCTGGACTGTTCTGTTACTGCAGTTATGGCAGCATGTTGATATGAAGAAATTTGAGCTAGCCCTGTGCAGACTGATTAATTTTACCTGCAGCTGGAGATCTGTTTACAGCTTTCTGCTTTGTGCTCTCTCACATCTTCCCTGAATCAGCATTTTAAAAGTCAGAGAAACTGCTCTGTAACTATCTTTCAGCCATGGAAATAAAACTTGAAAAAAGATTGGTGCCCAGCATATGTTCTTCCACAGGATGGCCATGAAAGGCTCCTTTTATAGCTTTGGTGTGATTTGTTCATCTTCTGAATGCAGCCAAGGATTTCAGTTCAGAGCAGAGCCCTGTTGCTCTGTTGTACAGCCCCTGACTTAAACAAAGCCATTGCAGTCTGCTAACTTTAGCATATGATAAATGGATCGAATTATGAATATGTAGGTCTCTAAAAATGAGATGTGATAGGTTATTTGTTCTGAAAGAGGTCTTGCAAATGTCTGATAAATCTTTCCATGGTCTTAGAATTGGTTTAAAGAATGCTCAACTTAATGTTTTTATATTATTATTGGCTTTATATCAGATTAATTTGTAGGTGGTTTATGTTTGCTGCCAGATTATGTGGCGCTAGCAATTAGGAAGCTTCAAAAGATCTAGCATCAACACAGGTATGACATCACCTTCTTTGTGGCTCAGCAATTTAGGTAAAGCAATTTTCTCATTCAGCTATGGTTATGATGTTATAAATTTCAGCCTTTTTCCACACATCCCATTCCGCTGGTGGGCTGGACAACAGCACAAAACCGTTCATGGTCTGAACAGCAGCAGGGGAAGAACTTTACATTCAAACCAGAGTAGATGCTTTTTTAGTGGTGGTACCCTTTCCTTTAATAAATGTTAGGAGTATCAGTTGGAAAAATGATATATATGGAAAGGCTCATGAGCAGGAATGTAGATTCTGTATGTTTTTTTTTTCAGATCATCTGTTATGTTGATAGGTGATGCAGAAAACTGCAGTGAAAAAAAAAGTGGATGAGTGTTTATCTTCCTGTGAAAGTGCAATGATCGATAGGTACTGTGTGGATAAGTGGGAGCATGTGATTGTATATTTCAACTGTACTTGAAGTGGAAAAAAAAGAAAAAAACCGAGCAAAGAAGTCGTGCAACAGTTAGTTCTGCTTGTTGATTTCAGGTTACCGCATGAGATTAGGATCTAGCACAGACAAAAAGGATTCAGGCCGCCTTCATGTTGATTTTGCTCAGGCAAGAGATGACTTTTATGAATGGGAATGCAAACAAAGAATGCTGGCCCGAGAAGAACGCCACAGACGTAAAATGGAAGAAGACAGACTGCGCCCTCCTTCTCCTCCAGCAATAATGCATTATTCTGAACACGAAGCTGCTTTGCTGGCTGAAAAATTGAAAGGTAAGCAGCATTTGATACTTTGCAGTGCATTATTCCTTAGGAGCAGGGGCCATCCAGACGTCAGAACATGGAAGATGATTTCTCTCTAATGTATTTCATTACTTGCCCTGTTAACCTTCCCCTAATTCCTCTGCCATTTTTATGCCAGTCATAATGATACTCATCCACCTGCTAGAAATGTAGGGTATCTGTCTATCTAGCTGTGCTTTAACAGATGGAACACAACTTATAGAAAACTACACAGTGCTTTGTTGGTTGGTTTTTTTTTTTCTGCTCAGTTGATGTCATTGTGTGCTCTGGAAGTGTTCTCATAAGACAACCTGTTACAGACATCTTCCATACTAAGGGACTGATTCTTAGAATACTTTTATTTCACCAGTGATATTTTGTTATATTACATGCATGTGACTGTCCAAATTCCTGGTTTTTCAATTGCTCTCGTGAGCTGAATTCTAACACACCCTTCAGATGCAGTGGCACAACTTATCTCTGACACACACCATCCATTCTTTCATTCCTTCTTTAGGGAATTACATGTGTAAGATAATGTATTGTTTTGTTATGTGTTTCCTTGCTTGTTTACTTCTTCTGAATACACTCAATGACTTTCTATTTTTCAAAACTGAAGATTGCCATCTTTAAAAGTTAACATACAAATGAAGAAGCAAAGAAGTAAAAATATTCATAGTAAAGAAATAATTTAAAAAGTCAAGTAAACAACTCCTTGTACCTCTTAGACTTTGTGTTGGTTTTCATTCAATGTTTAGCATCTGTGCTTTGCATTCTTTCCCCACGTGGTGGTCAAACACGTTACCTGCTATGTGCCAGCCAAGTCACAAGAAACTGTCATTCTTGCCACTATTTCAGAATTACCCAGATTAGATGTAAGCTATCTAGCTGTCAACATGCTGGTCTGTGTTCTAACTTTGAAAGATGTTTGGGAAGCTGTTGGAGAATGGTGCGAAGTTGTTGAGTCCTTGAAGCACGGAGCAGAGATGCACCCTACTGTCTCTTTGAGTACTGCATTGGTCACTGTTACATCAGTTGGTTGCTAGTTTGGATAACTAATATTCTGGATGCATACATGCCTCTATTAAATACCTCTTGAAATAACTGGAAGATTGTTAAAATAATGCAGATAAATTGACAGGCGAAGAGTAAAAGAAGAATGAAGCCCAAGTATAAGATTTTTTTACTTCTTACCTAGCTTCCAGTCCAGCTCCTCCAGAGCTTATACAATACAGTAGTTTTAGATTCATCTGTTCCCAGATCTGTTTTCAATAGAATATTTTAGGAGTTCATCTTTTATACGGAAGTTTTTCTTAATGTAGTAAGGCCTAGAGGTTTCCTGAGCTAAGCCAGAAAATGCAAGAAGTCTGGGCAATTTCTTCCGTATGGCTTGCCATTGCTTGGGGTAAGGAAATGTGGATTTCTGCAAGATGTTTGAGATGTCTATATTTAGAAGGGGTTTTCTTTTCAGTCTGGGAAGCTTCCGTGCTTAATTAAAACTTATTTCAAGATTTTTGGGCTTTGTTTCTTTGAAGGACAGCTGACCAGAACAAATAAATACAAGAAATTGAAAATTCAAAATGTTAAGTTTATTTTATATGCATTAAAAAGCATTAAAATCCACCAGAATAACATCTTGCAGTTTTAAGAAGTTAGTTAATTAACCATTGCCCTTTAGCAAGATTAAGGTAACCAGTTCTGTACCTGTACAGGTTGTTGGGGATGGAAAACGTGAAAACAAACCCTCCCTTCTCAATTGGTTGTCTATTGTACTAGGTTATCTAGGAAGTAAAGATGGGGTCCAGTCATTATACTTCTGAGTCCTACACTCTGCTTAATTTCTCCAATGACATCTTGGCCAGTATCTGTGAGGGTGAGAGTAGGACATTAGGGTCTTCCTTGGGCAACACAGACTCACCATGAGTACTGTGTGACACCCTAAAAATAAAGGTACAACTGCACAAAAAATACATCTTTCATTGTGAGAAGGGGCAGTTCCTGTCATCACGTATTCAGAATTCACACGTGGACTTCAGTGAAACTAATGGGCGACATATTTATGTATACATACATACATTTGCATATGCACATATTTGTAAAATTTGGTGTCAATATATCTGTTCTCTGAGTGACACCATATCTGCATTGCTGCAAAGTCTGAACAATACATCCTACAGAAGAGGATCAAAATATATCTGTTCTTGACAGGATTTGCCTTGAAAGTGTGGTTGCTGAGTAGATGCCCTGCAGTTGTTTTCTTAAGTCATGACCTCCCCATGATACCTGCCTCAAAAGAGTCCTGAGCTCTGCTGCTGACTCACGAGGTAGAGCTGCAGGTCCTCAAAGTGCTGGTTTCAGCTCCTGCAGTGCCTCCAGAACTTCACCGAGCAACACTAGCTGAAAAGCATGCCAAATAGCTGAACATCTGTCATCCCAAGACACTGCTCTGCAATCACAGATGTAGACAACTTGGTCTGAGTCCAAGGAAGTTTTGTTGTCAAAATAACCTTGGAAATTCTTGATGGCAAAGAAATGTAACAGTGAGCTGAGATGAACTAGACTTATCAGACAGTCTCCCGTTGTAATCTTTAGATATTTATTGGTTCTGTAGCAGAAGTGACAGTATCTTTTTTCACCTTCCACAAACTGCAGAACCAGACTTAAAGAAGTCATTGTTTTTGCATACCAGACTTGGCTGGAAGTTCTCACCTTAGTATTGCCAGCATATTCCTCTATATTTCATGTGCTAAAGCCACCTGCTATGGCAGTCACTGCCGTGGAGACAAGTGGGTGATAGGGTGGAGAGGGCTCTTTTATGCTCAATGGAAACAGAAGTTCATTATAAAATTTCACCGTTAGTCTCTACAAGCATGAAGCTTCAACGAAGTAGCAGCTGGATTCTCAAAATACACTTCCTGGTGACTGGGACTGGGAGGTGGGATACATCCATTGCATGTGAGGCCATGCACATCTGCAAAAGCCTGAGGGGTTATGACTTACTATCTGCTGTCTGCGGACTATCCCGTATCCCTTCATTTGTGGAAAGAACTTGGTTTGAACACTTGCTTTATTTTTTGTTGGATAATTTGTTGAAACTAATAATAAAGACTGTGAGTCAGTACAATTCATCACTGCTTCCCATTTTAAACTGCGTCAGACTGTGATGTTTAATGGCAATATTTTTACTTTTCTGTTTCTTTTTTTTTCTTCTTCCTCCACTAAGGTCTTCAGGGTCCTGCAAATGCAATCCTTCATAACTATTTCCTTGATGGCAGTGAGAACATTTTCTCTGTAGCTTATAGCCAAGAGTATATTCACTTTTCTTCTCTCTAAATGTATACAGTGCTGTTTATTTCCCTATCCACCTATTACATTTTGCCATTGCCACTTTTCACTATGTGGCAGTGATATATCGCCAGCATTTTGGGGATAGGTCTCATGAATCTGAGCCAGTAGCTCTAAAAATTTAGGCCCACACTACTAACTCTCATTGATTAAATGCTTTTTGAGCTGCTCTGCATTGATAATTTGTGAGTTATGTTCTCTGTTGGTCACCGCCAGAGCCAAAAGAGGGAGAAGCCAAGGAGATGATAGTTCATAGAAAGAGGACATTTACTGCATTGGGACGATGACTTGTCACAAAATATTTTATTTAAATGTGTTTAATGCACTCCCAGACAATGTTTGCAAGCTTTCTTCATTAGTCACAGCAGATTTAGCACAAGAAGGCAAAAGAAAACTGAACCTGGATTGTATGAATGAAATGAGCTCCAGCAGTCAGAGTAGGTAGGTAACATGAGGAAGCTCCTGTTCATACCAGGGCTGTGCTTATTAGTTCTAAGTCTATGCCATTCATTTCATGTTCGCAAGCTAGTTAGGAAAATAAAACTGCTATATTTTGCATGAGAAGTTATTTTTTGCTAGGTTTTGTGGATTTTTTTTTTTTTTTTTAACTTTTAAACTAAAATGGACTTGAAGGAGAAAAAATAAATAAATAAATAAATAAAATAGCACCAGTTGTTTAAAATGCAAAGGAAATTTTGACTTTTTCAAAAGGTGCTCTTCAACTTTGCCTTTTGAGTTAAATATTCCAAAATATAACACGGGATTGCAAGTAGTTTCAATGGACTATCATATGATTGCCAAGGAATAAGTTAAAAGTAAGTGTAACTCAGACTAATGAAAGTTCTACCTCACTTCCTGAGACCCTCCAGGCTTGGATATAAGTCTGTGTTTCTTTAATGAATTATCTCAAGAATTTCACAATGTGAAGTCTGGTAAACTGAAGTATTTTACAGTGAAATGTTACTGTAAATAGCAATTATCTACCTTTGAAGGCCTTTGAGAACAGTCCTTTCCATGCCAACAAAGCCAGCAAAATATGACGTCTTTTGTTCTTACATTACAAAAATGCAACCCTCTTTTCTCCTGCTTTGTTGCAGCTTTCTTGTTTTCTGCATGTTTCAGATTTTGATTCACGAGTTACGCTGTGTTATTACTACACAGTGAGATGTGGCAGTAGATATTTGGGATCAAATTTGTATACTTTGTCATCTGTTTTCCTGGATGCTTTATAAATGGC
This sequence comes from Lagopus leucura, assembly GCF_019238085.1. Classification (NCBI taxonomy): domain Eukaryota; kingdom Metazoa; phylum Chordata; class Aves; order Galliformes; family Phasianidae; genus Lagopus; species Lagopus leucura. The sequence goes on from NW_024962262.1 coordinate 14,126,125, forward strand.
AGAGGAACGTGTCATCCAGAGCATCACACAACCAGAGATAGGTGAACCTTTCATCTTCAAATGAAATGCTGTGGTTTGGGGGAAAAAAAGTCATTTTTTCTGTGTGCTTATGACATTTGTGTTTCCATGCCGAGTTTTAAACATTTTGGTATTCTTAATTCGAGCGTATCTCAATCATCTTCTGAAATCACTTTTTGCCTTCAAAAGTATTCCTTCAAAATACTACCACAAAATCTGTCTTATTTGCTGCAGGTAGTTAAATAGTTCCACCATCTAGTATAGACATCTCTTCATATCTCAATATACATTTTTAAACATTTTGAGAAAAAGAGAAGTACCTACAAGTCATGTACAGTACTCAGGTATTTACCTCCCTTTTAAGTACACTGTCTCTTTATGAGCACAGGAAAGTTATTCATGTGGATCTCCATTTAAAAAAATATATAATTTGAAAAATTGAGAAGCTGCTGCTTTGCCAGGCACTGTATTATCCCCTGAAGAGAGAACAGATTGGAAATTTAAATAAATAGATGGCAGTTACAGTAGAGTGAACTAACTGGGGATGCATCTTGTGCAAGATTCAGGTAACATCAAGCCTGACAATCTCAGCCCATGCACATCGTTTGAAACATAAACAGCATTTAATTGCTTGGGAAATGGGAGGTTTCCCTGAGAGGAGAACTGTGCTGCTGTTGTTCTTGGGCTCTACTTTAGAGCCAGATTTGGGCAGCGCTACCGACAGTGATTTATCCACAGGGGCAGCTCTCACACAACACCACAGGGTGTAGCTCAGTGCCAGGCGAGTGTGGGGGGAGGCAAAGCTCCTCCTAACAAATCCAACGTGTTCCAGGTTTAATTACTGCTGAAAGGCTATGGGCCTTTTTTTAGCACAATCTTTTTTTTTATCAGTGGTATATCAAGGCAGAGACCTACAATAGACACGCTCTGAGCCTTTAGCATCAGATCTGTTTGCGTAGCCTCCTCATTTTTTAGATCATCATCTTCTTCTTCCTTCTTCCATATGCTGCTGACATCTGCTGTGGCACTGTACATCTGGCTCCAAGTGCCTCACGCAGGGGCTGTGAGCACGCATGTTGCAAGGCTGGTTCTCTCACTGGCAAAGGAGTGAAAGGTGTGTTCAGCTGTCACTGCCCTGATAACCCACTTCCCTGGGCACCTTACTCCATCAGCCCAGAAGAAATGCATTCACTATTAAGTGTATTACCAAAATCACTCTCCCCCACCTAATCTATATTGTATCAATGCAAATGTTAAGGTTTTTGTACGAACCCACTTGATTAAATGTGCAGCACTGCAAAATTGCTTGAGTTAATTACTATGAACTGGCAAATTGCAGCTTGCTGATCTGAAAGTTTGCAATGTGATTTTTCAGAAGTAGGAAGGAAACTCAGTACCTTCATAATTACTTCTTATTGGCAATAATGGCATCTGCAGGATAAGATAATGGATCACTGTGTCTCATGCAAAACCCACCTATGGAAGAATCTTCTCTGACTGAATTTGGAAGAAGGAATTTGATGATGCAGGGGCAAGTGATTTTTATTTTTTTTTTTAAGATATCTTTTAGTAAATGTATATTTTTATCAATTTAGCTAGTCATTTATTATATAACAGCAAGTGTTTCTCAGGAAAAGCATACAGTTAAGGCTATTTAAGATATAGTAAGGTGGATGATTAATCTTTCTTTAAAATAACCCTTTGGCAGTAAGAATTTGTATTCCCAGATTCTCACTTATTATACAGTGCCATTGGGTTAAAAATGTTATTAATCTCAAAAGTACCAGACTGATATGTGTGGTGCATGACACAGTTATATAAAGTATTTGAGCAGGGAAGAAAAAAAAAAATAAAGAAAGTGAGGTAGCAGACTGGAGAGTTGTGTTTCTAGGTCAGTGCAGGAGAAGCTTTTAAGCCAAGAGAAAAATAAGTTGGCGTTGTGTCTGAGAAGCACGTTGCTCCTGGTGTACAGAGGATCTGGTTGGACTTGCCGATGAATGGCTTTACTGCACCTTTTCTCTGACCTGATTCACCCACTTCAGCCACCCACTGGGATTTATCGTTTTCTATTTTGAATTCATCACTTGCCATTGAGAAGTCTTAGTTATAGGCCAACAAAAGAAGTCAGACTAGCCTTGGTCAGACATCTTCCCATGCAGTTATATGGAGTGAAGGAGTCTCCTGGCTCGCCTCTGTCCCTTTTTGTGATAGCAGGACTGGGCTCAGTTTGAAATTCTGGCAGTGGGCTGTGATGAGATGGGCAGCTCCAGGATGGGAACATATCCAGATGTGAAGTTCTCAGAACAGGAGAGACATGGACCTGTTGGAGTGCATCAAGAGAAGGGCCACCAAAATAATCCAAAGGATGAAACACCTCTCCTATGAGGACAGGCTGAGAGAGCTGAGGCTGTTCAGCCTGGAGAAGAGAAGGCTCTGAGGGAGACCTGAGAGCAGCTTTTCAGTATCTAAAGGAGGGCTGTAAGAAAGAAAGGGACAGACTTTTTAGCAGGGCTGTTGTAATAGGACAGGGCAAAATTGTTTCAGACTAAAAAAAGGGAGATTTAGATTGTGTATAAGGAAAAAGCTTTTTATAGAAAAGGTGATGAGGCACTGGCACAGGTTGCCCAGGAAGGTGGTAGATGCCCTCACTGTCTCTGGAAACACCAAAGGTCAGGCTGGATGGGGCTCTGAGAAACCTGATTTAGCTGTAGGTGTCCCTGTTCATTGCAGGGGACTTTTAAAAGTCTCTTCCAACTCAAAAGATTCTGTGGTACTAACAAAGCTAAAAGAAATTGGAGCCCTAGTGTTTGGCGTTGCCCTAAGTAAAAATTCAGCGTATAATGTTACTCTCAAAGTTCAAAAACATAAAGCTGGATATATTTGAGATATATTTATGCATGTAAAAATATTAAGATTGGTTGAGTAGTTTCAGAGTGATGGACTAGCCTGTCTATTGGCTAAGGCCTTAGAAACCATAATCTCTGTAGTGAAAGCACATTATGGATGTGCTCAACATTGAGAGTCACAGCATTTCTGATTACTATGAACTGAGTTCTGTCCTTACACCAGGGAAACTCCATAAACTGAGAGTAACATCATTGTTTCCAATGCTTTTTCCCAATTTGCTATTTGTTAGCAATTCATGTCATAGCTTTTTTCTATAAGGAATATGATGTCATTTGGGGTTGCTTTCAGGTGGTCAAATTGTGGGCAGAAAAATGCAAAACATTTGTCAATAAATTGTTCCTCTTTATATATAAATATCCCCTATGACAATTTCCCAGACAGCTCTAGGGATGCATTTTCTTTTCTTTATATTGCATTGCATCTAAGTTGTGAGCTAGGATTTAAGTGCCAAATATCTTCAGTTGACATAAGAGGAATTTGAAATATCTTATCTCTAGAGGCATGTGATTGAGTCTAGCAGCACCTGGAAGTCTCTAGTGACAGACACCCAGCCAGCCGTCCTCAGTAGATGGGTATATGAAAAGACACAGCATGCATCACAGCTTACAGTGTAACTCGAAAACCCAACACACATACACAAATGCTGTGTAGGTGTTCTGCAGCTGCTGTGCTTGTATAATAGTTGGAATTCCTTGGACCAAATGTTGATGACTCTTGCAGAGATGGCTGTATTTGAGCAGGTCACCTCAGGCTCCTTTTGCAGCTGATTGAGGAAAGCATGCACTTTTGGGGCTCAGTTCACCTGACCTTCAAGTAGACAGCTGGAGGATAACTGATGCCCAGGAAATGTCAATTTCTTTCCATTAACTGTGCAAGGAGCCTTGGGCTACAAACTCAGAGACTGACATGAAGGAGATGGTTTCTACCTTACTTTCTTAAAGCATGCTCTAATTTGGAGGAGAAAAGATTTAAGTGCAAGAAATAATCCACCGTGTACTCATTTTTAAGGAACAATTACATATAAAAGCATGTCTTACATAAAGGAATTTATTTTAAGAGTATGTTTTTAAACAGTGTATATTTATGTGCATCTTACCTCAAGGGAATAATTTTGAAAAGAATTAGGAGGTTTGTTTTATTTTTTTAATGAATGGCTGCAATCATGACAGTTCATGCTCTGCTTAAATTAGATTCCATTGCTGTATTTCTTCTGCTATTTATCTACTAAATAAAATATAAATGAACAATCCGGTATAAAAATCTGATTTTCCAAGTGAATCTCTGATTGCTCAGAAAGAGTCACCGCATTCTGGATGAAGAAAATTAATTCATGGTGAGTTACCTTGTGCCAGCCACTGAGCATTTGGGTTTGGAATAGAAAAATACTTCAAACTTCTCTATTTCTAGAAGGTAAAATAAGGAAATTTTGAATCAGTAGAGAAAAGATTTTACTGACTAATGTGCTCCTGTTGTGAATATATTACCCTCTGGCATTTTTTAATGCATCTTCTAATTATGTAATCAATGAAGATTCTGATGTTTACCATTGCTAGTTTTTTATTCCTGATAGTACATAGCCATGAATTAACTGTAACAGGCCCACAGACCTCTGCAGCTCTCTGGCAGGATAGTAAGTTAAAACAGGCTTTCAGCATGTCCTTTTAAATGGGTTGAATCTATCTGACAGACGGATGGCATGTTTAAGAACATCTCTTGTACATACCAACTGTTCCCGATGAAAACAAAACAAAAGGAGTAGTGTTTTCATTTCATGCAGATTCTGAAGCAAAACAACATGAGGCCATGTACTGTGGAGAGATTAAAGTAAGAAAAAGGGAAAATGGCTCTGTGGATCTGATTTTCCTGATGCAGCTCCATGAAGCATTTTTGCCCAGTTGTGCACACTGTTTCATCACTGGTGTACTTCTTCAGAGGTAGTCCCAACTTTGTTGTTTGTGTTTTGACCTAGATAGAACAGGATAATTTATTCATAATGGTACTTAGGTGTTGGGTGATAAATTACACGGAATGAAACAGATAATGATGTCTACAAGAGAAAAGAAGATTTGTGTCATTATTCTCTTCTCACGGCCAGCCACATCCTCAGTGTTAACATCCTCAGAATGACCTGACTCCACAGATTGTTAGAAATTGCATACTAGCATTCCCCACAGCCCTTACAGGTTCTTTTTATTGACTATTGTAATTACAATAAACATTATGTTCTAGGAATGAGTTCTTGGCTATACTGGATCTGTGACATGCAATTCCAATGCATTTCAGCAGGCTGAAGATGTTATCCAAGTTTAAAGATTTTTTGCTTGTTTGCGTAAAGAGGCTTTGCACAAGTTTCATTTATATCTTTTTTTTTTTTTTTTTTGAGGCCTGTATTCAGCTAATTCACTCATCAGGGACTATTAATACATACCTGCCTTGTTTGCAGCCAGAAAAACTAGGAAGTGGAGAGTAATGAAAGGGAACAATATGGAAAATAAAGATACCTGACTGTCTTTTCCTTCTCACAGACAATTATTTAATGAATGATGATGACGATTAATCATGTTAGCATAAAAAGACATCATGCAGAGATAGGATGTTATGATGCTCTTATTTTGCAGGGGTTTTTTTCAGGCATCTTGAGTGAACATGCCTATCCAGCTGTGGCAAGCAAATCCCATTGCTGTAGCTGAAAGCATGTTTTAGTTAATAAGATGCTAAAGATCAGGCAATGTAAAATCTATTCTTTGCAGAGCTGTGGGCGCAGAGCGTGTCACTTGTCCTCTCTGCACTTCAGGCTCCTTGCCTTTTAGGGCAGTGATTGCTGATTGAGAATAAAAGCCCAAATCATCACTCGAGTATTAGTATTTCATTATTCTTTGCACATAGAATGCAGAGTCCTACAATGTTCCACATTTCTGTATCCTCCAACACAGTTGGTCGGTTTTAATATCTTCCAATTTTCATTTTAAATGTCTTTTCGTAGGTTTTAATATTGTCCAATTTTCATTTTAAATGTCTTTTGGCTGGTCTTAATATCTTCTAGTTTTCATTTTAATTGTCGTTTGGTTATAATCACGCTACTTCTCTATACCATAACAGCATGCTTTTTCTTTCAGAAAAGTATACCTGCCATGTAAAATGCATGAAGAAATCTAAACAGCAAGGACCAGATGAGCTGTTTAAAATGATTTATTGGGAAATTGAAGTTTTATAGAATAAAAATCTATGGAAAAAGCAAGATCAAATTGCACAGAAATGCTTCCACAGGAAGACACTTTGTTGTAATAACATTTTCTTGCAGTTCAGCCTAAATTGAACTTAAAAAGAAATGTGTCTTCTTAACCTCGATGAAGCCGGAAGTGTAATGGATGCCACGTTAAGAGTCTTCTGACAAAGCTGAGAGCACTGTCAGAGGAAATAAGATTACTTGGGGAGAGAGTGCATGAAATCTAACCACTAGGTTTTCTTGATCTTCTTGCAGAGACATATAACTTCATCTACCTGAATGGTAATCCAAAAGAAGTACTCCACGTATGTGTCTGGATTCATTTGGACTGCTTTAAGAAAAATATTTTACATGAAACGCAGACAAACACAAAATACAAAACAAATACAGATGCATCATCTGTTCAGAGCAGTTCCTTGTAATTAATCAGTGCTTCAAGCAGGAATTGTTCAGATTAGTTATTGTTCATTAATTAAGAATGTGATGTTAGTGAAATCTGTTGACAAAAGTAGGGCTGAGCACAAGCTCCCAGACTGAGCATTTGACCACGCTGATTAATGAGGACAAATTTCATTTCTTCAGTGGATCTGGTAACATAAATGTCTCACTCTACTCTAAGGTCATTTCAAATTGCTGAACAGCTTAAGAGAGCTGTTGCAAAAGAGAGGAGTCAAGCCGTGGAGGGTGGAGGCTGCTTTTTACTGTGAGAAGGCTATTAAAATGAGCAGAAAACAGGTCCTGATGGCAGATTTCTGGAGCTACATAGGGTAGAGCTTGCTTCCTTCATCTGATAGAACAAGGGACCCAAAAGTTGCACCAAATGGTGTACCACGAGCATGATTTATAGTGATTTTAAAGCAACACAGAGCAGAAAGCATGTCCTTGGAAGGGTATTTATACTTGCAGTTTAAAACCTGTGCTTTGATTGTTCTAGATGATAGCAAGTTTTCAGAGGCCATCACAGTGCTGCTAACCTGGATTGAGCGAGGCGAGGTGAATCGTCGCTCTGCAAACCAGTTCTATTCAATGGTGCAGTCTGCAAACAGCCACGTTCGCCGTCTCATGAACGAAAAGGCCGCTCATGAGCAAGAGATGGAGCAAGCCAAGGAGAGTTTTAAAAATGCCTTAACAGGGATCCTGACTCAATGTAAGTAACTTCTTTTTGTCCAGTGGTGTTGTAGTGATGGTGGTGGTGGTGGTAGTGGTTTTTTTGTTTGTTTGTTTGTTTGTTTGCTTGGGGGTAAGTAGTTGCAATGCAGTCATATTCTACTTCATATCCTATTTCATACTCTATGGCAATTTGGAGGAACAAGGACCATTCCTAAGAGCTTATTTCTCAAGGTGAGCAAAGTTTCAGTAGTTCTTTTATTAACAGACAAAAACGTGCTCTATGCATAATGTCTACAGTTACGTAGACCTAACACTTCAGGAACAAACCAGACAGAAGCCTTACTGCTCTAAAAAAAGACTGTGCCTTTGTGAAGTGATTTGTAACCTGTGAGATGCAGCTAGTTAACTAGGCCAGTTACAGAATAGAGGACAATTAGGTTATATTTTTAGCCTGGATTTAGGGAAAAGGCAATAGGATTCAGCAACTTTAAGGATATATTCACAGTGTACCAGGCCGCTCCCACAGTAGAAGAATTTGCTGTGCTGCTTCTGGCATCAGGACTACTCAGCTGATACAATGCCAGTATTAATTTGGCAGATAAACGGTCTTAAATATTTAGTGCTGGCAGCTATTTCCTTAGAACAGAAATATAATCAATGAAGTTGCCTTAATGGGATTCCTTCATAAAAAAGCAATCAGGATACTTGCCTAAAAGTGTTCTTCAAAGGGATAGAATAAAAAGAAGAGATAGAAGAAAGAGAAAAAAGAAAAAAAAAAAAAAAAAAATTTTAAAAAAGGCAAGAAAAAGAAATTTAATTGTTGCTGTTTTTAACTTGTCTCTACAATATCTTTGGGTCCATCTCCTTCATCTAACTGCCACATTGTGAAATTACATGATGCTGCTCAAGCAAGAAGCTTAAAGATACTCAAGTGGAGACTGGAACTAGTATGGAAATTAATAACATAAACTGAGAGAATTTACCAGATGGAGAACAACAGAGTTGAAGCATTGCAATTTCTGAATCTTTCTATAAATACATAAATCTCGTCTTTCTATAAATACATAAACCCTAAAAGCTTTTCCGCACTATTTTTCTGGTCCCTTGGTTCCCCCAAAAGTTATGGCCAAGGGCAGAAGTTTAGATGGTCTTGCCCAAGCTTCCTCAATTAGGAAAACCCTTTTTTGCCTAGATGACAGAGAGTGTTGTCTCCCAACCTAAAGAGTTTAGACTCCTGAACTTAGGGAGGAAGAATATGGGACAAAGGCACTTGATTTCTGTGGACATATGTTCAGTGAGTAAATTTTTAAAAACAGCTAATTTGCTCAGTAATTTGCTAGTCAATGTCCTCTATCTCAGCTACTGAAAGACAGTGTGAGGAGATAAGACACAGGCACCATGCATGGCCATGCTGTTCAATTCACATCAGGGCCTCTGCATTTCTGTGTGCAACAGCCAGACCTAGTATTCAGAAACACCTTCTTTAGCTTGCATTCAGAATAATCCCCCATTGTCAGCAGGCTGAACGTTAGTTAAATCTGTCTAAATTAGCTCGTTTGTCACCAACTGTTGTGGAACATCTGTCACTTGGAAATGGAGATCCCTGTAGTTTCAGGTGGGAACTTGCAGTTTGGCTATCTGGTTTGTTCCTGTAATGTGCTGAATGTTCAGTGTACAGAAACAGAAATAGGTCTGGCTTCAAAACATGATTCTCAGAGTGACGCAGTCACAGCAATGGCCTGGAAGAAGAATTTCTGGCAGATCTGGCCTGTGAGGACAAGGTCAGCAAAAGCACAGGCTCAGAGAAAGGTGTTACATGCCATGGATTTTATAAGAACAAATTTTATGAGCTTTGCAGATGCTTCACATTGGTTATTTTATAAGCATCATAAACATTGGCCATTATTAGCATTAATGTCTTATCAAAATTCTCTGCAAAGTTGCTATGAACAGATGGATGATGTTTTGCTTTACCCATGTATATGCCTAAGATTGCTAAACATGGAGACTGTGAAATGAGCTTCCTTTTTTCAAGAATTTTCTTGTATTTGAATATCTGAGGAATGTTTTTATACCTCTTTTTCTATTGTTTTCCCACAACCCTATATAATGAGCTACACTTAAGCTATCACTTAATATGAATCTGAAAATAATGATTGTCCAAAATAGATGGCTGCTCTATTAAATTCTGCAGAGTGACTAAAATCAGCTCTGCTGTTCTGCAGTAGGATCTGAAAGTCTAACATAATGCTCCAGCTTTGTAGTCATTTGACACAGATATTACAGTACTTTTAAAATAGTGTGTCATGTTCTAAGTCAGATGTCCAACTCTGAACTGACCATTCTGGGCCTTTTGTGCATCTAGTAGAGAAAAATATGTATTTCAAGATGATGAGTCATCAGATCCACCTGGTAGTACTCTTCCAGTGAGATGAATCATCCCTTGGCAATGCCTTTTATTCTGTGCTCCCCATAGAGGACTCACAGGGAACCAGCACCAGATGTCCAACTTCTACATGCTTAGTTTGGAGTAGACAGTCTTAATACAGAAGGGTAGATCCTCGTGTTAGTTATAAATGTCAGAATTGAAGCAATGTGTATTATGGGGAATGAAGAAGAAATAGTGGACTGGAAGTGCACTCACTTGGAACACATGTACTCTCTATATGGGTCTCAGTATAAAACTGAGGATTTCTGTGACCAGAACATTTCAGTTTATTGGCCCAGACACTAATGAAGTACAGGTATTGAAATTCCTGCTACCATCTGCTTGCAGGTATTTAGAAGTTTACCTAAGTGAATTACCCCTAAAAATTTGGGTCAAATGTTCAGGACATGGATTAATTACCCAACCAAGATATTTGTTCCAGGATAATCAGCAAAATAAAGTATTGCCTTTCTCATACCACCAACCTACAGCCTCTGATTTAAGTTCTACAGGGGGTTTTAGCCTTCATGTAATGCTTCTTCAGTTATTTAAAGGACCAAGACAGAAAAACGCTCATTACCTTCTTCTTTTTATTAAGTTACCTATTTTTTCTAGATTTGAATCTGTACTTGAAATGTGGATCGTTCTGTCTTTGTGGTTTCATTTCTAAATTCTTCCATTTTGCTTCCATAACACCACTGCATGTGACACTACTCTCAGACTTTCCATGTATCTCCTTTTCATTTCCTCCCAAACCACCTTTTCTTAGCCTAAGGCTTGTAGATGTTGATCTTCATGTTTAAGAGAAATGGAAGAAATGGAAGCCCTAGAGACATCTGCACTGGGTTGTTTTTCAGACTACACCAAAGCTGCAGTTTTTTTGCTCTGAGTTTCTCATCCCTTCATTGTAAATTTAATCTGTTTCTTACTGAGGTTTCAAACTACTTTGTGCAATGCCCCTAGACAATATTTTTTAAAGTACCTCTTGGTGAATAAGAGCCAAATCCCTCGTTCAAATATAAATTTGGTATCCCAAGAATTAGACAAAGAGATGGGGGTGTCCCCAAATGCAGGTAGATAGACAAATGGTGTAATTAACTGAAGTTCTCCATGGTTGAGTACTGAGCAGCTAATGACACCTTCCTACTTGGTAATTTTTGTCAGTCTATTGGATGAATCTTCCAGGTTCTTAGACACCAAGTCCCTTTCAGAGCCTATGAAACTGTCTTTTGTGCGCTGTGGAGTAAGAGTGGGAAGGTAGTTTCTCCCCAAGAGCTTCCTGTCCAGATTACATCTTTGTCCTATGATAGATTTCAGTAGGCCTTCAGCAAATTTTGGTGCCTAATGGTCAGAACAATCTTTATTGTGTAATGTTTAAAAACCCTGAATGCTAGTGAAAGAACTGTACGTAAGCCTCCCTCCTTCCAAGACCACTTCAAGTGGTAAGGTGCCCTGAAAGGGATTGTTGACATCCCATAGGGCATGTGATAGACCTTCAGCTGCAGTATTTATTGTGCTGTAACTAATGACAGATATGTCCTTACCTCTTGATGGATGTGGGATCACTGGAAAGGGAAGCCACTTTCCAGAAACCTTGGGATCCCTCTGTGCATTAGTTGGCATCAAGGAGAAGAGATATGCTGCAGGCTCTCATCCTACCTTGGCAAGCATTAGTTGCTTCACTGACTCTCAATAAGCAGTTTTTGAAAACAGGATGTAGACTTCTAAATCTCTTAGACATGTCTAAAGGTCATCATCATAACTTTTATTCACAATGGCTAAATAACAACCCTACTTTTGACATTAGGAAATCCAGTGGCAATTCAATGTAGCAATCTCTATCACTCCAACTGGCCCAATATGCCCTAGTAGGCCATCCTAATATTTGCAGCAGACCTCATAGGCAAGCTACACAACACTTTTTTTTCCAGTTCAGCTACTAAACACTATGTCATTATAATAACAAAAACAAAAACTGTTACGAAGTTAAGTACATTTTTTAAGAGAAAAGATGCAATTCTCACTGGAACTGCTGAAGTATTTGTACTGAAAACAAATTTTGCCACTAACTGAAACAATACTGAAATCTTTTTCTTGGTACGGCTATAATTGTAATCAAGGATTAATGCCATGTAGTTTGGAGCAGCTTATATAATCTTAAAATATGAGGATTTGAATAAGTGGATAAAAACGCCTTTATTTATTCTTTTTAAGAGAAGGAAAAAGCATCTCAGTGAGTCACTACTTTTGTCTGGACAGCAAGCTGACTACTGAGAGGGTCAGAAAAAGTACTGCAATTTTCATTATACCAGTGGTGCACCTTTGTCACACAACCCACAAGCCAGCAGAGGAAAAGTCCATGTGTACGTGAGTGGTATCCTAGTTATGCAAGGAGCTGTGATCAGAATGACACGGTGTGGTTCTCTGAATCTAACAATTGTCATGTAGATGCACTACTGCACTTTCCTGAAAGGGATAAGGAAGGATGTGAGGAGGCATTCACAGCAACTAAAAAGCACCATCTAAATAAGTGCACAGCATCATCAACCAGAATTTCATGACAATTCTATGTGCTTTTGTTTTTTGAAAATGATCTTAAGGTCTAAACTATGTAGTCCATACCTATCCATCTTGTAGGTATTCTTTCCACCTTGCTACCGAGAGAAACTAATTTTCACTCCACAATTCAATATATGGAGTGCCTACCACTTCTTTCTGCTGCCAGTAATCTTGTTTGCTTTCTTATGCTGATGCATTTTATGTAAAATGTACATAGAGGTAACAGCAAAGAGATACACAGCGTTTGGTTTCTGAAACCAAAGGAACCTCAAATTGGGAAATTATATTTATCTACTTAACTTGCTGCTTTTATTCATGACAGGTTTGTGAGGCTAAATACACCTTTGTGTTGTCTCAGTAGGGCTATTCTTGAAGAATCAAGGAGAAAAACTCTGTTTCTCTCCCCCTTGAAAAGATCAGGATTGGCACCTCCAGTCTCACCGCCCTCTCTGCTGAATGACCATAACAGTGTATTACAGTGCTCTGACATTTTATCAAATTACTGAGAATATTCAATGTATTTCTCCTAGTTGATAAAACAAACAAAAAAGGACTTAAAGAGAAATAACTCTGATGGGAAATCATGGAATCACAGAATCACAGAATCACAGGGCTAGAAAGGACCCACAAGATCATCTAGTCCAACTGTCCTTACGCTACCGTTGCTACCACAAGCTACTAAACTGTATCTCATAGCTCCTCATCCAGACATTATCAAGCAATAGAATGGCTTGGGTTAGAAGAGACCTTAAAGATCATCTAGTTCCAACTCCCTGACATGGGCAGGGTTGCCACCCACCCGCTCAGGCTGCCCAGGACCCTATCCTGACAGGCCTTGAGTACCTACAGGGTTACGGTACCCACAGCTTCTCTGGGCAGCCTGTGCCAGTGCCTCATGCTCTCTGAGTAAAGAATTTCTTCCTAACATCTAATCTAAATCTTCCCTCTTTTAGTTTAAAACTGTTCCTCCTTGTCCTATCACTATCAGACCATATAAAAAGTCGATCTTCCTCCTGCTTTATAAAGACCCCTTTATTACTGGAAGACCATAGTGAGGTTTCTCCGGAGCCTTCTCATCTTCAAGCTGTGCAGGCCCAACTCCCTCAGCCTTTCTGCATAGGAGAAGTGTTCCAGCCCTCTCATCATCTTTCTGGTCCTTTTCTGGATCCACTCCAACAGCTCCACATCTTTATTTTTGTGCTGGGGACTCCAGACCTGTATGTAGTACTCCAGATGAGGCATCATGAAGGCAGAGTAGAGAAATCAATCCTCCCCTACTCCCTGCTGGCCACCCCTCTTTTGATGCATGTCAGGATACTGCTGGCCTTCCAGGCTGCAAGTGTACGCCACTTACTCATGTCCAACTTTTCATCCGCCAGAACCCCTAAATCCTTCACTGCTGGGCTGCTCTCAAGTTCTTCTCCCAGTCTGTATACATATCTAGGATTGCCCCAACCCCAAGTTCATCTTGTATTGGGCCTTGTTGAACTTTATTAGAATCACATGGGCCCACTTTTCAAGCCTGTCCGGGTCCTTCTGGATGGCATCTCTTCCTTCTATCGTATCAACTGTACCACTCAGCTTGGTGTCATAATCAGACTTGCTGAGGGTGCACTCAATCCCATTGTCTAAGCTGTTCATACAGATGAAAAGCACCAGTCCCAAGGCAGAACCCTATTGGGCACTACTCACGACTGGTCTCCAACAAAAACCCTCTGTCTGTGGCCATGCAGCTAAATATTTATCCACTGAATAGTCCACCCTTCAAATCCATATTTTTGCAATTTAGAGATAAGGATGTGGTATAAGACCATACCAAAAGCCTTCTAGAAGTCCAGGCAGTCCAGTATCAGTTGCCCTTCCGTTTTCTACTGACATTGTCAATCCATCATAGAAGGCCATCAGATTGGTCAAGCAAAATCTGCCCGTTTTGAAGCCATCTTGTCTGCCTCAGTTCACCTCCTCATCTCATGTGTGCCTTGGTATATCTTCCTGGAAAATCAGCTCCATGATCTTCCCAGGCACAGACACAAGGCTCGCTGGCCTGTAGATCACCGGTCTTACTTTCTCAGTTTTTTAAAAATGGGAGTGTTATTTCTTTTTTTCCAGTCACCGGGGACTTTGCCTGACAGCCACAACTTTTCAAATATGATGGAGAGTGGATGCATTCTGAACAGATTTAATAAAATTATGCTTACTTCTAGACAGTTCATTTTCATATCTCTCCGGATATGATTTAATCTGCTTTAACATTATCAGTGCATTCAGAGATATAATCTGAATTTTAATATAAAGAAAAGGAATAAAAATATTAAAAATCTTTTTTGAGATTTTCTCAAAAGGAGATTGGAATAAGTAAGTTTTGTTTTTCTTCCTAATTTCACTTCGAAAGTTCCTCTCTTACTTTTGAAAAGGTAGCATTTTCACTGACACATTGGTGATTACTAAAATTACCATCTTATCAGATTTGCTTTAAATACAGCATCACAGTTCTTTTTTGCCAATAATCTTTGAACTCTTTAGTATATTCTCTTAGTAATATAAATGAAACTGGTTTCATTACAGATATTATAAGCATTCTAGTTAAAACTCGCTTAGCAGTCAGACTTTTTATATGCATTCATGTTTTCTGAGTATTCTTTCAATTGCTCTGCATTAATAACAATGTTTAAATGGATTTTCATGCTCTTTAATTGTTCAGTCTTACAGTCTTTTTTTCTTCCTTTTGCCAGTGACTAATTCAAAAATAGGAGCTTACTTTATATGCAATTTTTAGGTCATCATTAGGCTCTTTGTGAAAAAGATTGAGTCATATAATGTGTTTTTACAGTGCAGCCCAGATCTCAGTTGGTGTCATAGAGTGCCACTATAATATAAATAAAAACATTAATCATTCCTGTCATTAGTTGCCACTATTATATTCTACTTTAGTGTACTTCTAAAAAAAATATTAAGTACAAAATAACCTCCACAACCCATCCAGTACTTTTTGATTAGTTCATTTAGTAGGCATGCTGTTTGCTTGCTTCTATACTGATAATTTGTCCAGTAAATCTCAGCTGGGTATCTCTATTCTTCTTTATTTGTCCTCCCATTTCCTGTCTAGCGTACGCGTGTTCTGAAAAGCATTTCTATCTTGGATGCGTCTGCTGTGACAGAGAATAGACATGAAAGACTCTGTTTCTGTTTTGTCTCACATTCTTATAATTCTTCACCGTTTTCTGGCAATGTAAGCCTTTGTGGTTGCAACCTGTAGTGTTTCAGATAGCTTTTTCCTTTGTGCTTCATTTTCCTTGGGTTGCTTTGTTTCTTCCACTGTGTGTAGCTTTCCCTCCACCTGAAGTCAATAGGAATCTTGGTATCGATTTATGTGCAGCCAGAATTTCAGCAAAAGCTCTTGTCCTGTTATTTTTAACACTTTTTTTTTTCTTCATGTAGACCATTAAATATGCATGCTGCTTTACAGAAGAATAAAAGCTCTCTCTCCCAAGAGATTTGTGTCTAAGACACCATTTTAACAATTCATCCCATTTACCTGGATACTGTAGGATCTCTTAGGTTACATAGGAAGGTTCAAAGTAAAGAAGCATGTTCTTGATTCCCATGGAAATCTGCACTTGTACTTAAGCTGTCTTACTGTGTAGGGTTAGAGGGACTTGCACATTTAAAATTGTTTAGACCACTTATGAGTGAATGAAGAAACCTTGAAAATAAAAATGTTAATAATCTATGCAACTACGTTTGGTTGAAATATTTACTTCCTTCAGTAGGTACTACTCTTGTTTTATTTCCAGTCATTGGATTTTTCCCAAATGGTGTCATTTGTGATGATGATAGAGATGTTAGAGGGGCAGGAAATGATGGGAGTTTGGGAAAGGGATACAGTGAGTGGGAGGGAAAGATGGAATTGTCCATCAAAAGGAAGCAAAAATCATTTTAGATGAAAAAGGTGGCAGTAAACAAAAAAAAGAGAAGGGGGAAAACTCATGGTGGGCAGGGGAACATAAGATACAGCAGCAAATGGAGAAGTAAATGTTCCCACAGAAAAATGTGTGAGACTGTTATTTTTTTGTTCTGCTTACTTGCTTCAGCAAAGGAAATCATATTATGCCTGAAACAAATATAGCCCTCCTGATCTCCAGGGAGCATCGTAAGCTGCAAGATCCCCAGCAAATTATCACTTAGAGGGAGTCCTTTCACTTTGTTGCATCTGCTTAGATTTCACTCATCATCTCGGTTCTTCACTATCTTCAGTTCATTTCAAGGTGTTTGTTTTGTTGTTTTGTTTTGGTTTTGGTTTTGTTTGTTTGTTTTTGTATTTGTTTTGTTGGGTTTTGTTTGTTTGTATTTGAGGTTTTTTCTTTTGAGGATAAGTTTGGAAAAATGGTTGTTCCTACTTCTGCTATTTTTAAATCTGAGAACTGAAAAAAAGGTCCAGCAAACCAAAAACAACAGTAAGAACAACTAATTAAATGCAGTACTTTGGGGAAGGGTTGGGGAAAGCTTACAGTCTTGTCAAAGTGATGAGGAAAGTAGCATTGACTTAATCTTCCTCTGAATTGGTAAGACTTCCAGTTTTTTTGTGTGTATATGTGGGATTTTTTGTTTATTTTTTTTCTTTCTTGTATATGTGATGGTGTGGGTTGTTTTTTTGCTTTTTATTTGCTCTTGTTTTCTGGATGTCAACACATGGTCCATAAAATCCGTTGTGTAATTTAAGAGGGTGGCATTAAAAGAGCAGGTACAATACATTTGCACCTGCCCTCCTGGATTGTGCTGGCCTAACATCAGGTTCCTGTTTGTTGAGAAGTGACATGGAGGTGAAGTGGTCTTGTTGAGTGCAAGTGATTTATCACATGGCTCAGTGCCAGCACTTGCTATTACATCAAGCTGTCAGTTTCTTTTCTGTAAATTAAACCACATTTCACAACTTAAGAGATTTTCTAAGCTTATTTTGTAGACAGAATTTCTAGCAGTACCTTGCAAGGCAAACTGGGCTCTATTTAACCAGAGCATATATTTTTATTTTCAAGGAGTATTTTCCCTTTCCTATAACCATTAATTGTTGATATTTAACCTCAAGTAAGGAACAGTGCAGGTTTCAGTATAAATCCTGAAAAACTGAGTTTTTCTTATCCCCGTATTATTCCTTCTTTCACTTTTCATCACTGTGTTTCTTGGCTGAAAAAAAAAGAAGAAAAGAAAAGAACCACTACTAACACTGAAGTTAGATATTTTTACAGGGCAAAAGATTATCATTTATGTTATGGGATAAACACTTATGGTATTTTCCATCATCTAAGTGGGAAAATCTGCTTATCACGCTGTGAAAAATAATTTATTGGATAGACCAGACAGTTGGGTGGAAAGAAACAGGGTGAGGTTCAATAAGGGCAATTGTAGAGTCCTATGTCTAGGAAGGAATAACTGCATGCATCAGTACAAGATTGGGGCTGACCTGCTGGAAAGGAACTCTGCAGAGAAGGACCTGGAGATCCTGGTGGAAAACAGGACTGGCCATGAGCCAGCACCGTGTCCTTGTGGACAAGAAGGCCAGTGGTATCCTGAGGTGTATTAAATGAGTGTGGCCAGCAGTTTGAGGGAGGTGATCCTCCTCCTCTACTTTGCCCTGGTGAGGCCACATCTGGAGTACTGTCTCTAGTCCTGGACTCTTCAGTTCAAGAAAGAAAGGGGTCTCCTAGGAAGAGTCCAGCAGGAGGCCACAAAGATGGCTAGAAGACTGGAACATATCCATTATGAAAAGCTAAGAGACCTGGGACTGTTCAGCCTGGAGAAAAGAAGGCTGAGGGAGAATCTTACCAATGATTATAAATATATAAAGGGCAGGAGCCAAGTGGATGGGGCTGGGTTCTTTTCAGCAGTGCCAAGTGACAAACCAAGGGGCAATGTGCACAAAGTGGAACATAGGAAGTTCCATATGAACATGAGGAATAACTACTTTGGACCATTGGAACAGGCTGCCTAGAGAGGTTGTGGAGACATTTTCTCTGGAGATAATCAAAACCCACTTGGGCATTTTCTCATGCAAACTATTATAGGGAACCTTGCTTTAGCAGAGGGATTGGATTCAGTGATCACCAGAGATCCTTACCAAGCCCTATTATTCTGTGATTCTGTGATTTCTGCATCAGTCTGGTATAGACCACTGCTGCCTACTCAATCTCTTAATAATCCCCAACAGCATATTGCAGGTCTCAGTCTGAGTTAGATGAAAGAATGGAAATAGGTTATATCTTAAGGAACCTCCAGCCACCCAGACAGCAAGAAAACCAAACAATAGGCTGACTTTTTTAATGTATTGCAGTCACAGTTCACCTTCTTTTTGATGTCCATGAAGCTTTTTTGCTTGATTTTTTATTTGTTTTGTTTAAAAAAAAAAACAAAAACACAAAACCTAAGAAGGTTTTCATTTAATTGTAGTAGATGAGTCTTTCTGCATAGCTGTCAAAGTCTATGTGTTCGTTATAAAAATCAGTAATGGCATTTGCATATACGTGGAGCTGATGACCATTGATATATTTAATACTACACCCCGTTCCTTGCACCACAGTCTTCTCCAGGGTGATATTTCCAACTTTGATTATTCCTTCCCTTGCTAGTCTGAGGCAGTCACATCAGTTTCTCACTTTTTTTTTGTATGTGAATTGGGTAGCAGGGAGGGCCTGCAGGTTTTCGGTTTAGATATGTGAAAAATAAGTTATTTTTCAAAAGTAAACAGTATCACAACCAAGAGGCCGAGGATTTGGTTCAGATGAATTAAAAAAAAAACGTTTTTTTTCCATTGTAGTTCAATCTAATTACAGTTTCTCTGTTGATGTCACATATTGTTTTCCTACATGCACTGTATCTTTGGACTTAGTATTAAGGTCTGTTCAGTATTCACCAAATGCCTTTCAGGACTGTTGCCAGAAATAAGCTTTTTTCTATCCAAAACTGACCTGGAGACTCTAATTCATTCACTTACAGCATCTAGCCTTGACTACTGCAATTCTTTGGTTTACTGGGCTTGTAGCCAAGTTGATTGGCAGGCTCCAACTTACTCAGAATTCAGCAACAAGGCTTCTGACCCAAACCACGCCATCTCTATATTCTCCTTATGCTGCAAATCTGTATAACAGTGTAAAGGAAACTACTACAGTTTCCTTTACACTGTAATCTTATGGGTGGAATTTTTCTTTCATTCTGTGTGTCAGCTGTCATGCTCTTACAGAATTTTTCTGAGCTGAATTGCTATATGTTCTATTCTTGCACTTACAGCAGTTTAGTGCAAGGTCATTTTCATCCTGTATTCCTAATTGGTGGAATTTGAAGTGAAATTCTGAACTAAATCTGATTATTTTATCTTCCAGTGAAGATCTCTTGTTTTTATTTTAACACATCATGTTTCAGTTTCTATTTTGTCACTTTTTTATTGTGGGATGTCATAAAACATTCAGTTGTTGATGTTCTTTATTATTGAATACAATAAATTAAAAATAATACGCATACGTGGCAGCTGATAACATGATCAGCAAGGGAAAAATTGGATCCCTCTTGTCTCCTGAACACAAGGAAGAATTTCAGCCTTCACTCAATCATATTTAAAATAGTCTGTTTGATAAATGTAAGAATGGGTAAAAGTTTTCTCTCTACCTCTTGATCTACAGATAAGGCAGTACGTTGGTTCTCATTTCTTTCTATTTTCCTCTGATAGTGTCATTTTCAAGCACAAACTATCAAATTTTCTCTTGCCATGAAGAGACAGCAATCCTATCTTTTTTGCAACTCCTACTGGCATAATTTAAGGTATTCTAGTTGTTGTTCCTAGTTTTTTCAGGTTGTTTTTACATTTACACTTGATAAAATACCCTGTTCCTGTGACATCTTTTATGGTAACAAAAATAGAGATCTAAACTTTCATGTACTATGTTTACTAAAGCCTGCACCTCTAATAAAATGTATTGTAGTTACGCTGCTGTCATTAGACAGTGACAGTTCCACATCACTTTAATCTTAGATGTTTGAGTCTTATCAACTGTTTATAAATCAGAAAATTACCTAAAATCTTTTGTCTGAAACATGCCACATAAATTATTACCAGGCACAGAATAATTCATTAGGAAAGATGCAATTACCTACACATTCTAGGTTATATTAATAGAAAAAACAATGACATAGCTTGAACCCTTCCAGAACAAAGTGTTTTTTTAAAAAACCCAATTTAGTAAGGAAATAGCTTTGCATATGGTCAATGAAAATTTGATACAGCATGGAACTTAACAACAGATGTTTGACAATGAATATTTCATGCTAATTAATAATTCTACTTACTAGTCACAGTTGATAGTAATGTGCATCCTAGAGCTCAAGGTGCCATAGAGATATAGGCATGACCTGTTACTTCATTTTGAAAATTTCCTTCCGGAGGTCAAGAGATGATCTGAAAATCATGGCCAGCAGCTAGGCTGGGAAGAACTGCTTCACTCAGATTCCCCAGATAGCAGCCCAAATTGTGGGACTTCTCTTTGGCCAAATCTTATGGAAGGAGGAATATGTTGTCTGGAGAGCTTCTCAACTGACTCCTGGTTTCCCCTCATAAGTGTGTGCTACTAAACTAATTATTCATCAAAATTGATCTCAATTAGGGGTGGGTACATCATGTCTATAAGTTACCAGAGTGCAAGACTTATTCCTGTTTTAAGCTTACAGGTTGTCTACGAGAGAGTAAATGAATCTTGATGCAGCATCAATTAACCTACAAATAAATGTGATCACAGAATCACAGAATCACAGAATCACAGAATCACCCGGGTTGGAAGGGACCCCAAGGATCATGTAGTTCCAACCCCCCTGCCTAGCAGGGCCACTAAACATACACATTCAGATCAGGTTGCCCAGGAGCCCGTCCAACCTGGCCTTAAACACGTCCAAGGACGGGGCATCCACAACCTCCCTGGGCAGCCCGTTCCAGGGCCTAACCACTCTCCTAGTAAAGAACTTCCCCCTAACATCCAACCTAAATCTTCCC
Organism: Lagopus leucura; assembly: GCF_019238085.1. Classification (NCBI taxonomy): domain Eukaryota; kingdom Metazoa; phylum Chordata; class Aves; order Galliformes; family Phasianidae; genus Lagopus; species Lagopus leucura. The sequence goes on from NW_024962262.1 coordinate 14,147,401, forward strand.
TCCTTCAACTTAAAACCATTTCCCCTAGTTCTGCTGTTATCAGCCCTTTTGAAGAGTTTACTCCCCTCCTGGGTGTAGGTTCCCTTCAGGTATTGATAGGCTGCAATGAGGTCACCCCGCAGCCTTCTCTTCTCCAGGCTGAACAAGCCCAACTCCCTCAGCCTGTCCTCATAGGGGAGGTGCTCCAGCCCCCTGATCATCTTAGTCGCCCTCCTCTGGACCCTTGCCAAAATCTCAATGTCTTTCTTGTACTGAGGGCTCCACACCTGGACACAGTACTCCAGATGGGGCCTCACAAGAGCCGAGTAGAGAGAGACAATCACCTCCCTGTCCCTGCTGGCCACCCCTCTCCTGATGGAGCCCAGGATCCCATTTGCCTTTCGAGCTGCCAGAGCGCACTGCTGGCTCATATTCAGTCTCTCGTCCATCAGGACCCCCAGGTCCTTCTCTGCCGAGCTGCTCTCAAGGACCGCTCCTCCCAGCCTGTACAGGTGCCTGGGGTTCTTCCGGCCCAAATGCAAAACCTTGCACTTTGCCGTGTTGAACCTCATCAGGTTCACCCGAGCCCAGCCCTCCAGCCTAGGCAGAATGGTCAGGGCAGAAGGGTGTATACTAGACTGGTATCTCATGAAACAGCAATTCAGGATTTTGGTGTAATATAGGAAGACATGAAGACACTTTCCTGTACTGTTGAACTACGTCCTAACCATGGTCTTGGCTGCCCTTTAGCTCTGATGTAATTCTTGGAGACCTTTTATTTTTGGTGTTACCTAACCATTGTTTGTAATACTACATAGCCTAACATGCTGTGTATAATTGCTGTATATATGCTGATAATTTCTTGGAATACATAAAAGTGAGACACTGGTGTTTGACGTATATGATTATTTATTTCCATAAGGCCCAAACATCATTTTCTCTAAGTCTCAGAGTCAGTACTTCCATGACCCTCAGGATTCTTGGCTGATCTCAGAATCTGACTTTACTTTCACACCCATCCTTTCAAAAGTGAAGCGAATTGAGCACAGTAAGCACTGGAGTATGAGAAGAACAGAAGGGTAACTTTACCTAACAGCACGTACAAAGAAATTTCTAAATCGTAGATGTTGTTAATCATCACATGAGTTATGAAGGGCATTCATTATTCTCCCTTCTGCTTCCCTTATCATCATTTGTAGCCCACTGGGTGATATTTCTCTATATTCCTTGGTTTTTAACATCTAGTACTCATAGTATCCAACCTTTTTCTTTCTTTCAAATATTTGAGAGTTAAGTAAGTGAAGGAGATCCTTTTTGTGCTCTCCATTTCTTCTGTTGTAGCTATGCTCAAAAAACTCTTTGACACCTCCTGTCTGGTGTTCCATTGAGGATAGTTTCTAAAACGATCATATAATGACTTTTGTTAAATTTTAGCACCTGTTCACAGAATGCAAATTAAACACTTCAAAGTTCAAATGTTTTTCAAACTTCATATGATCATGTTAATATCCATTAGTGTAAAATGGGAAACCAGATCTTCCATATATCTTTGTCAATCTTTTCTACTTGAATTTCCACTTGCAAACTAAAAACAGATTTTTAATTAAGCAAGATTTTCTGAGCACCTGGGTCATCAACACGGTGATAGTAATTAAATTCAGACCTCAGTTTCTACACATGTAATAATAAAGTGCTTCAGCATTTTCATTCTTTTGAAATTAATTGAAAAATGTACACTGCCTTACTTTGTTGATGTATCCACCTCCACTCCAAGCAAATTCTAATATGCTGAAATTATCATATCTCCAACTGAAACTCATAGGGATCACAAATGGATCAGATCATCACAGCAGCAGCACAGGAAAAAACCCTTACAATTATCACATCTGACTGTCATCTAACAATACCAAGGCCACCACTAAAACATTTCCTTTAGTACCACATCCACACATTTCTTAAATACCACCAGGGCTGAGGACTCTACCTCTTCCCTGGGAAACCTGTTCAAATGCCTAACCACCCTAACCATAAAGTTCTTCCTAATAACCAGTCTAAAAATCTCCTGGTGCAATTTAAGGCAATTTCCTTGTATCCTATCACTCAGTAAGTGAGAAAAGATACCAGCCTTCACTTTGCTACCACCTCCTGAATCTGGAAGCAACCTGCATAGAGGTAAAAAAGAATAAAATAAATGAATGTGATTAATTTCCAGAAGTAGAAGTGAAAGATCTATCACTGACTTACAAAGTAAGCTCACCATTTTAGGAATAATAGATTGTTATGTATAGCAGGATCTTTCACATCTGTGATTTGAGGAGTGAAGGAGAGAAGACAGCAGTCAACTCGGTGAGAGACCAGATCAGAAGTCATTACAGCACTCTGCTACTTTCTCCTTCAATGAAGGAGGGGAGAAGGAGGCATTGCAAGCAAAGCATTACAAGAGTGAAAAATATTTCAGCCCAAGAATCCAGAGGTCTTGTAGTTAACTGTGCCAAGATCAAGGCAACTTACATCTCAGCCAAATCATTTTGAGGAAGGTCACTGTTTTGGAAGGACAACATTGCTTGTAACTGATGTGAACAGAAATACAAGAGCTGGGGGAAGAGGTTCTTGTTTTGGATGAAGAAGCAGTTAAAAACTTAAGTATCTTCATCATCATTGACAACTGCCCTATAAAATGATGTCTGGCTTCAGAATGAATTCATTAGAGTTGAATGAGGGAAGCCCATTTCACATATCTTCCTTGAAAGCAGAAAATTGTAATGATTCATATATATAAAAAGAGGACACCATGGACGTGAGAGGAAATGAGCTAGCACAGGTGAGATTCTATATATTTAATAAAAGAGAAGTAGCAGCAGCTGTTACACATGTAGCATTTAAATATGATTTAGCCCTTCCTACCTGCTGGCAGATTCCCACTGTCCCACACTTAAGAGCAGATCCTGCTTGTTTTTCATGCTTTCATTTGCACATCCTACTCATCTACAGGCAGCTGGGGATTACATGTCAGGTTTAAGCCCTGAGTTTCATGCCTGTAGTCACATGCCTATAGCCGCACACATAAAGGCACATGACTGCACAGAAAATAATTGCAGACATCACTGGGAAGCAGCTGCATGCATGTTCTTTGGTACGTGGTTATAAGTTGTGTAGACTAAAGTTGTGGAGACAGACTTGAAGGGAGACATCTCCAACATTGATAAAATGTAAGTACAAAAGACACATCATTGGATGGATATTGATGATGTTGTTTCAGTAATGACATCATCCATAGACTCCTAGTGTCTTTGCTTTGCTTCTCTATAGTGATCACAACATAAATTGCTTGTCTTGTTTGACTTCCTTGTTCACCAAAGTTGAGCAGATTGTCGCCGTTTTCAACGCTTCTACCAGACAAAAAGCTTGGGACCATTTCTCGAAAGCCCAGCGAAAGAACATAGACATTTGGCGAAAGCATTCTGAGGTTGGTGATTTTATTATTACTTTCTATCCATCATCTCACAGCTGGATTGACACAGAACGAGTGTGATTGTAGCTGGACATAGTGTATTCAGCAATATTTACAGCTGCCATTTTAGCTGTTAATCAACTGGCCGTTTTACAATCTCATCTACAGTATGAATTGTTCCCATTGCTCTCATAAGGATAACAGTCATTAAATAATGCTAAGACAGAGAGCAGTGTGTTTTTATTTTTCATGCAAGATTTGGGAGATCATTGGAGGAATATGTTTACTATCTAAAATAATGAACTGAAGTAGTGAAATTAGTAACGCTATTTTCAACTAAGAAGAGAATTAAGAATTATTAAAGAAAAACATCTTTTTAGGAGTCATCGTGATCTGGTTTCTAAAAGAGGATTCTGTAGCACAGATTTTTTTCTGGTTGTACCATCACATGGTCATCCTAAGATAACTTTGCCAGAAAATAATGTAAGAGAATTTCTTAAATAAAATCTTGATAATATTCAGTCCAGAATTACGACATACTCCTTCCCATTTGTTTTATATTTTTCTTTACTAAAATAGATAAATCATTTGTATTGATTCTAAATATATTGCTTGCAAAGAAAAGAGTGTAAATGCAATCATGATGCCACACAGAGTTAGCAATGTGGGAACATGCATGTGTGACTGTCATAAGCATGAACAGAGGAATTGGGACTCAAACTCTCGTTGCTACAAGTGGCTGCAAGGGAAGCAACAGACCTCATCCTATGTTTTGGTCATCCAGCTTTGTTTTTTAATTCAGTATATACGCTATGAACCTGTATTTTAAAAAGTAAGTACCGCTGTCTTTGTTTTCTTTCTTTCTTTCTTCTTTTTTTTATTTTTTTTATTTATTTTTTTAAATATGAGCAATTCACACGCAGTTGGCTTACCTTCACATAATACAGTATGTCGATTATTAGTATCACAGTCCTCTAAATGATTTTTCTCTGTCTCAAAATAAAAACTTTAGAAGGTAAGGCGCACTTATTTAATTATTTTGTAGTACACTTGGAAAATGAGTGTTGTACACTTAGTTTGAGAAACACTAAGTGCTGTGATATAAATCATTTGGATAACATTTTAAGTGCCCATTAACTAATGCTAAATTACAGTTGAATACCAATGGCACTAAATGTAACATCCACATGAATACCAAATGAATTCTTTATTATCGGCGCTATTATGGTGAATACCAAATGACTTCACAATAATGGGACACTTAAAATAAAATGTTAGCATAATTTATTGGTACAAACTGTATTTTGCATTTTGTTCACAATATTTCATAAAAGTAGTGGGTAAAGTCTTGGTTTAATTGGAAGCTGGGAAGTTGGGAGCTGATATTTGTCTTATCTTTCTGAAAGGTATGAAAATTATGATTTGTTAGCAGTTTATTTCAATTATGTTAAGACTATCCCTTCTTAAACTTACTTTCTATAAAGGGATATGGTGTATCATTGATTTGCTGACTACAAAATAAAGCAAATTGACAAACAAACAAATGTTTAATGGAAGAAAATGTTTAAGAGTTGATCTTTCTAGAAATGCTGTCTTACTACTTGCTTTTTCAAGTATTATTGCCTTTTGTTTTTCTAAAAAGGAGAATAGGATAATAAAAGCAATTCAAAAACATACGAAGTCTCTCAGTAAATCAATATGTTTTAGAAATGCCTTTTTTTTCAGATGTGAAATATGATGGAAATGTACCAAATTACAGCTTTGATTTAGCTTTGATTATCTGCTGATTTGCTAATTACCTGATCACCTTCCCTTTTTTTCAGACTTTGGGAAAGCTTTACTAGAAAGCCAAGCACAAAGCAAACAGTTATGCACTTTAGTATTCTCCATGGAAAATTATTGGCTTTACAAATAGTGTAGAAATTGAAGCACCAAGGCCAGTTGTTTCCTCTTCAGGAGGGAACAAACGGGAGGGAACCTTTTGTCTTCTCATGTATGTAGCCAGTATTCCCCCACCCAAAAAAAAAAAAAGTGCAGGTGGCATTTTCTAATGAAAAAATAATCTTGCTAATTTCTTCCAGACATGTCATCTATCAGGTGAGATACTGATTGACCAGTCTGTTGAGTTTTTTTTTTTTAAATCTGAAATCACTTTGATGTAGAACGCCCACTAATTAGTCTCACTGCCTTTGCTGCGATTAACGGGCATGTATACATTTATCAGAGTATTTGAGGTCTCCTGATGAACCGTGGGCACAGCTCAAGGGAAACGCCTTTTCTTTTTCACACAGTCCCTCACTGATGGCTTATTGTTAATTGCAAGGAGCTGTGGTTGGGCTCTTCAATTCCATTTCCTTCTTTTTTGTGCCTCTTCCTTGTTTCGAAGATTTCAAACCACCTCTTTGGGAATTAGGCTCTTTGTTGGCAGAAAAATTAGCTGTCTGCAGGCTGAAAAGGCCTACACTAATCACGGTGCATCATCCCCGTGTTACACCTGACAGGATTATTAGGACAAAATAGAGTTCTCTCAATCTTCTCAGTGCTGCCTTTAAAAAGCCAGCCAATGCACCAATGCCAGCCTTTCTGCTGGGAACAAAGACTGTCTAGACTCCCACAAAGCCCTCACCGTCTGATGATCCTTTCCCCAAGGAGACACGCACTGGCTTCCTGCTGCCTGCCCTTGTGGCAGTCATCTACATACCAAGTAGTTGTCTCCCATCATGATGCAGAAACTTTCAGGACAGTGCTGTCAGGCTGGGTCTTTCAAACCCAAGGCAATCTGGGCATTGGGGGATGAAGGAGAGACTGCTTTGGTCAGCATTAAAAACCTAAAATATAGGATGCTCCATCACCACTGGCTGCTCCCAGTTGCCCATACGGCCAGTGGGGAGAACTAGGCAGTTTTAGAGTGCAGTTAATCTGATTTTTGATAGTTACGTGATGGATGTGAATTGCCCAAAGTGCTTGGGCTTTTTACATTTCTGTGAAGGATGTATGTAGGAACAAGTTTTAGTGGAGAAACCTACATTTGACCAGAAGAATCCTTCCCCAAGTGACAGTGAAAAGCAAGAATTAGAATTCTTTATACCTTAAGAAGGCTGACAATTTCTCTATCAATCAGACTAATTCATTCCAGTTTTAAGCACTATCTCTGCTGCTAAAACATTCCTCTGTGTTTTGTTGAACTAAATAAAGAGCACCTGACATGAAGACTCATTTTCTCTCTCGTTTTGCCCAAGTGTTACCTTTTATAAGTTCTATTCTTCCTTGTGAAGAATTCTTCATGATACTGTTCTTATAAATATTCATAGGCAACTAGGTAACATTACAATAACAAAGTATGTATAATTAAAAATCAGAGCAGTTTTAAAAGCAGATACTACTGATAAAGTGGTGACTTTATGGAAGTTAATACTGACAAAAGATCATTTTGGATTTTAGGAGCTCCGAAATGCTCACAGCGAACAGCTCATGGGAATCCGCCGGGAAGAGGAGATGGAAATGTCTGATGATGACAGTGGTGACAATCCCAGTAAAAAGCTGAGAGTAGATGATTCAGGTAAAGCCTAAATCCCACTATAACGTCTCCAAGTACATACAGCTATTGTTTTAAAAGCAAACAAAAACTTACATATGAGAAGTGACAAATTAATAGCTGATTGTATAAAACATTATCTTATTTTAAAATCCTCATAAACTAGTTATCTGAATGGTACAAGCTGTCTCTATGAGGTTTCTCTTGCCTGCTATGATATACAGTGATGAAAACTCTCTAATTCTGCCCATGGCTGAAAGTATCATGTGTCTTTAGCACACTGTTTGCAATCCTGCATAATACAGTTTTATTCCATGGTTGTCAAAACTAACTTACTATGGGACCACTGAAGTTCTATTACAGTCAGTATTCTCTAAGCCTTACCATTCCTAGCAGTAAGTACACAGCCTCTCTAACAAATACACTATACAATTTTAACTGTGTTTTGTGGAATTGAATTTAAATAGTACATATTTTGCAATACATTATTGTGTACTGCATTAATCTGATATTAGATGGCTATCATAAAAGAAAGAACCATGGTGCTTGTAATATTTGGAAAGCAGAGCAACTTTCTCAGCCTCTTACGAGTATACCCAAGATATCCAGTGTGTACACTCAGAGTTGGCTCACTAAATTACTGGTAACATGATCTGGATGGAACCTTTGCTTGTTTTCTTAACATTGGCTGATGAAGTTGGGAGTAGCTAGCAGGAAACTTATCTTCAGAAAGAAAATTTACAGAAGCTGAAGCCAAAGCAAAACTGTGAACTGCTAGCTAGCAGTGAGTTTTACAGAAAGTGAAGACGAAGAAAGTAGTAAAGAAAGAAACCTTGAGTCTGAAGAGGACAAGTTTGGTCTATACTTCTATGTGTAGAAGGTCTATACTACTATATGTAGGCACCATATTCAGAAAGGAAAGAATATCATCCTTTCAATGAGTTGAAGTGTTCATAGACAAACTGACTCCTCAAAATACTGTGTGGTGAGTTCAAATGACTCCAGAATTAAAGACTAAAGAAAGAACCATCATTCTAGCGAATGAAGGTTTTACTGAAGTATTTCTCTTGAAGGGAGAACTAATGTTTTTTTCTGAAAGAAAAAATGCATCAATAAAACCTCTAATAGGCAGCCTTCGTTTTTGCTTGTTTTACTATGTGGATTTGGAATTTCTAGAGACCATTAGTGTGAAGCTGTGACAGTGGATATCTGCAGGCAGGGCACTGCTAGCAATCAGAGATTGTTTTGAATGTCTTATCATTTTACCTTGACTATGTCCAATCTTGTGGAGAGAAGTCACTAGAATTAACAACAGAAAGATAGAGTCAGGAATACAAACAGCTTGTGCTCCCGAAAAGGAGTAATGATGTTTTGAATTGTCATACTTATCAGTTCAGCTTGGTTTAACATATGCATGCCTAGGGCTGAGTATGCAGGTCATTCTTTTTGCCTCTGATTAATGACATCACAAATGAGAAAGCATGTTTGTTTTTCTTCTTAAAAAGGGACATTTCTGTCAAACGTCTTGATATCTGAGATTTCTACTGTGTACCAAACTACTTCCATTTATTTGTATTGTTATAACGTGGCACTTGACACCACTCAGTGATGAGTGATGCAAACTAAATCAAAATTTGGCAGTGAATCCACTTGAGTACTTGTCCATCATTGTCCATTCTACCATTAATCATCCTCTTGATCTTAGTGGAGATGATCCAGCCTGCTGTATACATACAGTACTCCAGTTCTAAAATTATGTTTTATAGCTTTCTTCTAACATTCCACTCTCAAGTCAAGCATGTAGGTTTGATTCATTTGCCACTGACAATATGAGGAACTTGAAGCTTTTGTATATAAAATATGGACAAATGAAAAGAAAGTGAGAGAAGGGCATTTATTTTTCATTTTTATGTACAGTATTTTTTAAATTATTATTGGTGTTAGCTTTCTTTTCTTCCAGAATCACTCCTTTTTATCACTGGAGTGGCTATTTCTATTCATAGTCACCTCTGTTTTACAAAGAATGTCTTTTATTAGGAGTCTTTCATGACAAAGAAACAATCCTGCACGATGAGAAAACCTGTCACTTTCCTTATTTTTAACCCCTTCTCTTATAACGTTTGCCTAAACAGTTAACCATGGGGAGGGCAGAACTTGAGTAACACAAGGAGTATATTGTCTCTCTTCAATTCAAGGACAGAATGTAACATAAATGCTTAAAATTCTAAATCCAAAAATATCTAAAGCAACCAGACATGATTAATTGATTTGGATAATTCCAGACTTTTGGACTGCCTGTTCTGCCATCCAAAGGATTTTCCTGTGGAGTTTATTTTTCAGCCTGGCCAATGCATTTCACCATCTACTTGAAAGTAGAAAGAACATCTCTGGGAGGTTACCATTCCGAAATCCACAACAGGTGACAGACATTCCCCCTGACTCCCACAATGGTGTCAGATCTTTTTTTTCATTAATTCACCTAGTTAAATCACGTGTCTGTGAAGGTATAATTTCAAATTAATTCAACAAATCAGATTGGTTCCTAGAACCTCATTCTGTCTTACTGAAGTCTACAGTTTCAGCAGTCCTCCAATGTAATTTTTTCTGTTACTCAAGCCTTTTTCATTCAGAAATAACACCACATCTACAGGCATTTTTACGTACTGTGGTGCTGAGCGTTTCACATCTCCTCAGTGCAAATTCCAGGTATTTGAGACAAATGATGAAAAAGCTGTTAGTAAAAGTGGTTTGTGTCCTTTTTTTCAAATTGTGGAAGGTATTAAGTCTTGCAGTAGAGCAATTTATGTTGTCTGTTAGAAATCTGCATATTGTTTGTTTGGGAAAATTCAGGCTTGCTACTTGCTTGAGGCAATAGGGAATAGATGAAGAGGGACTTGTTGCAAGGTTCATCACTCCATTCTAGACTTGAATCCTCTACTGGAACAGGCTGTCCAGAGATGTGGTGGATGTCCTGCCATTAAAGACACTCAAGACCAGGCTGGATGGGGCTCTCAGCAACCTAATGTAGCCGTAGATGTCCCTGTTCATTGCAGGGGAGTAGGACTAGATGACCCCTGGAGGTCCCTTCCAACTCAAAGGATTCTGTTTCTATGACTCTACTTTCATTTGCCAGTTGCTCTTCTCCTACTTGTGAACCTGATTTGCTGATATCTTTGGCTCAGCAGCACAGCTGGAATAAGAACTGGGACCTTTGGTCTCCTGGACCTGTCTTCCATCCTCCAGTATACAGGACAGAGCTGCCTCCTGCACAAAAATCTTCTGCTCTTCCTGGTGTTTTACAGGTCGTTCTCCTATGGGCTAGTTGATACTCTACTCTAGCATGTACAAGTTAAATCTTCAGTCAAAGTGAAGGCATCACTACCTGCTTGTTCGGTTGGATAGCATCTCAAACAGATGCCAGACCCCCCTAAACACTCCAGAGAATAGGGAAAACAATAAGTTAGCTGAGCCAGCATACATGCCTAATCACAGGAATCCCTCCCTCTTGATTTACTGACCAAAGATTATTTCCTTTATGAGAAAAGATGGCAAAAGGCTGACCTGAAAGTAAGTGAATCTGTTCTGTGAGCACAGCTATTCCTTCAGAACAATGCGGGTTGTTTTTTTTCAAAATTCAGTCCTTGAACAGTGATTTTTCTGCGTTGTGGATTCTACAGTTTAAAGGGACAAGAGGATTGCTAAAGTTGGGAGATTGCTAAGAAAAAAAGAAATGATGATTGGCAACTCAGTTAATACATTTGAAAGTCAAGGTGCAGCTACTGAAGCGTTATATCTGTGGAAAAAATGAGATTCTGTGCTGAAGTCTAGAGGATGTAGGAAAATCTTTAGAACGATCAGGATTTATGGATGCTTCATCTCCCACCTGCTGGCACTGGGAGTAAGGATCCACATGTAAAAGCTTCCAAAGTAATTTTAAGAATTAGTGAAGTGAAGCTGCATGTTGTAGGAAAGAGCTGAAGTTTGGTTTATACCTAGAAGTCACCTGTAATTTTATTTTTAAGGGGAGATGGGTTAATCTCTTGCTTTTGCAGTTCTCTGTGATGCACTATTAATTCAAACAACTCCAGCTGCAGTGAGAGATGGCAGCCAGCACCAGGGGAAAGGAAGGAACACGTGGTGCTTGCAAAGGAACACAGGAAAGATGGAACGGAGATCCCAGAGCCATTGGCCAAGTCCCAGTTCTGCTACAGAATTCACTCCAGGACAAATCAATGTATACATAGTATCTCAGTATCAAGTGGAGGCAAGGATACTTCCTTTAATTCCCCCACTGGCTGTCTTGTCTGCATGGATGATAAACACCTCAGAATAGGGCTGTCTCCAGCCAAATATTTGGAACAGCCCACCCTTTAGGGCCCTGGAACATTTCATTCCATTGTATTACCTGATGATTCTGAGCCAGAAGTGGCCCAAAAGGCCAGCAGTATCCTGGGCTGCATCCAAAGAGGGGTGGCCAGCAGGGAAAGGGAGGGGATTCTCCCTCTCTGTTCTGCCGTCATGAGGTCCATTTTTTGCATCCAGGCCTGGCATCCCCAGCTCAAGAAAGATGTGAAGCTGTTGGGGCAAGTCCACAGGAGGACCACAGAGATGGTCAGAGTGCTGGAGCACCTCTCCTATGAAGAAAGGCTGAGGGAGTTGGTCTTCTTCAGCTTGGAGAAGAGGCCTCATTTCTCTATTTCAGTACTTGAAGGCAGCTAATAAGCAGGAGGGGGACTGGCTCTTTACATGGTTTGATAGTGATAGGACAAGGGGGAATGGTTTTAAACTAAAATAGGAGAGATTTACGTTATATGGTGGAAGAAAGTTTTTACTCAGAGGATGGTGAGGCTCTGGCACAAGCTGCCCAGAGAAGCTGTGGATGCCCCATCCCTGGAACCATTCAAGGCCAGGTTGGATGGGGCCTTGAGCAGCCTAATCTGGCAGGTGGCAACTCTGCCCACAGCAGGGAGTTGGAATGAAATGATCTTCGAGGTCTTCTCCAACTTTAGCCATTCTATGAGTCTATGATTCTATGATCTTAATAATGTACTTCCCCTGGTGATCGCATGCAAATAATAAATTGTAGATTAATCAGCATATGCCCAATTTGGATACACAAGATAAGCACTGCCTTCCAATTCAGGCCAGCTGAGACTTCCTCGTCAGGATAGTGAAACATACCTAGGCAGGTGCCAAGTTTAGACACGACAGCTCTTGACATCTTGGACAGTAGCCTGTATCTTAAAGTGCTCCTCTGAGCTGATCCTTGCTCTTTGCAACATCAGTGGAGTTAGTTGCCATAGGAGACAGTGCGGATGGCGGGCAGTCCATCTGGCAAGGGAGCCTAAGTCCTTGTGAAAGTCAAGATGTGACAATTGCACCTTGTGCATGCAGCATAAGACAGGCTTTATGGTATTGTCCTGAAGTCTATCCTGGAAGTTGCAAGCCTGGCAAGTTTTCAAGGAAAGCCTGAAACAACACCAAAGTGATCTGCTTGGTGCTTATTCATCCTTTTTTTTTTTTTTTTTCTTTCTTTTTTTTCCCCTGCAATTTAATCTTCTTTTGCTTTCTTTAAGTCTTGTTTGAATGCAGAGATGCACACGTGATGGAAACTGTGCTTTATAGCAGGATTAAGCTAGTAGGAAAGCTCACTACAATCTTTTTACAACTTGGAATAGAAATTACTGAGCCCCAGCTGTGTGGAGCTGAGCTTTGCTCTTCCTTTCCCTCTGCCTGACCTGGTGTCATGATGAATTTCATGTCAGGTCTTTGTCTTCCTACTGATTCCACAATCAGGTTGTTCACCCTTTCCTTTCTTGTAAATCTAGCCCTTTATGCGGTTTTGGAGGGGTGGGGAGCTTTTTTTTTTGCCTGTTTTCATGGGAGTTATTGTTCTAAACAAAAGTCTGACATTTTTTTCTGTCATTACTTCTCCATTTAATAGCTTTTTAACACAAATTTTCTGAAAGCAATCCTGATATTTAGCAAGCCCATAATTTCCTTGTCTTCCTTTTAAACATTTATTGATAAAGACAATGTAAAGTAGCAAGTTTTATTTACTTTAAAAATTAATGGGCTGGCATTGGTTTATTCTTCAGATAAATCAAAACTCTTTCAAAGCTATTAGCAGCTGATGCCATAATCAGCCCTATGGCAATAAGCATACAAAGACTTACACGAGGAAAATAAAACCTGTAAGCAAAATCTGCTAACTAGGTTTTATAAGTTGTCTCAAAAAGAAAATAATTTAGGTCTGAAAAAACAAATTGTGACCATGCTGATGCAATCCCCCTCTCTGGCCAGAGAAAACAGCTGAATAACCCTTTTTGGGCTCTGTGATTGGCATAACTTCCCTGTGAATGGCAATGCTCTGGAGACCACAGAAACAATCAGCTTTACTCCCTGGGACCATCAGAGATGAACACTAGAAAGCAGCACAAAATGATTACTCCCTTAATGCAAGGATAGTCTGCTCTAGTGCCTTTCCCAGCATGCCAGTTCAAAGCTGTCATCATGAGGCAGACTCCAATATTGTACTTTAAAATGCATTCTGATTTTCCCATCTCTTTTACAAAAATTGTCCGAAATTCAGGAAGCATGTACTTAGGGGCTTAATTTTGTGCCTCCACTTTTAAGTCCATTTGGTTATGCTACTTGTAGCATAACTACATTTGTTAATTCTACTTGTGCAGCTGAATTTAGCAGAAAAGTTGTGAGTCAAGTCTGGAGACAGAAACACAGAACCATTAAGGCTGGAAAAAAACACTAAGATCATATAGTCCAACCATCTCCCTATCCCCACCATGCCCACTAACCATGCCCTCCATGCCACATCTACACTGTTCTTGAATATCTCCAGGGATGGAGATGCCACTACTTCCCTGGACAGCCTCTTCCAGTGCCTGGCCACTCTTTTGGATAATAGCTTTTTCCTAATATCCAACCCAAACCTCCCCTGGTGCAACTTGAGGACATTATCTCTTGTCCCCCTCCCTAAATGGGAGAAGAGGCCAACCTCACCTCACCACAACCTCCTTTCAGGGAGTTGCAGAGAGTTGCCAAGCCTGTCTGCCCCAGGGAACAGGGCAGGCAGCCTCTTCCTCTCCCAGGCACTGGGTCAACCCATTGGCTTTGGGAACCCAGCATTGAAGGGGTTACCAACCTAACATTCCATTTTTAAGGGGTTACCAACCTAACATTCCATTTTTGGAGGAAATAACACTTGAAAGACACTCCCCTGATAAGGGTTTTAGGAGGATGTCCCGTTAACTACAAAACAAGTCTGTTGTGCTTTGATGCTTTTCAACTGCCAGAAATACTATTATCTAGATTACATTTTCTTATGTTTTCTGGGTATTTTGTACTGATAAGGTTTTATGCAGGATCGTTTCATATGAGAATAGATTTAATCCTGTTTTTAGCAAGCTTTAAGGACACTGAGGGATTATTTATGTAATAAGATGCAAAGTTGCTATGGAAAATGCTATAGCAACCTAACATCTTCACAAAACCAAGCAGCCACTTGTGACAGCAATCTAAATTTACATTTATTTTAGTGTCATTTTATTGACATTCTTAGTATCTCATTTTGACAGCATGTTAAAATATGTTTTGCATTCATGCTAGAACAAAATTAACAGCATGTTGTTGGAACGAAGATGATGTCTATAATTTTTGGAGATAATTTTAGCATATTTCATTTTGTGTAAATAGCATTAAAATAGTAGTGCAAAGAAGTTTGGGTGTATCCCCTCTGTAATACAGCAAACAACATGCATTGAAAGTAATTTCATGAGTCAGTGAAAGCTGAACTGTGTTTATTTATTTGCTTGATATCTGAATGAAAATATTTTTAAGAAAGAAATGATTTTGTTATCAGAATTTATTTCAAATCCTATATCTTTTATTATAACTTTCCCTTTTCAGGATACAGCCTATAATTTTTCATTAGGTTTCATAAAGCAGGGCATCATTTCTGAATGCGTACACTTGCAGTTTGGTAGGGAATTGCATTACTTGAATGGGACTTTTCTAAAACACAGAATAACAGTGTGCATTGCCCTGTAGGAGGTTAAATAAGAAAGGAAGGGAAAAACAAACACAAAGCACCAAAACAGGCTGAACTCTGTCCTGTGCTCATTGCAGTTAATAGTGAGACTCCCATTGACTTCAATGGGAGCAGAAGCAAGCTCTGTATATTGATTTTCTCCAACCCCTTCTATTAAGAATCTTGAAGTGTGGCTGTAACATTGTTGAAGTGGGATGTTGGCAGCAAAATCAATAAAAGACAATATTAGAGCATATGCTGTTTTCAGCTTCCTCACAATCTGATATAGCTGGTATTAGCATCCTTCTCCAAATTACACTTCATGCGTTCTATAAAGTGACCTTCCTTGTAGTGCCCTCTCCAATATACAGCTTTTGTGCTCTTACTCATGTATTTAGCCTTCGAGAGCATGAGACCTATTCATAATAGTGAAGATTGTTGGTTCTGAAGAGAACACAAAGAACAGATTTCTTCATGAGTGATTTCATGGGGCTCACAACCTAAACTCTATTTCTGATCTCTTATGAAAGATCATTTATATTATTGTTTGAACTAAGTTCATGGTTTGGGGGTTTCTTAATAATGCTGGCCTTCATGCCCTGTTGTTTTAAGGAACCTTTTCCACTCCAGCAAATTAGAGAAGGTTGTAAGTGTTGCTTGAGTTGGAGATGTTGTTACCTTCTTATCCACTTACCTTATTAATCCATGAAACATTAGACTTTGCTAAGGTACCAGAAGAGATAATAATCAAAAAGCAGAACCTTTTCCCGCATCAGTACAAGCTTCTAAGCTCAGAATTACCTTTTTGGGGAGCATCCTTATGTCATGAGACATGTAAGGCTGGCTGAACTTTCCAAAACATTAAAAGCTTCCTTTTCAAATTATGCAAGTTCTCAGACCCTATGCATCCAGCAGAATGGCAGTCTGTGATGTGGTTGCATGCCAGGAGTTAAAAGCCCACCCAGAAGGGCTTGTGCTTCAAGCCAGCTCACCACAGAAATTTGCAAAATTACAACAGGCTAACTAGTGCTGTTTTACTTTGAGGAATGAATATTAGATTCAGAGGAATTTTGTGATATCCTGCTCTTTGGTTTTGTCTTTAAGACTATCTCATGAAAATCAGCTTCTCAACTAGTGTCACATATCCATAGTGTAGCATTTTTATGAGCAGTATGTTGAAGATTCAGTTCTGATTAGAGGTGAGTGATTTTTAGTCTTACTCAGTTTTACATTAACAGCAGAGGGAAGAGAAAACAAAGAAAAGCCATCTTGTACATGGAATGACTGACTCAAGAATTAGATAGCATACCATTTTATATCACTTCTCCACTAGTTCAAACATGTGACTCATTGAATACTGGTTTACCAAAGAAGGAAAATTTGTGTCTATGTGGTTTAAGGGAATGTGTTTTTCCTCTTCCCCTCCCCTCCCCTCCCCTCCCCTCCCCTTCCCTTCCTTTTCCAAATTAGGAGTGCTAATTTCTATGTAATTTTTTTACCTTTCAGTGGGAGGACAGCTTCCTGTCATTTTGCTTATTTAGTCAGTTCTCCATATATTCATTGCATGTCAAGATGTTACTTAGGCACAATAATGTGCTAAGCATGCATTTGAAGCACTACTGTACCCAGTTATTGTTGAATGCTTCTACAATTGATAAGAGTATCTTAGATGTCATCCAGGGATCTCTCTGAAAAGTTTCTTCATTGCTTCTTTTTCATGTGTCAGCTACAGACAATATTCAGTCATAAATTTGTCTTTTGAGTTTTGGAGACAAGTGTGTGCTTTCAGCAGCTGAGGAAGAGCATGAGAAAAAAATAATACCTCTCCCCATGTTGTTCTGTTATCAGATAGTTGTCTGTCTCATGTTTTGTTGATGAGTTTTGAGATGCCTGTGCTGTTAGACCTTGATCCCACAAGCTTACTGCCTGCAGCTCAGTGTTTGCACTCACCTTCTGCACAACACCCACACATATGAGGTCCTAAGCAGTGGCTTACACAGAAAGTCTGTTACAGGGAGTATTTTACTGTTGTTTCTTTAAAGTTTTACACTTCTTGCAAGTTTCAAAAAAAGTCTCTTTCTGGAAGGACTGCACGTAGCACCAATCCCTCTAGAACCCTGCCATCTGTAAGCTCACAACACGTTTTATTCTACAGTAGCTGAGAAAATACCTACTACACATGTTAAGTTCCAGAGAAGCACAGTAGCCTGCCTCAGTTTGCAGGTACTGAGTGTGTTGAAGTCAGGATGGAGGGGAGAAAGGTGGCATTTACTTGTAGATGTAATTCTTCTGCATCGTCTTCCATTCTCATAAGGGATAAGTCACTCAAAAAAAAAATACCTGTGAATGTGACAATCAAGAAATTCCAAGCTTCTTGGAATTCTTAGAAAGGGTAAAAATATTCTCATATTTAAGATCCATTTTTCTTCTGATACTAAAGTCACAGAGAAATTATTACAGCACTACACACTTTTAAAGAAAAATTAGCTCTGCATTCTAATCCAGTACAAGGTCAGAGAGGTAGCAGGATAAATACTCTCCCACAGCTTAAGGCACAATAGAATTTTTAAAAAAGCTTGTTGATCCTCACATTTGTAAAGAGCACTTTGAATTTACGATCAGAATTTGCCTACCATAAATCAGAGCAATTCAAAGAACTGCAGTCACCAAAAGCAGTCAGATCAGCCCTTTCTTATCCTAATGGACATGACAAATTGAGAGATTCACAGGAACACTGTCAGGTTTGTTTCCAAACAGGTTTGTTCCCTGAAATTACGTGTGTGTCTTCATATTTATTCATCCTACAGATATTTTTGTTCAAGTTGTCTCAGTGGTGTTGGACCTGAATGCAATTCCTAGTTTAAATGTCAACAGTAGCAGTACAGTTATGTATCCTATTAAGGCCAGTTTTTATTTTTTAAATCTGAATGAAATTATGACCAATTAAGTTGATGCCTAATAAATAACCATTGGTAACCTACCTAAACAGAGATTTACCTATATATAGTGATGTTGAGTATCCCAGGCAATCTGTATATCACATGTACACACCTACATAAAATCAATTTATGACATCTACATAATGTTAACATAGAATGCGTGAAACACTAAGCTTCCATCAACATATCTTGTGTGATCCAATTTTCAGAAGTCTATACCTCCAGGTGCAAGGCACCATAAAAACAAGTAGTGAGGTAGGTCATCAATGCCACTTTGCATCTTCCCAGTAACCAACACTTTTCTTATTTAAGAGAGCCTATCCCTTCTCTCTTGAGACTGGAAGCTTATCTGTCATTTTTAGTGTTACACAGTCATTTCTTGAAAATTATTGATTAGAGGAAAAATTCACTTCTTTGCTGGCATCCATAAAACATAGCACCTGCTGAACTGTCTTAATTTCTCGACTAGAAAAGAAAGAAAAAAAGTAAATGCAGAACCTCTAAAAGAGAATCAGCTCTCAAATATATTTAACCAAGACAATGTTGGGTTTTTTTTTCCAAGCAGCTATTGGTAAACACAAAGCATAAGTATCAAAGTTATACCTCCACATTTTCTTAGGATTACTTGAGTCTTATGACTCTAGTTCAAGAGGATAACCAAGTAGGAAAGACAATGCACCAGGTCCCAGCCAACAGTCCACCCACATCAGTGTGTGGTTCTTCTCTCTGCTCTGCCCTCTTAAGTGTGTATCACGTCTACTGGGCTTAGTACATATCATGGGTGGCAATAGAAGAAATGTGTCCCAAAAAGGAGAGGAGACAGAAGATCTTTGGTCTTTACAGGTGACCTGGAGAAATTGGTCTCAACAGGGCAGACTAACTAATGTCTGTCAAAATTCCATTTCCAAGTTACATAGATGCCAGTACTCCAAAGAAATGCTGTCAAGCAAAATAGACCTAAAATGTGACAAGTTTTAATATTTTTGTAACAAGGTGGCCTCTTCCAAATTCTAACTATGCATTTCAGTAATGTGATGTGACATCTTTTTAGGAATAGTTCAAAGTACTTAATGCTGCGATTTACCTGCGACTAAACTGGTAAGAGAACTGGAAAATATACTGCAAAGTAAGTATGAGTGAGAGCAGAGAAAAATATCAAGAAATGTCAGGCAAGTGGAAAGTACAACTGGACAAAGGTTTAGTGTTGGAGGAGGAAATGAAGGGAGCTGAACCAGTGCAGAGGAAAATGGAAGAAAGTATGAAGAAATGGGTAGAAAGATGAGTTAAAGCAGGAGATTAGTCGCATCGGTTTTAAGGCCTTTGTGAAAGTCAGTTCATTCTTCTGATCTCCTGAGCCACTTGTAAAACTGTAATAAGTAATCTGCATCTCTTTCCTAGGTCTGGCTGAAATAGTGAGATGTATTTCCCTTGAGTTTTGAGCTAAAAGTCAGAGTTGGGGAGAACACAGTGAAATACAGAGAAACGGTGCTGATCCACAGTCTAGAAAGTCTGGAAGCTGCTAATCCAGAAGCTCTCAGCTAATAATCTCTCTAAGGCTCTAAATAAAATGTCAGATATCATGAGACTCATCATAGCAGCACAGGAACTGGCAGCACCACTCCCTGGGGTATTATTAATCCACCTCAGAACCAGCATTTGCATGTTACTTTTTGCACGCTTCTTTGCTAGTTTTGTTATTAGACCCATCTGGTCTGTAATGTGCCCTCCTTCTCTCTACACCTTCTTTGCTATTTGCAAAAAGACATGCTTCATTACACAAAAAAATAATAAGCCTTCATAAATTGCTTAGTAAGCCACGTGTGCTTTAAACCTTGAAAAGAACAGCGCTATTGCAGAAGTCTGGTAAGCAGGATTAAGTTTTGTAAACTGAGAAAATCTCTATTCATAGAAATGCTTTGGTTTCTCAAATGTTACATCTGTGTGTCGTAGATGGGATGGATAAAATTGCCATTAAATTATGGTAGAATTTTTCTTTTTTTTATCCCTTTTTTTTTTTTTTGGCAGCATCCTACTGTTTACTAATTGTTTGCCAGCAAGTCTTATGTGAATAGGGAGTCTGAAAATAATTCTCATGAGTATTCAGTTTGAACATCTGGCATCATCATGAATGTAACGGGTATAATGAGTTTCTCCACATTGAATGTAAGCAGCATGGTGAAGAAAGGATGCTGAAGCAACTGCACCTGAATAAAGGTTTTTTTAAAAAGTAAATCTCCCTCCCAGTGTGTGGGTCTTAACTCCCACTAACATTAATGGCAATGACCCCTCCACATATAGGATAATTAGTGCCTTTGGAGTTCAAATTTGCAGTTTCTGAGACATTCAAATGAAGCGTGCCTAACATTAGGAAAAATGAGGAAATTCCTTGTTTGGTTGCACTATGTCTGAAGGGGAAAGAAAAAAATGGTCCATGGCTAGATTAATTTATAATTGCCCCAAATTATTTATTTTTAAACCATTCTAATTCTGTTTTCAGAGTTTATTCAGGCTAGTTCGCTACCTACTTTCAAGTTTTAACCAAAGGGGTTTGGTTATTTAAAAAAGCCGAGTGACATAATTTATTTTCATATAAACACAGGATAACAATGGAAGAGGCGTATGTTAAAGAATGCAATATAGGAATAGTGTTGCTTTTATTTGGTAATATCAGACATACTTCTGTGCACTCATTGTTGACATCTGAATGCCAGTGGTTAGTGAACTAGAGTTACTGAGGAGGGGAGAGGAGAGGAGAGGAGAGGAGAGGAGAGGAGAGGAGAGGAGAGGAGGGTTTATATGTTCCCTTCAAGTACTGGAAGTCCTTGATATATTATACTGAACCAATATCCAAAAATTTTCATGTTAACATACAACATACCATAGAATCACAGAATCAGTTACATTGGAAAGGACCTTCAGGATCATCAAGTCCAACCACAGAGTTGTTTCCTACAAATCAAGAGGTGGCTACAAATACTGCTCAAACAGGAAGGACCCCCTGGCATTTCAATTTCTTAGTATTTGGGCTACTTGAGACTAGTTTGTGCCTTCTGAAAGAACCTGAGATCCTGAAGACAGCTAAGGAAGAGTCAAAAGCTGTCTTTGCTAGGATGACTGTAAAATTATTTAAAGTTTTTCTCGTTGTTTTTTCCCACACAACATCTCCTTCATATATAATAATAAAAAAAAAAAAAAGAAAAAAGAAAAAAAAAAAAAGAAAAAAGATGCAATTATGGTTGCCTTCAGGCAGGAGAAAGAAACAGACAAATCCTCCTTAATGAAATATAGCGGTTGCATTGATGTTTAGATTCAAGAGATTCTTCTGTTTAGAGGGTATGATGATCTACACTGACATTCATTTCTATTTAAAGATTTTCTCCAGCACATAACTGTAAAGACCAAGAATTTTTAGTACCTTTCAGATATCTGTACAGCATGTAGAGAAAGGCTTATATAAGAGTTCATACTATTATCTTCAAATCTTGAAATGCTGTTTTACTACAGAATCACAGGGTATCAGCTAAGATCTTCCATGCTCGCTGTCTGCTAAGACTACCTTCCTTACTAATGACAACTGACATACCTCATGACCTCCCAGATCCTCCAAAATCGCTTTCCCTTGCTGACTTTCCCCTAGTTATAATGCTTCACAGTTCACTTGTTTGAAAAACAAGCAAGCTAGATAGAAGCCTCACTGCAAGAAAGATATTGAGGCCCTGGAATGTGTTCAAAGGAGGGCAACAAAGCTGGTGAGGGGTCTGGAACACAGGCCATATGAGGAGAGGCTGAAGGAGCTGGGAATGTTCAGCTTGGAGAAGAGGAGGCTCAGGGGAGACCTCATTGCTCTCTATAACTTCCTGAAGGGAGGTTGTAGTGAGCTGGGGGTCGGCCTCTTCTCTCGTGTCATTAGTGATAGGACCAGGGGGAATGGTTTCAAGCTACGGCAGGGGAGATTCAGGCTGGACATGAGGAAGTATTACTTTTCAGAAAGGGTGGTCAGGCACTGGAATGGACTGCCCAGGGAGGTGGTGGAGTCACCGACCCTGGGGGTGTTCAAGGAAAGACTGGATGTTGTGTTGAGGGACATGGTTTAGTGGGAGCTATTGGGAATAGGTGAACAGTTGGACTGGGTGATCTTTTAGGTCTTTTCCAACCTTAGTGATTCTATGATTCTATGATTCTAAGCCAAGGATAACTTCTATTGTTTGTATTTATGGTTGTGAACTCTATGTCCTTATTTCTCTCCTCTTGTACTTGTTTAGTCCTTCAAACTGAAAATTCTTTGAACTAGTAGAGTAGTAGTGGTTTCTGACAAGTTGGTTTTTTTTTATGTTGTGTTTTTTGGTTTGTTTGTTCTGGGTTGTTTTTTTTTTAGACACAGCGAATGCTCTGCAATGGAATTGATGCAGGCAAAAAAAATTACCATAACAACAGCCATCAATTTGACAGCTCTTGATGTTATTCTTGTTGATGTTATCAAAAGGAGCATCATATCATTTTAAACCCCATTTTCATGTCAGGAAATTAGGATCATGGTATTAGTAGAACTCAGGTGGAAGGAAAGCTTGGGTATATGCTCTTCATCTGTTTTCATGACACTGTTTTGGTACATTGGCAAAAGTTCCAAAACCCTGAGAATTTCTGCTAAAGAGGTTAGACTAAAAGTCTTAAATAAATAAAAAGTTGTCAGTTTTATAATCCATTTCTTTAGAAGTACCTATAAGAAAGAAAAAATATGTGTAGGAAAACTTCTGCTAGCAGATCGTGCGGGAGTATTATGCTCTTGAATTTACAAGTTACTTTTCTGTTGTTGCCATTGCTTGGTCATTTGTTTTTCAGATATTAATTCCAGACTGCTACAGATCCTGAAGATAAGCTACTGCCTATGAATTTCAACCAGGAGTGTTTTCCATAGGTGAATTAGTAGTCTGTCATTAATATTAAACGTAGTGTTATAAATGTTATTAATGCCCAGGTATGTGTTAATAAAATTGCTAGAAACGTATTAATTATCCCCAAGTTCTGCAATAACTATAAACATATAAAAACAGAAGCTTGGGATGTTCAGTTTATTTCCTGGCCACTATGTGAGTTATAAAATACTACGATTATTCGTAATTACAATTATTTTCACTGTGTAGACTTACTTCCATGGGCAGCTATTATGCAGGAAGTTAGATATAACCACAGAAAACTAGATGAAAGTAAATGGCACAAGTTGGTGCTGCTGATAAAAAAAAAAGCACATACCTAACAGTGTCTGAAATAGATGACCTAGAAAAGTAATTTTTTTTTTTTTCTGAGACATCAGTCTGAGACATTTTTAATACATCTTGAGACTTCAGAGTATTTCTGTATTTCAGTCACGGTTTTTTTGTTGTTTTTTTTTTTTAATCCAGAATTTTTTTTTTGTTTTGGGTCTAATCTGGATCCACTGCATGTAACCAGTTTGGCCGTAATGCTGTTGCTGTGGCACTGCTGCCTCAGAACAAGCAAATCACACTAACCTCTTAGATGTCTTCAAGATATTGATGAGAAGGCTTCCCCACTTACATACGTCTGATCTTCCTCTAGCTGATTCTCTGAGACTGACAGGTATCCGTTTGTGTCCCTCCATGAAAATGCTATAAAGCGTATGTTGGGCTGGTTGTCAGCTGTGTCTGTTCAGGTACAAATATTCCCTTCTGCTTGCATTACGGGCAGTTATTTGGGATTCTTGTCAGAGTTTTCTTTTGATCTAGCTTCCTTCTATATCGTGCTTCTGTAAAGGCTTTCACTTTAATTGTCTTTTATCCTAAGAAGCTTTCTAGTGTGTCTCAGTGAGAGGTTCTGTAGATGAGTATCAGAACTACCAAACTTAAAATGGAATCAGAAGTTGCAGTGGGATGAGTTAAGTAAACCTCTTAAGCAAAAAATACACCCCTTGGCTTTATCAATGAAATTATAGAAAAAATAATTCTGCACAAATGAGAAAAATATTTACTTTTTAAAATGCAGATTCCATTATCTCCAAAAATTCTTCATAAAATTGTAGTTTAGTATTCAATAAGGTGTTCTTCAGTATGCATAAAATGTAAGCAAACTGCTCTATTTGGGATAACTGCGTTGAATCCAGAATGATTTTAATTCACTAAAATATAAATAACTTAAAATTACGGTTATGATGTGCAAACAAAAAGAATCTTTTTGATTTTGTTTCAGAGTTATGCAGTGCTGAATGAGATGGAGCCCCTGGCGTCTACCAGATGTCTTTCTTTGACTTATGCTCTATTTGATGACTTTTTTACTAACCACTTTATTCACATTAGGAACAGAGCTTTTTGTAGCTTAAAATTAAATAACAAAAGAACTGTGTGTATGAACACCATATAGTTAATGGTTTAATCTAAAAATAATTCATCAGAAAGCTTGTGACAGTGTAGAATTCTATTATACTGCTACTGTATGGGTTGCATCCTCCTTATTTAAGGACTTCTACCTTGGACTCTTTCTTTAGTTGCTTTACTAAGAAGAGCACCAGATTGTATAATAATTTTGATAAGATTTTGGATGCATCTAGGAATTCTGCCTAATATCACAAACTCATCTCTGCTATATTCTTCTTCACACATTTCAGGTTGTTTGAGATACTTCCCTTTTCTCTTAACATATGCTGTTACCTCTTCCAAACACAGCCTTTATTCTTCTAGGATCTGGAATATAGGTTGATGGGGCACCATCCTTGCATGGGACTTCTTGGTAGTACAGTAATCTAATTATTAATATAGATCTTAATATGGCATTCTAAAATAATTTTAAAATAATAAAATAATGACATTTATTGGTGCAACTGCATTTTTAGCAGTAAAAAAAGCTGTTTTGCGTTTCTAAAGGAAAAACAAGCTTTTGCTTCTGAAGCTCATCTAGAGTGCAATTTGGAAGAGTGATTTTTTAAATCCTAACAAGTTAATCACCTATAGGTGATTTTCACAATCTGTAGAAGACTTTTGCTTTTTCCCTACTTTAATGCATCTGTAGAAGACAGAAGTGCCATCCTCAGCCCCACTCAATAGCCTGAATTTACCTATGTGGGAAAAAATATGTTCTCCATCTGGGCCATGATGAGGCCAAGAAAATGCACCACAGCAGCTTCTCCAGTTAAAGCAGCCTAAAGCTCAACTGAATCTGGGTTTCTGGCTGGAACTGAGTATTGTGAAAAATGCAGTTCTTTGACTGGGGACAGTCCAATTGGTGGGAGGAAGACAATACAAATGGCTGCCATTTTATTTAATTACTTTCCTCTGGACACTGCAAAGATGAGCTGTATTTTCAAGTAATTTAGTTCAAATCCATTACATAAATCAAAAAATAAAATTTTAATATAAGCTTCTGATATATGTTTTTGTTAGACTGAGGTTTTTATTTGCTCAGACTCTATTTTAGGCGTAGCTTGTTGGCTCTTATTAAAAAAAAAAAAAAAAAAAAAAAAAGATTTCATCCTCTTATTTGCCCATTGGACTCATCACTGTAATTTCTTGAGGGTATATTTTGTCACAGAAGGATGATTACATGCTTTTCAGAACAATTTAATTTGATGTAACAATACTGTAACTCTTACTAAATCTTCCAGAGATACTCCGTAGAATATCCAAATTAAGTGCAATAACCAGTCCATGCCTATATTTTAATAATGGCTAATTCTACTTTATTTTGGATAAAGCATTTGTATTACTTTAAAATCAGTAAAAATTATCTCAGAAAAAGATACATTTATCCTACCAAAGATAGAACATTTCTACTGATAATGAAACACTATGACATCTAAATGCTGCTCTAGTCAAGTGAGGCCTAACATTAAATGGAGTCAATACTATTTCTGATAATTTGGAGTTTAACCATATTGCTATTGTAGGTGGGCAAGAAAGAATTCTGTACTATCAAGCCTGAAATCATTTAATCAGGAATGTAAATCAGTTATGTGCTTCAGTTACCAAATGTTGATAGAATTGGCTATGGTAGATTGTTGTTTTTTAATTACAGCTGCCCTGTAATGTTGCTGTGTTCCAAGGTTCCAAGAAGGAAAATAGTGTGGTATGATGGTCTGATATGCCAAATGGCCACTCACACTGCCAATATGTAAATGCTACCAGGGGTGAGTTCTCCTATAGGATGAAAATGACATCCCTAAAGCAATGAATGCCATACTTCCCTATATGTATTTACGTTTAGATAATTTATTTAAATAATGTTCCTGCTACATGCTTTATAGCCCTCTGCCTTTTGCAACACAAATTTTAGCTTATATTGCAGACAGTGCAAGTCATTTGGCAAATGTAATTTCCATCCCTGCATACTAATCGATTTCTTCACAAACACCTGCTATCAGTTATGATAATAAAAATGCCATTCTAAATTGAAAAGGGGCCAAATGGAGCTTCCTAAGGAAATGACTTAAGTGTCTTTCAATGCCTTTAATGTAGTAATGTTCTTGTAGTGCCAACACTTTTTCAAAGCAATTGCATTTTATATAATTTTGCTCTGTAACATCTTTTTTTGTTGTCTAAATGGATTCTCATAACCATTGCTATGAAGCAGTTCATAGGGAGATTGGAGAGGAATTTCCATGTTTCTTCTCCTATGGGATTAAATCCAGACAACCTGATATAGTCTAAGTTCCTTTGCACAGATCTCATTGGATTTGTACTAATTATTAAATGATTGTACCAGATCCCATAACACCACTGGGCAAATGTTGCAAAGCTGGGAAGTGTTTTGCCTTTGGATGCCAGTTTCTTCCCCAGATATAAGCCTAAATTTAGCAGCTAGATTGCAAGTAGCATTTGAATTATCCAGGGTTGCTTTATGGATCCTTCCATCCCATGAAATAACTTCCCAGTGACAGCCTTTGCCAGAGTCTAATCGTTTTCATCTCTGCTAGGTCTGAAATGTCTCATTAGCTTTCAGCTCTACTGTCACCTTCCCCAACAATATTCTCCACATTATTTCTAAGGAAACAATCAACTTACTGATTTATTCTCATTTTCATTTTCTCTCAGCTCTAGCAGCCCAAGCATATGCGCTTAAGGAAGAAAATGATAGTCTTCGATGGCAACTGGATGCTTATAGAAATGAAGTGGAGCTTCTGAAGCAAGAGAAAGGACAGCTCTTTCGAACAGAAGAAAGCCTTACAAAGGATCAGCAGCTGCAGTTCTTACAGCAGACGATGCAAGGCATGCAGCAGGTATTGCCATGGAAGAAAAAACAGGTCTTCTCTTTTAGGAAAATGCTACCGAGGATCTATGCTGTACGCAGGGCTATTAGCCACAAATTACTATATTGATTTCTTTTCAAAATCAAAACCTTGCTGATTTTAGGTATGGAGGGAAGGGGAGGAGAGACTGGGGACATTTTTAGGGATAGTCATTTTAGGAATACCTAAACGGCAAACCCATTGATCATTTTCAAGAAAACTTCCTATGCATGTTGTAGTTAGGAGCAAATTACTTTGGTACATCCTCTATTTTTCTTCTCATTTAATCCAATTAGCTTTAATTCTGCACAGGAGCTTTTTTTCAGCATAGCATAGTGGTACCTTCATTTGCATTTGTTCTGCATCTTTAGATGCATCTCCACTTCATAGCTTTGTCTTTTCTTCTCCTGACTCTCCTTTGAGGATCTCCAGTTTGTCCAGATTGCCCTCCTGCAAATTTGCAGATGGACATTAACACCAGTATTATCTTCCAAAATTTTATTATTTTTTCTGATCTTTGAATGTAATGTCCCCATTCAGGCAATTTTTTAAACGTTTCAGTGCAGCAACAAAGCTGCAGTAAGCCGTTAACTGCCGTGTGTCCCTTTAGAAGAGGTTCAGGTTTCTATATGCATTATCCTGTATTTGACAGTGTGCTCCTGATATTGAGCAGGTCAGGTCTTGTCTACCATGTCTAGACCTGTTCCCACTGCTTTCTCTCAGATGTACATTAATACATAAGCACTTTTTGCTCGACATGCATGTACCACTTCTTTCCTGAAAAGACACATACATTTCGATGCTACGCAACAGAGAGCGAGGGCAGTAGCTCACCATGATACTGGCTTGGGTTCCCAACTATACTTACCCCTCCAGTGAAGAAAGGCTGAGAGAATTGGGGTTGTTCAGTCTGAAGAAGGAAAAGTTCTGGGAATACTTTGTTGTAGTTTTCAATACTTAAAGAGAGGCTCAAAAGACGTATGTATATAGTAACAGGATAAGGAGAAATGGTTTTAAAGTGAAAGAGAGTTGGTTTAGATTAGATACAAGGAAGAAATTCTTCACTATGAGAGTGGCAAGTCACTGGAACAGGATGCCCAGAGAAGCTATGGATTCTTCAACCCTAGGAGAGTTTAAGGCCAGGTTGGATGGAGCTTCGAGTAACCTAATCCAGTGGAAGATGTCCCAGCCCACAGCAGGGTGTTTGAATTAGATGAGTTTTAAGGTCCTTTCCAACACAAGCCAATCTGTGATGCTGTGATGCTACAATTTAGAATAGAGCTGCTCGGCTATGTCACTGCAGAGGTTAATTTGGCCTGGTTCATGAATGCCCTGAAGCGACACATGTCCTCCTCAATCACTCATGGTTATTAGATTCCAAAAGGGGACAAGTTGTACCCACTTCCAGATTGTACTAAGCTGGTTTATATGACAAAACTCCACAGCCAGAAGATATTAACTTACATATGAGCTGCCCAGCTGGATTAAGAATTGCATTGCTATCACAGAACATATCAAATCCAACCAGTCTACAAATCCTGCTTAACACCAAATAATGGAGCACAAGATGAGCTTAAGTACTACACACATGTTTGTATGAACATAAACCCCATCTAAGCCCTCCGAGTTTTACCAAATCAGAATGATTTATCATATGGCAGAGTAATTTGGAATGAAATAGAAAAGTCATTGATCATTCAGGAATAAAATCTTTCCTGTACTCAGGAATAAAGCCACTAATAAAAAATACTTAAGGTTTCTGTGTACTCTAGATATGCTTAAGGTCTGCTCATGATCTTCCCTTTCTCTAAATGGATGCTTAAATATCACTGTCTTTGTTAAATTTAACTGCATATATAAATATTATTCTAAATTTCAGCCTACTGCTCATTCTCCATTAAAATTAGTGAAAAATCAGCACAAAATACTACTAAATCAAAAGACTGGAGCTCTAACACTCATTTTGCATTTTTTATCATTTCCTATCTGGGGTCTGAAAGAAGGATAATCAAGACTGGAGAATATAAATAGATTGCTATTGTAACTTCAAGAAAATGTTAATAACAAAAGCCAATAACAGAGAGTGACTTACTTATCTTTCTGTTCAACTGAGCAATGGACACTGCAGTCACTGTTCCTCTGAGTGTTTTTATGTTCATGACAGTTTTGCTGTGAGGTTGAATTTTTTTTGTTTGCCATCCAGGGGGGTTGAACCTACCAACTCCCAATGGGATATAATTAGAGATGGCCCAAGTAGCTGGAGAAGACATTGCAGATAATCCAGTCTGACAATATGCTGAGGAGGGCAGCAACACAGAGGCACAGGAGGTGGAGTTCAGAATATTTGGTAGGAAATAATCAGTCAATTAAGCAGCTGGATGATGGCTTTGGATTTCAGTGATTAGCTATAGTCATGACATCTCACGACCTCTGTGCTTTTCATGCAGTTCATCCATGAATATTTAGAACTAAACCTTTGATTTAGGTAGACTTTGTTTTATCTCAGCTTGGCTTTGTAAATGCTGAGGGATGACAATCTTAGCTGAAATCCATCAGTACAGCAGGTGCTCAGCATCTATGGAAATCAGTCTCTCAATGAAATATTAAACACATACCCAGAACTTGAGTGGTAATAATTTAACAAGAAGACCTGTATTCTCTTTTATCCTTTTCTATATATTAAAATTAATGTCAGGCAAGGTAAACTGAGTGCCACTGAATTCCCGAATCCTACATATATGTCAGCATTAAAAAAAAGTATTTCTCCTGTCTCTTTCCTCTCTATTTCCCCACTCTTTTATATACCCTTTTTGCTTTTAACTTTGAGAACTAGAGATTAATTGATTTGAGCTGCAGTCTATAAAGCAGATTTATCTGAGAAAAAATGGATACATTTTCAGAATCCAGAATTTTTTTTGTAAACATTTGGTGTCAAACGACAGCAAATAGCACAACTTCAATGTATTTTCAATGTAACTCTACCATCTGGACATTTTTCAGGATGCTTTCTCACATTTGCGGACTGATGAAATGAATGTTTATTTTCTATTACTGCTATTGCTCCAAAGTACCGTCAGCAAAATCACATTGATGTTTGCTTATGAAATATAACTTTTGGGCAATAGTAGCAACCTCCCCATTTATTATGTCTAAAAAAGAAAATCCTTCGGACTAATGGCATTGAACTTGTGGGGTTTTGAGTCAACTTTCTCCATAAAATTGTGTCACAGTTTAATTTCATACCCGCTGTGAGATCTCAAACAAATGGAAATAATGTCTTGTATCCATGGTAACAAATGAGATATACTTTACCTGATTTTGAGATAGAAATTGAATTAACTTGTCATTGCTGCATAGGTAGCACTGTCTTCAATTTATTTCTATATGTGAACACACATACCAAGCAGATCACTTTCCAAATGGTCCCATTTTTCAGCAGTGTTTGGTATTCTGCAGTATGGTCTGTGATCACAAGGAGGGATGTTATATGTTTATTTATTTTTATAATATTTCACAGCCCACTTTTAAGAATTTTTAAATCTTGTCTCCTTTTCTGAAATGTTTTACCAAACACATGACTATAGGTAATGTAGAAAGTAGCACCTACTGGTGTTGCTTGATGCTTGCCACTGAAAGACTCAGATTTCAGCAGATATATAACTTGTCCAAATTTCAACCATTTGGTTTGCCATATTCTATGTGGAATAGCAAGTAGAATTCTTTTACAAAACTCTCATGAAAATCTTTCAACCATTCTGAGAGCAGAGTGAAGGAAATGTTCTCCTTTATTATTGTCCACCAAAGAATATTCCTGAGGAACTGCACTTGTCACCTTCATGCTTTGAAACAAGGACTCAGGTTCTAACAGTGAATCACTATTGAGTCAATGATGTGGCTTCCACATCCTTTATAAAATCTATCTGAAGATGAAAAGCCTTTGAAAAATCTCGATGTGCCATGTATGTGATGTCAGTCATCAGCACATATGCAAATACATTTTACATCTTTACTGGGCATCCGGAGTTGTTTGTGAACCATCTCCATAGAACAGCCACTAGTGCAATGTTTTAAACCTCAAGGTAGTCCAAAGTCTACAGAGCACCGTTCAGGTCCTAGAAATATGCTAATTCCTTTAGCGTGAGTCTTTACTTGAACTAGCTAGCTCCACCATTTGGTCAGGTTTAATTGTCCAAGGTATGGTGACTTGTTTGCATAACTGTAGTAATCTGGCTTATTTTCCTATAGGCTGGTGATTTGGCACGGTGCTTCACTGCATCATGTGAATATGCCATACTAATGTTTTTTCCTCTCACAGCCCCTTGAGCTTGATACAGTACAGGCTGATGTAAATTCCTGTAAGCAAGGCCATTATCCAGAAATCCCATTTAAGCCATTCTTCCACCTATGTTTTCTCCAGGAAATGTACCCTAGTGCCTACAGTTCTTCTGGTGCCCATGCTGAGTTGTGCCTGGGACATGTAAGAGCCACCTCATTGCCCAGGTTCCCCAAGGGGCCTTTTTCATTATCTGGGCTGAGGTTCATGCTCCTAACATACAGTGACAGCACAGGCTCCCCTTCATTGGTGGTGATGCATTAAAATCTAGCCACAGGGTTATTGCATTAGCGGGGGATGTGTGGGGGTGCCTCACTTAAAATCATTGCTTGAGGTGAAAAGCAGGAACAATAGGAATAGTCGTGGGTGGTAAGCATAGGGCTGACATGAAGGCTGAGGCACTGCTGCCACTGCATCGACTGTTAGCTCTGGATGTCTCAGCAGGAGGATGAACACATTCTGACCCTGTTAATGACCCACATGGGTGCCACTCTGCTGCAGCATGATGAAAGTCCTCTTTTGTCTTGTCTTCTTTTTTTCTTTCTTTTTTTTTTTTTTTTTTTTTTTCCCCAAACAGTATCAAATTAACTCAAACAGCAATACAGATTCCAAACTTGAGTGCTCAGAAGGCAGGAACTGCCAGAACTACAGACTCTGTATTTTGCTTTCTGCGCCTCAGGGACCTTTCCCTGTTCAGCGCTGCAGACAGGGAGTGCACAGTTAATTATCACCTATTCAATACGTTCCTGGCCTTGTTGTTCAATATGCAACACAGAGCCTTTCTGCGACGCCACATTACTCATGACATTTCCTACTGAGAACTAGCTTTTGCAGTTTACCAGTCATTTAGCGTGAAAAATAAATAGCACATGCATCTGAAAATTACTCGTCTGATCTTAAAAGGGCTCTTGATAAATGCCAGATGACCAGAAGTCATTTCAAGCTCATCCAGGGAAGAACATTTCACTTTCTGATGTGCCTCGCAGCTGTGGTCAGGAGGGTGAGAATTGGTGTTGGAGAACGTTGTAGATCCCTCTGTACGTTCACTGCTCCCTTGGGGACAAGAACAGCCATTGTGAATTGGATTTGGGACCTAATCAAGATGGCACAAGGGTCCTGGCTCCGTCAGCTTTTTATGTAAGACAGTATATATAGTGTTGGTCTCACTGTGCTGACACTGAAATGAGTTGGTCTTCTGCCATTAGCAGCCGCTGTAGCAGAGCTATCCATTTTCAGATCTCCTCACTTAACAGGAAGACTTTTTTTCCCATTTGAGAATATTCCTCAGGTCCTTCCTAGCTGATTTTGTCTGACAAGAAGTTCTTTCTCACACAATTTCTGGAAGAATCTACTCTTTCCGTGGTCCACTCTCCTTCAATAAGAACAGAAGAAAAAGCATATTTCTGTCTAAGAAGGCTAAGTAATAAGTAGTATGGGACATCATGAGAGACTTCCATCACTTTTCCACCATCTATCAAATTTCTCTAAGCCTCAGCTGGCATTTAGGTCTGCAGCTCTCAGATTTTTCATAGATGTTTGGTTGTTAACTGTCACAACCATTCCCTTCTCTCACTTGGAAACTTTGTGAAATGTCAGAAGTCACAGGTACATTTGTTGTTGGCTGAAAATGGCCAAATCCAGTGCCATGTCAGTACCATGATCATCATTTACCCTTACATATACAGGTTCTAGTATCAATTTAGTGCTGAGATTAACATCGTTTTCAAATAGACGGAGCATTTTATGGATATATGTATTAATATACCATAAAGGCAGGGAAGTTTTGTAGTCTTTTATATCCACCTAACTTTGCACACCAAATATCTATTCAGCACATAATCCAGCCACTTACACACAACCATAACCTGCTTTTTCACCAAATGCAGTACTAAAGAGAAGAGTAAATAAAAGAGATAAAAAACATTACTCCTTGGATTTGCTTTTTACCTGCTGAATAAATAGACCAGAATAATTAAGTTGGAAATGTTTTTATTACTCTACTAAGTATGAATTCTAATTAGATTTTCCTATTTTCCTAGAAAAGCAGCACTAAGGTAAAAATTGCAATATTGATCTTTTATTTATAAATTTATGGGGAATGGGTACAAGATAAGAGCAAGGAACAGGACCGAATGTTCTCTTACAGGCCAGTCCCTTCTTCTCTTGCCCTGTTGTTGTTGTTTGGAATCTGGTAAGAAATATGTCTGTTTCCAGGATGGAGAGAATTTTTCTCATAAGTATTCTTTTTATTCTCTTGTGCTTTTCTGGGATCTGTACAGTACTGTCCAGTACAGTGTGTCCAAACTTCCAGAAAATACTTACTCTTTCTGATTCTATTTAAAAAAATAAATAAATTAAAAAAAAGAGCAGCTGGCAATTAAGTACTAATTGTTTCCCATATTTCAGACAAGTCAGAAGATTTGTCCTTTGTTTTTAAAAACCTTTCCTTACTAAAAGTAATGTTTTGATTTCCCATTTCTGTGACCACTACTTCAACAGTTTCCGAGGAAGTGTAAACAAGGAACCACAGATTCTCTAAGCACCACATTCTTGATTGCTGTTATAGTGGTGAAATAATGGAGGGAAGCATATTTTTTCCTGCTGCTAATGGTAAAGCTGAAGCGAGATTGGCAGGAAGAAAAAAATACTTTCAAGAGAAATAATCTGGTGCACGTTTGATTGAAAAGATGAAATAAGTCAACTAGTATCTTCATTAGCACACTAGTGTAGTCTAGTGGCAATGACATGTAGGTCTCATAAGTTGTAGCAATCTTATGTGAATTATTTAAAAGATCCTAAAATCCTAGCATCAGCTTCCTGATTACATAGCTTCCAAAAGCATTTGATGCTTTCGTTATAAGGAACTCTGCTTCTTCTGCAAGGAACTATGTTTAAATGGCAATAACACTAGGCAATTTGATTCTTTTCCCTAATGTCATTTGTCCTTCTAGTTAAAATGTGTCATGTCTTTTTGTTCTCCTTTAAAATGAATATTTTTTCTTGAATAGGAAAATGAAAATTTAAAAAAAAAAAAAAAATCTGATTTGATTTGCTAAGAAAGAGGATGCTATATCATACTCATTTGCAGTTCCATGAAAGAACAGACATGGTCATACAATTCAAGTGCCATTGCCTGGTGAAGGGGTATTCACAATAGACAGGTACAGCTTGACAAGCTGGAGAAGAAAAGGTTGCTGTGAATGGATGATTGTGTCTTCTTTTGACTGTGCATCATGCCAGGTGCCAGCTGTTTGCTTTGTGGGACAAATATGAGGGCAGAGGGAACCTGACACTCAACTAGGATCAGCCCTCTTCCTTTGATCAGGATCAGAACAAACTCTAAGGCAATCTGCTCATACATCCATTGCTAGCAAAAGCCAAGGGCTGCATAACATGTCAGTGACCTCATTTAGCAAAGATAGGAGGGGACTTTATTGGTGAGGGGCAATTGGCTTGGGCCAAACTTCTCCCCTCCACAGTGCATCATGAAAATAAAGACCTTGTGCAATCCACTCTAAAAGGCAGATCCTAGAGAGGGATTCCTGCTGCTAGCACAAAGAATCTGTAAACTGGGAGGATTTCACTTCTGGTAGGAAGGTTGGTCCTGTTAGGACCTAAGGACTTCAGCCTTTTCATTTGATGTAACAGTTCATAGCAGACTTAAGAGATTGTTTGTCTTTCTTGGCTGGAGTAAGAGAAACTCCTAAATACTGGTTGACAAAGAAAGCTGTAGGTTGTCTGTTAAGCTGTTCTTTGCACTAACCATGTTCTCTTTCCATCTGATCCACAGTCCCAGACACAGCCTTTCGTAGTTAGCATGGCTGAATTACTCTGCATCATGGAAACAAAAGAAATTGAGATTTAATTATCTGATATCTATTATGTATTCTCTAGAATCATACAATAATAGAAGTAATAAGGAACCTCCAGAGATCACATGCTCAAAGCAGAATCGGCTCTGGAATTGTTTTGCTAGGGGCCTAGTCTGGCTGTTTTCACAGTTTCTCCAAGGATGGAGAGTCAGCAGCTTCTCTGAACTCTTTTTCCAATTACTGGCTACCCTAATTGTGAGATGTAATAGAAGTGTTACTTGATGTGTCTATTAGCTCTCAATCCTCACTTTAGAAGATCCTCACTCCATCTTCTGCATAACGTCCTTTTAGTTACAATTCCATCTGTCTGTTTTCTCACTTGACATTTTTAAGTCCTGCCTACTCCTGTGCTTGGTGCTATGAAGCTATAGGACCTCTGAGGTCAATCTAATAGCAGGAAAAGGGAGCACGACAAACATCTCTGCAAGGAAGTGGCAGGACAGTGTTCTTCATTATTACCATGATACATATACACTCTTCAGGTGTGTGCCTTGCTTCCCAACCCCTCACAAAGTGGTTAACCCACAGAGTTAATGTGCTCAAGATGTTCTTTTCCTCTGTTCAGAAGCAGGAAAGCTCACTCTGCAGGTAAATTCCCTAAACAAGCTGGAGCTGGGCTGCTGATCCACATGGAGCTCTCACCAGTTCAGAACTGGGCCTCTTATCATTGCAAACCCCATGAGCCATCCAAGCAATCATATCCTTCTAATTACTATGATACTGACAGTCCCTGAGAGAAAGGAATGATGACAAGCATTGCTCTATTACGCTGTGTTGCCCTTTTCTCCCTTAAAAAAATATCCACAACCATGCTCTTTATTTTAATAATGCCTTGTCATACATCAGTATGGCACATGTGTCACCCTTATTGCTGCAACATGGCTAACTTCCTCGAGGGCTCATTTCTAAAGCTTCTTTGACTTGTCTTTCACATTCCCCTGTTTCCTTGGTGATTTGTCTGGCCTCATCAGCGTCTTGTTACTAATGCGTATTTGCTCAGCTGGGAAGTTACTTTCTCATTATTCAAGCCTGCCATGTGCTGGGCATTTGTGATATGAAATCTTGTCTGTCTTAGCAATAGACACAAACGCCCTTCCATCCTGTCCACTGGCAGAGCGATATGTATTTTTATTTTGCAATTGATTGTGTGCCTGAGATTTCATTTTGATTCATTATTTCTTTTCCTTCCATCTAAGGAGGAGAGGACTCTGAGAGAGGACTCTGCCAAGAAATATTTATCATCGTTCCCCTCTTTTTTGTGAACAGCCTGCAAGACTTTTGAAACACTTTTTTTTCCTTGCTTTTCCTTGCTGATTTTTGTCCTTTTCCATCTGGCCATCTCTTTTTCTATTTATTTTTTTTTCCTATAAAATAAAGTTGGAATTGACAGCATAAAGCTTCCTTTGGGAAGAAAAAGGAAAAAGAATAAAACCTCAGAAATGGGCAATGTAAGTGGGTACTTTAAGTTATCTCCGCAGACCTTTCAGTGCCTATGATTTCATACTTTTTAGGTCTCCAGTTCTGGTGCACCATAGGGAAAATGGCTGCACTTTTGTTCAGGTTACAACTTGCTTTGTTTTGGTTACTTTTCAGTTGACAAGCCTTAGTGTTTTGAGAACTGAAAAAAGTAACCTTGGATGGAATTCAGCCTGCCCTTCTGAGGCATGTGACTTTTGCTTTCATTTTAGGCACCTAGTAAACCAGAGTTCCCCATTTTTCATGTACGGGAATGTAATTAAATCCCTCATCGGTTGTAAGTGGAAAATAATATTTTGCCCCCTAATATCATATAGATAACATATAGAGTTCAGTTGCCTGCGTTAACTAGATGTCGAAGCTGTCTATTCAACTGAGTTAGCACAGTTAAAGTATGTAACATCATCTTTTCTTGGCTGATATTCTCATTTCAAATGAGTTTGCCACAGATCTTTTCTGGTCACTCTGCAGTTACTCCAGAAACTGGAGGATGAGTCCACTTGTGGCCGAATGGGCTGGGTTTGCTGAAACTGCCTGTTCCCCTGTGATCAAAGGCAATGCTTCTACCTCAGAGAAACCCTTTTATCTGAACTTCTTCACTTCCTTTGCTCCCTGCTCATATTTATTTTCAGGCAACTGGAGAACAAAAAAATAGCAAAAATAGGACCATTCAGCAGTGTAACTGCTAAACTTGTGGCAAACACTAGTTTTCCTTTTTCATTATTCTGTCAGCCTTCTAGTATCCTAAGTATTGCCTCAGGCCTTGTGGTCTCTTCTGATCTGCCTCCCTTTTCTTAGCACTGATGGTTTTGTTCAGGCAACCATGCTCTCCTTCTGAGAGCCTTTGTCTTGCTAGGCTATGTGTATGCCTACCTTACTAGATATGTCCATAATTCATATTTAAATGTACATAAGTAACACTGCCTTCCGGGGAGAAAGGAAGAAATGTGGGCTGGGAGGTGAAGAGTAAAAAGAAGGCATGTTTCATGATACAACAGCAAGCTATTACTTTCCCTTTAGGACTTCTCATATATTTCAAGGCACTGTGTGTTGTTCAGTTGTTAGCATTCTTGGCTATGCTGGCACCACACTGTACACAGTCTGAGTAATTCAGCTGGCTTCAATAATGCCATCTATATTTAATGTTTCAGAAGCTGTGAAGATTGGTTTAAGATGGTAATTTTCTGTCTGAGCTTTCAAGATCTATGCCACATGGACAGCACTGAACTGCTGCTGATAGAGATTCATCACTGGAGGTGGTAACGTGTGGAAAAAATAATAAAAAAAATAATTAAAAAAAAAACACACACACACTTCCCTCTCATATAAATAAATCAGCTACTCACATATGTACAAGGAGGAATTTGGTTCTCATGAATGAAGCAAGCTTAGCACTGAAGAGCTGTATTTTCGGAAGCAGCTTCAGAACTGCCATGGGAAACAGGCATGCTGCCTTGCATTTTTTTTTCTTCCCCAAAATGCATTTCTTGGCATCTGGAGAGACAACCATGAAATTAATTCTCTCTCCTTTCCTGTCTCCTCTCTGGCAATGCCACTGATGGGACACAGGTGATATGTATCTGTCTGATCTGGACCTACTTCAGGGCTTCATTTCTTTGGGACAG
Organism: Lagopus leucura; assembly: GCF_019238085.1. NCBI lineage: Eukaryota > Metazoa > Chordata > Aves > Galliformes > Phasianidae > Lagopus > Lagopus leucura. The sequence continues at coordinate 14,185,887 of NW_024962262.1, forward strand.
CCCAGCAGCCACAATGACAAATAGCTATGTTTGGACATAAGCTGTGCTTCCAAAACCAGTGCTGGTGGAGCTCTAGACTTTGTGGGATGCTTCCCTCTGGAATACTCAGAACTGGTTCCCTGAAACTTCATCAGCGGCACACAGTGTTTTCCAGACTTCTATTCATCAGTTAGCCCTGGATATCTTTCCAAGCTGATATCAGGAGTAGAGTTCTCCCCTTCTTCTTATCATTTTACCCAGGAAAGATCTTTCTACAGCATGATGCTGGACATTTCCCAGCCTTCCTCAAAAATCTCGTATCAACGCATCCTATATCAAGTTTTCCTTGTGTCAGGTTCTGTGAAAGTTATCTGCTCTTTCTGCTGGTAGCCTCTCCTTTGCCTTTGACAGATGGCTGCAGCTACCTTCTCCCCTTCCCAGGAAGAGAAGAGGGTAGTTCTGCATCAAGGATAATACTTCTGGATGCCGTGCTTTTCTGGCTCCTGACACTAGGACTTTGGCTCAGGGAAGAGACCGTTGCATAATCATACAGCAATAGCATGGCTTGGATGGGAAATGACCTTAAAAACCAAACCCTGCTGTGGGCAGGATTACAGTGTATTAGGTTGCCTAGGGCCTCATCCAACCTGACCTTGAACATCTCCATATTGGGTGGAACAGAGGACTCTCAGAAACCCAAATTGTCACTCTGTGTCAAGGACTACTGCTTTGGGAGATAACAGATAAATAAGCCAGATATTTCCTGGCTGCTTGGCAAGAAGTCAGTCCTTTACCTGAGAAAATGGGGGAACTGCTGACTGAATGACATGGCTGTGCCACCAAGTTGATGACATCAGGGCTCAAGGAAATGGCCGGAGAGGTGAAACAGGATTGAAGTAAGGATTATTTTGATAGCTGTGTTGGCAGAAGCTCTGAAGCATGCCAGCAGGACACAACAGGTGGAAAGTGGGATAGCAAATGTGTGGGTGGGTGGGCACTGGAGGAAGCTCCGGTGGGAGAGCTGGAAGAGGCAGTGAAATAGATGGAACAAGATCAGACAGCATGAAAAGCAAAATAAAGGAGAACATTTTTTTTATTTTAATTGATCGCAGTATGCACTTGCAAGGAAACTGAAGGGCAAAAACATATTTTTATAGGATCAATTTTTAATAAGCACATTTATGTGGGAAAAAAATAATTCTGAATAATTAAATACCTTCATCTTGGCATCATTCATTGCAATCATTATGGAGTGGCTGTCTGTTTATATGCAGACATGACAGCAGTCACTGTTATGAAACTTGCCTCATTCCTGCCAGTGTAACATCCTCTTTCCCTTTGCTTCTAATTTTGCCAAACCTCACGTGTTCGTGCTGAAATTTTTCAAGCTGATCATCTGTCTTGGTCTGATATTTTTTTTCAGTCAAAGCTATTTCATCATTTCCTAAATTAAGACTAGGAGGGAAAAATATGTTGTGTGGCAGTGGCAGTTATAATTCCTTTTACTTGGTGGCATCAACCACTCGGGAAAAAAAAAAAGCTCTGAAACTGGCCCATGTAAAATGAGCAGATTCTGCAGCTTTTAGCGATAAATGCAAGAAAGAGAAAAAGAAAAAAGGTTAAGTCCCCAGGGAATGATTACAAGGTTTAAACAATTCTGGTGTCACTCGGAACTGGATGGGAAGATCCCAGTTCTGTGAATGAAAACCCTTACAAGTGACTGGGAATGTGGTACACTAGTTACAGATGTTCTGTTTTGCATCTCCATGAAATGGGAACCATTTACTGTCTTGAAAATATGAGCCAAAGGATACACAGTAAGCCTACAGTCATTGACAGTTTAAGATGACTATTAAGACTCCTGGAAAGTTTTATTTCATGTCAAGTGCTTGCAGTATGAGCTGCAAACCCATGAAAACCTGTACAAACCAAGAGCATGGGATGTTTCCTGGGATTCTTGTTCCCAGTTGGCCTGAAACCAAATGCCATGATGCTGAGTGGGGAGTATCTGTCCTTGTGCTCTCTGAGTGTGTCTACCACTCCAGTTCCTCCCATGCTAGGCCATCTCTTTGGAAATTGCCTCAAACACAAAATAGAAAGTCAGGATCAAAGGAAGAAGGATATAATTAGACTAAAGCACAGTGGGAGATAGCAGTGGAAGATGTGAAAATAAAACAGCAGTAGTTTGTGAGCTGATCTGTGATATATAAGACTCGACTGTAGAAGAACCACAGCAGTTAGGATGAGAAATGTGATTTTAGTGTTTCTGGTGAAACTATAACAAGTTCAGCCTATAAGTGAATGGGCTTTCCAGTGGCAAAGATGGACTTAAGATTATCCAGGTAGCAGTTTATATTGTTCAGAAGGACAGCTCTAGGGTTTCTTCCAGAAGCTGGAGTGAAATATCTGAATTTAGATGAAGGTTTGGTCTGGCAGGTAGTGGTATTCTTCTTGGATTGGCAAGCCTATTCACTTCCTCCAGAGGCTGTGGAGCAAAAAGGATCCCTTGTGTGGTTCTCTCTGGACTCCCTCATGCTTGTAGCACTGCATGGTAAATGTTGTTAGTCAAATCTGACATTTCAGTGTTTTAGCTGGTTGCCTGGAGAGGCAAAAAAGGAATTCCCTTCCCAGATATATAACCAGCTAAATGCATTTCTGGATCATGTGAGGATCATGGAATCATAGAATCCTTAGAATTGGAAGGGACCTTTAAAGGCCATCTAGTCCAACTCCCCTGCAGTGAACAGGGACATGCACAGATAGATCAAGATTCCCATGTCCTGATGCAGCCTCTCCTTGAAAATCTCCAGGGATGGGGCATGAACCCCATCTCTGGGCAGCCTTTTCCAATGCCTTTTAAGGAAAAAAGACTTTTTCCTTATATCCAACATAAATCTACCCTCTCTTTAAGCTTGAAGCCATTTCCCTTTGTTCTATCACCACAGACCCTGCTGAAGAGTCTGTCCCCTTCCTCCTTTAGAGACTGAAAAGCCCGTCAGCTCACTTCAGAGCCTTCTCATCTCCAGGCTGAACAGTCCCAGCTCTTTCAGCCTGTCCTTGTCCATCCCTTGGATCATCTTATTCATTTTCACTTCTCCCTTTGAACTGTCAGAGACTGGCCACAAAGGTGAGACATAACTGCTCAGGGAGTGGAGATGGAGATATCAGAGATGGAGATATCTGAGATGAAGAGCAAAGACTCCTTGCTCTGTGACAATCTTTGTCCTGTCCAGCTGTATAAGGTCTAACAGATAGCAGTTGGGAAGGAGAGGACATTTCATCAGCTCCGTTTAGGTGACCTATCCTCTTGCCAAAACTTAGATGTCTCTGCTAGTGACCCTTGAAATGGCTTCTGCTGTCTTTCTGTTGCCTTGTAAACTCTTCTTCTCTTCAAATATTGGGATAATAGAATCCCCCAGGCTTGGGTTTGGAGGGACCTTAGAGACCATTTAATCCCAACCCACTGCCATGGTAGCACTGCCACCTATCAGCTCAAGCTGCCCAGGTCCTCATCCAAACTGACCTTGAACACCTCCAGGGATGGAGCACCCACAGCTTCTCTGAGCAGCCCATGCCAGTGGGGAAAAAAAAAAAAAGAAGTACTCGAGGTGAGGGCTGTAGCAGTGCAGAGCAAAGAAGGAAAAGCTCTACTCTGCTTAATGCTGCCCAAGTTACACTTTGCCCTTCTGGCTGCCAAGACACACTGTTGACACAGGTTCTGTTTATTGTTGACAAAAACCTCAGATGCATTTTCTTGTCAACCCGGATTATCTGGGGGAAGATGAGGTGGAGAGTGCCAGCACTTCCCTGCAGCTTCTGGAGAAATCTAGAGGGCAGGCATGAAGAAGGGACAGTGGGGAGCTGCCAAGGTGAGCCTGACATCATCTTAGCCACTGGAAAATCTTTTCTTTCTTTAGTGTAGAAATCAACTAGAACTATCCTGGTAGAAGGTTAATGATTAGTCTTAAAACATGAAATTACACGAGGTGACCAAATTGTCCCTTTGTGGCTAAAAGGTTATGAAACATCTGGAAATCTATAACTGTGCTATAGAGTTGCCTGTGTAACAGTGTATGACACCTGACAGTGCAAATGATTTGTATCTTCTGAAATTGTAGGGAATGGTACCCAGCAGGCAAGATGAACACAAGTCTGAGGTGGTGATCAGATCCTGGTTAGGAGGACACCTAGCTGGATTGTTGAGAGTGCAAGATAAAGTCAGACATGGATTTTATGTTAGTGGCTGAATGAATCCATAAATTGGTGTTTACTTACACCAGAAATGCACTACTAATAACTCTGTTGGATCCCAAAATGTTGAGTGTTTTCAAGCAGCTCTGAAAACGATACTGGCACAGAGTCCTTTCATGCCTGGGACTTTCAGTGCTGTGGAACAAGGCCAAGGGCTATTTCTACATTTATTGTCTGTAATTTAGCAAGATGCTGAACACCTGCAACATCTGTTTGAGTCAGTTACCAGTCCTAAGCACATGCATAAACTGAGCATTAGGTGCTTAGATACATGGTTAAATAAGTAAGTCTAGTTATTAAAGTAATTGCTCGCTCAAGCAGTCCTTAAAAAGGACTTAATAAGCAAAACAATATGTTGTCTGAGCAAATCAGAATTTCCTTCCTTGATTACTACCAGAGATCAACATAAACTCATTTCTAATCTCTTGGTTGTCTTCTCTAGCTCTTTAGCAATGTGTAAGATTCATCACCTTAACACAAATACATATTATTATTCCAGGATTAATTAAATCCACTGAACTGACCTGCTCTTAGCAGTTACAGAAAATCAGTGCAGAACGTGGGGCTAGCCAGGACCAGGAGATGTGGGCTTTCAAAGATGTCCCTACATCCTAGAATTGTCTTCCTAAAAATTGGTTTTGGACATAGCTTTTTGTTTTGACATTCACATCAGCTGTCTTCTTAGCTGACATATTGATTGGAGGGAGTCAGTCTTTCTGGTCTGCTAAAATATCACAGCATTAGAAAAAAAAAAAAGAAAGGAAAGCTTTTGTCTTCTTGGCAACTCAACGTGAAAGCTTTCCAGAATATTGCTTTGCATAGCACAAAAATGGCTTTGAGCCAATGACTAATTATATTAAAAGGCTGTGCTTTTAAATTATTTATATGCCATAGTGTTTACCCTAGTATTATTAAAACCACCGCATATACTTCTACAAATAAGATTTTGCTTCAGATGAATGTGACAGTCCCTCTGTGGGTGATATACTGTACCAGGAGTTTCTACTTTAATGTAACAAATATCTTTATATGCATTAACAGATGCACTACTTGTGAAGCACTGCTGCAGAAGGGGATGCAGATGAAAATAATTTACCTCTGGTCCATTTAGACACAGATTATGCAACAATAATAAATGTAGGAGCAAGCTGCAAAGCTTTGTTTGAAATGAGGATTTATCAAACTGAAGGTTTAATACTGCTTTGGATCCAGATAGTGCTAACCAGGACCTTCTTTTGTTTGTACAGCAATTGCTGAGCATCCAGGAAGAATTAAATAACAAAAAATCAGAGCTGGAGCAAGCCAAGGAAGAGCAAACGCATACACAAGCAATGCTTAAAGTACTGCAGGAACAGGTGAGTGCTTCTGGTGGGAGAAAAATACTGTTTCAGGCATGCTAAGGGGATGGAGGAGTCATGGCTTTGCCTCCAAAATCCACAGGTGCCTGACCACTGACTGTGCTGTAAGCAAGACACGACCTTATGTCATGTCCACGTGTCTGCTCTGATTAGCATTTGTGAAAGCAGCCAGAGCTGACACGGAGTTTAGGGGAACAGAGTGAAAATGGACCCTTATTTTATGCCATCCAGTAGTGAATTTACATCTTGAATAGCATTTCCACTTACTTTGTTCAACATAGATGTCAGTGAAGTGTATTTTCACTCCAATAAAAAATGGAGAGTTAAATATGCCTGAAAAGCTCTTTCAACACTAGTATTAAAGACAGAGAGCTTGTCATCTCCTGTGTCACTCATGCAGATATTGTGAACTTATCCTAATGGCATTAAAAATAGTAGTTCACCAATGCACTTGAAAAGCAAATAGCTGTAAATCTAGTTCTTAGCTTTCTTTCATACCGCGGTGCTCTGTGCCACTGAGAAGTCTGTTAATACTGTTATTGTATAAGCAAGGTAAGATGGGCAGTTCCACAGCAGAAGGAAAATCTGGAGCTGGATTTGTAAAACTGGAGATGAAGCAGTGCAGGCACTGTGTGCAGGCACGATTTGCACAAAATGAATGTGTTGTATATAAACCACACAGCACGGACACACTGAAATCACAGATCCCCACCTGTGCCTGCATAGGAACAGTCTCTGCTGTGAGATGTATTTTTGTCCTGTCTATGTGAGCTTAAAGCTAAAACATTTTGTGACTTGGTCATTATATGCAGTTTAAACACAGTGGGTTCTGAACTGCCTTGATGGCAGAGATTCAGCAGGTTCTCATGGGTAAGAGTTTTCACCATGTATGTGTGCATATGTCAAACATTTAAACATTTAATCTACATATCAGGACAAGTAAATTATGTGTATTTCAGATTTTTTTAATGCTCATTATGAAAGCTCTGACATTGTTTCACACCTAACAATTTTCTTTGAATACATCTTACGAGCAATATATTCTGTAAACTAATAATTTACATTCTGGAAAAATATTAAAGCTTTTATTTTCAGATATACATTCTAAGCACTTATTGTTGCAAAGATAACCTTCTAAATGAGAACTGATGCAGGTCTGCTAGAAAAAGCCCTGGGGAAGAATGGATTGGGTAACAACAGCATCTTTACAAACACTACTAGAATCTACTAGATCTCTTGAGCTAATTGCATCTCATTTACATTCACAGAATCACAGATCACAGAATCACCCGGGTTGGAAGGGACCCCAAGGATCATGTAGTTCCAACCCCCCTGCCTAGCAGGGCCACCAAACATACACATTCAGATCAGGTTGCCCAGGACCCCGTCCAACCTGGCCTTAAACACGTCCAAGGACGGGGCATCCACAACCTCCCTGGGCAGCCCGTTCCAGGGCCTAACCACTCTCCTAGTAAAGAACTTCCCCCTAACATCCAACCTAAATCTTCCCTCCTTCAACTTAAAACCATTTCTCCTAGTCCTGCTGTTATCAGCCCTTCTGAACAGTTTACTCCCCTCCTGGGTGTAGATGCCTACATGGCATTTGAGGTACAGCATTATAAAATGCTCCCCAAAATAATAACAAAATTGAATGGCGTTATTTTATCTTGGTAGCAATTAAATTCTGCTGAAACATTCAGGAATATCTTATAATCTGAAGCTCCAGTAGGGACCGTAGGGACCACCAGGGCAGGCTTTTAAATCTCTGCAGACTCCTACTAATTGCGAATCAAATGTGCGCTCATGCTAGGCAGACAGACGAAACAGTTGCTGGAAAAAAGGCACAATGGATCTACATTTCTCTTGAGCATTAGCTGAAATACGCCTAGGGCTAAGGCTGTAAGTAGCCAGAATTCCTAAAGAGAGCTGCACAGCCAGTGTGCTTCTCCAACAACCCTGAATCATTTCCAAAATTTTCCAGAATAGCAAGAGCCCTAGAAGTAATGACCCCCACTTGCCAAGGCCCACAGCTTTCCTTTACAAGTACCACAGCTCATCTGTGTGTTCTTCCAACAATGAGTGTTAAAAATCATATGGCAGGGTCAAGTTAACACGAACGTTTCTTTAAAAAACACACAGTGCTCTGCTCCTGCCTCAATTGCATTAATCTTTTTTCATATGTTTGCTAACATCTGTGTTTTCATCTCAGACATCCTGCTGACAAACATTCTGTTTGCTTGTGCACCAGGCTGCATGACTGTAGCAAAAGGCTACAAGTGTCCTTTGTACCACTTTCTTCCCTCTCTTTCAGGACTGGTTTAGTGGCTCACGCCGCCTTGCATCATGAGGTATACAACAGGTCATGGCCATTTGCCTTAATTGTCAGATTAGCAACTGTGAGAAGGGACTGATCCATGGCTAGCTTTAGCTGTTGCTACCAGATAGCAAAAAGATGATAGGAGTAACATTGCAATCATACCATGGTGGTAGTTGCCCAAGGCTGCTGTGTCAGACACCTAATCAAAACATAACAATGTCCATATTCACCTGGATTTTAAGTCCCACTGCCATTCAATGTCACAACTGTATCATCAGCAGTTAAATTCATTCCAAATTCTTTGGAAAAAAACAGATGGACACCAAGTAATACAGAGGAAAGATCTATTGACTGATTCCCATTTTCCCCCTTCCCCAAGTACCTACTTTGAATTAGGCTGGAAAAAATACATCACTTTTCAAATGGTGCTGACAGCTTCCTCTAAGAGTACAAACCTCCATGGTTCACAGGCTCAGGAGAGCTGTAGTGTCTTCTCAATCACAGGATGAATGATTATATATTCACTGTGGCTCAAGACATGAGCTAGGACCCTCCTTAAATCTCTCAGGAATGACTTTTCCAATCACCCATGTAATCCCAGATTTCCCCACAAAAGCCAGTTCAGGAGGAAAAAATGTTGTGGACCAGGTCATAAATTTGAAATTGGCAGCATTTCCTCGATTCTTCTTGCCAGTGGTTAAATAAAAGAGACGTACTTCACTTCACTTCCTTTTCCATCATACCCAGGAGCCATGTCAGTTATTTATATGCATCCTCATGAAGGAAAAATACAGTCAGTAGCATTTTTTGGCATCTTAAACAGCTCAAAATATATCATTCAAAAGTAATCATTAGCAAAACACTATTTAGCTAGTGGCAACTTGCAAATGTTGTAAAGTTTAAACTAATAGGGACAAGAATGGGAAATGGAATCATTTGTTATTCCTGAGAGCCAATTCTGCACACTTTTTATGCCTTGAAACTACTTTCTAATCTTATTATTTAAAAAATAATGACCCAGTCTTATTATTTTCCTTTCTTCTTCTTCTTTTTTTTTTTTTTGGCCAACCTATCAAGCCTTAAGTATGTGGGTTTCAAAATGGTTTGAGCAAAATCTCATTAGAATTATATGCTCCATCTGTTTTTCTCATTGGAAGCTTTATAAAACACTCCTTCAAATAAATCAAAGATAACTGTGTGAAATACTCAAGTAATGTGCTTGTTTTGTTCTGTTTTGTGTTTTTTTTTTTTTTTGTTGTTGTTTGTTTGTTTTGTTTACTCTTTGCAGTTAAAAAGCGCCAAGGAATTAGCAGAAATCAATGGGCATGATGAATCTCAGGCAAATGTAGGTACAGCTATATATGTATAGATTTAGAGATGTATACGCATGCTTATGGTCTCACATTTTTCTGTTTATGTCTTAAGCCTGATAGAATGGCTGAGTGATTTGCACATCGTGTTTGAAGTGGCTGTTTTTTCCTGAAGCCACAGGTTCAAATCCCAGCAAACTTCATTTCGAGGTAGATAAATTGAGTTCCATGCAATTGACTTTGTGGGATTTATTTGAATGAGACTTTAACAACCAATGTCCTAGTTGTTATGTGTAGGTGTTAAAGATACCATGGAAACGACTGCAGAAGGGCTTCACCTTACTCTCCTGTCCAGGATTACTCAACCAACAGAGTTATGCTGTTTGTCTCTGTGGCTGGCACCTCGCAGCTGAGCAAGTTTGGCCGTATTTCAGTTCTGAGTGAGGCCATTCATGTACATGTATAATTTGAAAACAGCTAATTTGCACAACAATGGCTGTAGTAATTCATTGAGTCATTATTTTGTCCAAAATTATTAAAGGACTTGCTAAGGTCGTGGTTTTTAAAACCGACTGCCAAAAAAAACAAACACGCTCTTATTGTTCCCTTAATGACTGTTGTCAAAACAGCAATTTGTATAAGGGGAGAGGAAATAAAGGAAAACTTTTCCTGCTATATTCGTAATCCAAACCATGCAGCTCTGGGTTTTGTCATAAATGAAAAAATTAAAACTGATTATACATGATATCTTCAACCCAGTCACAAGAACAGGTCTGAACACTTAATATATTTTAGCATCTATTTTAGTCAATATTTTCTCTAATGGCACAGCCAGGAAAGCAGTTTTCTTTTCAATCTGAATGGAACTCTCAATTTTTTGAGCTGCTTTGTGATAAGGGAATGTCGTGCTTCTTTTCTAATCCATCCCCAAATCTCATTCCTTGCGGCCTGTTTCCGCAGTGAAGCCAATAGAGCCTCACAGCTCTCAGCATTTGCACAGGAGACATTCAATATTGTCTGATAGCTCCAACAAATCTGCAGCCGCAGTCTGTCTGCACAGCGTCTTGTTGTCCCTTGGAAAGACTCTGTTTGCAAACCCAAATAAAGACATTAATCCGCTGATGATCTTGAAATGCTCACATTTGCTTCCTAAAAACTTTTATCTGTACAAACAGCTGCTTTTAAATTTCCTAAGGGAATCTAGAAACTTTCCAAAGGAACTTGAACCCCTCTTCAAAAATGTGCATGAAGCAGTGTTTCACCAGATTGAAATGTTTTAAGGGAAAATTTCCAAGGCACTTCAACTTTTATCCTTCTGATCCACATAAAGAAGAATCATCGAGGTTGGAAAAGACCTCCAGGATCATCCAGTGCAACCATCCACCTACTACCAGTATTTCCCCACTAAACCATGTCCCTCAGTACAGAAGAGCATGGAAGATATATTTTTATATAATATATAGGTTTAAATAACATTAAAATAAGATGTTTCTGTTCTGTAAAGAGAGGGTTTCAGTAGATTCATTCCTGGAATTTAAAACAAAATATTGCAGAATCTTTGGTTAATGGTATATTGTTCAAAATTTAATATTCTGTTCTAGTTTTTAATTGTAGGAGTTGTGCCTGAGTTTTGCTCTGTTTTCTGCTCCTCTTTTCTGTCATCTCTTCCCATGATGACCACACAGCAATATTAGATTCCTCAGAAAAGAAGTCAATACCTAAATTAATGCTGAAGAGGTAAATTAGATGAGTACAATTACTAGGTCACAATTACAGCCACGTAATCAGCAATGATGCCACTAAGAGATCCAAGATGGCACAGCAGCACAGATAGAAATGGAGAGCTAGAGGAGCATAATGGATGTTGAAGCATTTGTGACATTAGTGAACTTTGTAAACCAGAAGTTGAGGGTCCTTTATATTGAATGTGTAGAGCACGGGTTTTGTGCCTTGCAGGTTGTCTCTCCGCATCTACTCTCAGCAGACGTCCTGGCTCTTGCCTTTGGCCAGTGTGTCAATCTGGGATGATCAAAGAGAAAAAGGCCTGGTGGCTCCTGTGTGGCTGTTAGTGAATTGTGATGCATATAATGGGATTAGGATATATTTGTTACAGTTGACAGGTTGAATTCAGCAAATGAAATACCTTTACATGAAGAGCAATGGTGGTAGGTGTTGGTAAGGAAAAATGACAGTGTATGTCGATACACAGAACACAATCTAATCTTCACACTGTGGCATATTTAGGTTTCTCTGCAGAAAGCCAAGCTCCTAAAAAGGAGAATAAGAAACTCAAGACATTTTGCATACACATAAAAAAATTCCCATTATAATGTTAAAAGTTTATCGCCTCCAGTCCTGTGGCATTCTGCTGATGGCACTGGTCTGCATTATATTTTACATTAAAAATATATTGGTTTTTAAGGTAAAATCTGAAAATATCTTTCCTAGGAAAAACAGATACAGATGAAAAATGTATACTTATACCAAAGGGAGCATTTTTTTAATGTTTCAGTTATGTCAGATCATCCTGAAATAAAAGTGAGGAGCTGGATTCTTTGGGAAACATAACAGTATGCCTCCTGAAATGTGCCCCATACGTAAAACATGCAGAACTTTACTTTTTTTTGCTCTCGCTTTAGTCAGGAGAATTAAGCACAGCTAATTCAGAAGCTGGAGCAATGGCAACGTTACCCTTCTTGCCATGACAGTTCACAAAGCACAAAGCTGGGGGGACAGGAAGCAGAAATGAGTGCTTTGCAGGTATGGCAGTTATTTCTAGAAAGCACAGCCATCTCAGCAGGGTCTGTAAACAGTTACAAGGATGTTTCACATGTGACTTACCAGTCGTATGTGGTACTATTTGTTCTGGCTGTTGTCCCTTCCTAACTATAGCCTATGGTCTGTAGGAAAGGCCAGGTGCCAGGCTCAGGTGGTTCTTGGAGCAAAAGAACCTACGGCTGATAGAGTCCTTAGCACCCAGCACTGCCAGAGGGGCAGTCACAGAGCATTCATTTCCTCCAGCCCTGCAGACAGGAAAAGATTGCTTCTTGCTTCTAATCTGTACTTTTAATTTCCTCCTCATTGCTGCATATAATGCTGTTTAATTCACATCTCTGTCTTAACTGAAAATAATGGCCAACATACAATTATAATTTCAGATGCAATCCTCTTCCAGGATATGTGCTCTTGGGACCTGATTAGTCCCAGTGTGAAAAAAAAGTCCTGCACAGGATGTGTGCTTGAGAAGACAGCATTTTGCAACCTGAAAATATTCATCTCATGTTTTGTGTTTCATGTAAATGTCATTTTATTCTTCCACTGTTTCTGTGATTTCATTGTCTTTCTACAGAGGATCTTCTGTTAAGGGCAGTGCTGTACTTTAACTGAAGACCTCCTTTTTATTCACTTGCTGTGTTCAGCATAACATGCAAATACAGTTACACAGCCTTGGTGAATATATCAGGAAAGTTTGACCTCCATGGTATCTTTCTATTCTTAGTAGTGAACAAGAGGTTTTGAATGTGAAACTTAACTTAGATCTGGATGATTTTTTTTCCAGAATTTGTCTTCCTCCCTTGACAGCTAAATGTCTTTTCTTAGATGGAGAATAACTCCTTTGAATATCTCCCACCCTTTGTAAAAGTACAACAAAATGGCAGTCAAGAGTACCAGCCCTTCACGTTCAAACCAAAGCAAGGGATGGGTCATGGTCATAAGAAGCATTCTGAATGCTTGGATTTAAATTGCATGGTAAAATCCTGACTCTCTTGTAGTCAATATTTAAATACCTCTCAAATTCAATAAGCCAGGATTTCACCAGAAGACTTCTAGGATCATAACTTCATTATAAGCAGGTTATAATACAATATATATGTTGTTTTATACAAGGGCAAAGGTGATCTCGCCACAAGATTTTTAACGGATTTTTTTTTTTTTTCCATTTTGAGTTTCATTGCTTGAACAAAGTAATGACTTTGGCCTCATTCATCTGTGACCTTCTAGTTAGCATCTCCAGAAAGTTGGATGCAATATTTTGTGGGTTTGTCTCCAGACATGGAATCAATAATATTAAGTAAGGATGCATTATTCGATTTGAATGCTTGAAGCTATTACTGGAGCGTTTCTCAAGTTCAACCAAGCATCTTACATTTGATGTTGATTCTTCCTTTAATTTTTTCTCCCTGTATCTGCTTTTCAAGCAATTACCAGACAATCCTTATCTCTGAGGAGGAGTATACCCAGGGTGAAATGTTTCTACCATTTTACTAAATTGCTCACTTTATGCTACAGTGGAAGTGATGTTATTTTTAACTACAGCCTAGTCTTCTTTTTTCACACTTAGTGGGTTAATCACTGATGATCTTCACCAAAGATACAAGATACCTCTTAAATAAGGCTCGAATTTGTGGCCAGCTGGGCCAAGATCTAGAAAGTTAATTCCCTTCAGTTTTGGGGGAAGTCTGTTAATTCCACTGAACTTCTCAGAGTTCATGTGCTCACCAGGCAGACCTTTAATGGAAATACCCAAGATACATGCTGTGAGCATCCCATGTCAGCATATATGTTAGTACACATCTGCCATAGGATGGGATGCTGTTTGTGTGTCTGCCTCACACTGAGTGTGATGAAAAGAGACCTCGAACACAGGCAGAGGAGAGGCAGCTAGAGGAGAGCAAGGCATGCTTGAATTGTCCCAATGTCTCAGGACTATGGGACAACAGCTGGTCACCTTTGTTGATGAGAATCCCCCAAGAAAGTGGTGGCTGATGTTTTTGCTTCACTTCTTAGTGGGTGCCACAGTTATCTTCTGGACAGCCCTCTCTTCGGAAGGCTTATCTTCACAGAAAACACAAACTTGAGATTAAAAATGTTCTCTATAGCACTAATATAAAAGCAATTTGGTACTAAAATTATAGGCCAGGAAACCTTAGTGCAGGGTTTGCATGTGGCAGGAAATTGTGTGCACTTGTTTTCTACCCAAGCTTCCCAAGCAACTGCTTGGGGTTTGTATGCTGTGCACCTCAGTCCCAGCAAGCTGAGGTGGGTCAGCAAGTAGCTGCTTTGGCTCTGCTGGAACTCTCTGTCCTTGTGGTCTTGTGGTCAGCAATTCTGCAGCACACAGGAATGAGTGGGCACTGCAAAATGTGCAGTGATGACAGCTGAGTGCATTAAAGGAGAGTGGAAAGAGGGTCCTGGCAGCCTTTCCGTGCCTAGAAAGATGGGGGCTTCATCCTCTGCTTGAAGTTGTGGCTCTGCCCTCTCCAGCCTCTCTGTTGTAACTGCTCCCCTTTGCAAGCGGACTGCACTCAGTCAACTAATTCATTTAACGAATGCAGTTAATTGTCTGAAGAGAGCAATCAAGAGTAACTGTGCTGCTCTGGGATGAGAATAACCCCCTGAGGAGAGGGAGATTTGATTTCTCATTATGGGTATGCGATGTTGTTAGATGATGTAAGGACTCGGTGTCCTGAATGCAGAGAGACCCCAGCTGTCCCCAGGCATTAGAGACCTCAATTATTGCCTGTATTCCTGTTCTTCTGTCATGATGGGGCTAGGACAACAGGGTGAGGAATGGCTGTCTCTTGTCCTTGCCCACTTTTTTTCTATTCCAGGCGTTTATTTGTAGCCCTTCCATCACTCATTTCCTCTCATTTCCTTCAATTTAAGGCATGTAGATTATGATAAATTCAAGCAGCTAGGACCATTTGCAGATCAGCAGCTTTTCTACTTACCACAGGAATGAGGAATGACCACCTAGTTAATTCAATACCATGAGGGTTGAAAAATAACAGGACTGTGTTATCCTCAGCCCTCAGAAGTTCTCACACATTGATCAAGGCTTCCCAAATTTACCCTTCGCTGCCCCAGCCCTGATTTGGTGTGTTAGTTAATGGCAATTAAGTTTAATTAGAACAGTGCAGATCTCTCTGCTGACTGAATCACTGTCTCTGCACTTTCAGGTATGATCCAACACTATGGGGAAGCAAAATGCTACAGTAGATCGAAGAGCATTCAGACACAGAATCATCGAATCATAGAATGGTTTGGATTGGAAGAGACCTTTAAGATCATTTAGTTCCAACCCCCTGCTGTAGGCAGGGACACCTCCCTCCAGACCAGGTTGCCCAAAGCCCCATCCAGCCTGGCCTTGAATGCTTCCAGGGAGGGGACATCCACAGCCTCTCTGGGCAACCTCTCACCACCCTCACGTAAAAAATTTCTTCCTAGTATCTAGTCTAAATCTATCTTCAAATGCATGGTTTGAGCTGCTTGAAGCTGAGCTTTCACAAATAACCCCTTTATTAATATGTAGCAAGAAATCACTGTCCCTAGCTGGAAGTGTCAGAGCAGCAAGTCCCTTTCTTTTGGAGCAAACACCCATCATCTGAGGGAGGAAAAAAGAGAACTCTGAAACACAATGATAAAACCCATTCAGCCACCCACTCAGCAAATCAAAAAAGTTTTTTGACTTCATATTTTACATGAGCTCCACAGGGAGACAGTTCTTCAATGCCCAGAGCTACCTGACATTTTAATAATATCTGATCATTATGTACAGTCTTTCATCCCAAAGCATTTCTCCCTAGTATTTATACAGGCATCATCCCATCATTTCTAGTGAGTAAATGAATAATGTTCTGCCTTACGCATATGCAGCTGTGCACTTAACCCATGCTGCACACAAGATAGATTGGCTTGTTATCACAGAACTTGGGCTCCCCCACAACCACTCTAAGGATGAGGATGATGCGCCCCCTCTCTGCTTCAGCCATAAGGTGGAAGCTAGTGATGAGTTGTGTACCCCAAGGTCTATCTTGTCTCCCTCATCTCTGCCCTTGTGAAGCTCCATCTAGAGTACTGCATCCAAGTCCCAGTATAAGAAGGATTTGGAGCTCTTGGAGTGGGTCAAGAGGAGGCCACAAAGGTGATCAGAGGCCTGGGTCACCTCTTCTATGAAGATAGGCTAAGGGAGTTGAACTTATTCAGCCTGCAGAAGAGAAAGCTCCAGTGAAACCTTATTGCAGCCCTCCAATACTTGAAGCAGGAGGGAGACCAACATTTTTTGTGGTCTGACAGTGATAGAAAGAGGGGGAATGGTTTTAACTTTAAAAAAAAAAAAAGAGAGAGAGAGAGAAGAGAGGGAGATATTCAGATTATCTATTAGGAGGAAATTCTTTCCTCAGAGAGTGGTGAGGCACTGGCACAAGTTTTCCAGAGGAGCTGTGGACGCCCCATTCCTGGAGGCCATGTTGGATGGTTCCTGGGCAGCTTGTTCTAGTGAGTGGTAGCCCTGCCCACAGCAGAGGGGATGGAACTGGATGGTCTTTAAGGTCCCTTCCAACCCAAGCCGTTCTGTGATTCTGTCACGCTTTCATTTACAAATGGAGATTCCTATGAATATGGGTGTTGCCCTGTTGCCCTGTGTTTTAAGACATCTAAAATTACTGTCTTTCAAATCCAGACCGTGGTGAAAGTCTGTTCACTCTAATAAATCATGTGCATTGTTTTGGTTTTCCCCCAGTTATTTTCTTTTATTTCCTTTTATTTCAACAAAAACATTCTCTAAATGATTCACCATCCTGGAAGGAAAGTGAATTGCCTTTTTATTTTCCTTTTTAGTTTTTTTTTTTTTTTCTTCTTTGTTTTTCTCTGTATTAATTTTAATTTAGTAGTGATTGCTGGAATGATATCTGTGTTAAAAGAACTTTTGAACAGAACTTCTCAGTCTCAAGTAAATACAAAGCATCCTCCCTTACAATGCTGTCAGTGGTGCTGGTGGGTAGGTAATGCTTTCATTCAGCCAACCACTGGTTTGCTCCAATTCCCTATTGCAAAGTGTGCACAATTACAATTACCTTTTCCCTTGCAAAACAACCACCTTCACACTGCATGAAACATCTGTGTTAAGTCATCAGGAACCTACACATAAATCCAACTTTAGAAAATGAAGCAACCTGATCATGCTTTTAGAAATAGGCATGAAGTAAGTTTCATATTAGTCATCCATATTTTGCATATGTACATTCCTATAAAATAGATATGCTCAAATACAATGAGGACAATATGAAGACATAGTTTCTGTGAAAAAAAAAGCATTTTCGCATTATTGCTACTTGCCTAAACTCAGCAGGTTATAATAGTAAAAGCTTTGTAATGAAAAAGTTAAAAGCATCTCTCTGGCAAATGGGTTGGAAAAATAGGATGTCAAGAGCACCATAATACAATTAATCTTCACTCCTGAAAACATTTCTATCATCTGGGATAAATCAGACAAACTAATCTTAGATGCACAGTGCTGTGTTTCAAATGCTTCCTTTGCAAGGTCTGAAGTTTGCTGTTCTAGTTTTTCTTCATTGTTGCTCCTACGATTTTAACACCAGATAACATTTCAAACCAATTGTCAACAGTATTACTGCCAGTGTACTCTTAAATTTACTGTCGTGGTACAATTTTCTTTATTAACATATTTTAAAAGTAAATTTCCACATTAGTGTACTTTAAAGGTAATTACAGTTTGCTGTGGCTGACAAATGCAGCACTGGTTTATTACGTAGCTCAAAATAAGTTATGAAGTCTTGATCTGAGTGAATAGATGACACCTGGTCTCTATCATTTCTAATGATAAACGAGTCACAAGCACAAACTGTTACCATATTCACCAGCAGTGTAGCATATGGCAAATACATACTTCTGCATCACTAGTTAGACAGCAGTAGGATAAGGATCCCCTGAGACCCTGTGTGGAGAATAAAAAAATGAAAAACAAGAAGTTGCCAGGCTAGAGTGATGGGTTTTAATCCAGCTATGGCTAGGGGGGTAGCTTGCAAATTAGTGAGGAAACAGGTTGGGCTAATAAGAAAATGGATCAGGATGGCAAGATTAATAGGTCCCTTCGTGAGGGTAACACGGGACAGATGGAGATCCACTTCAGATTCCCGTTTAGAAACATACAAGGGACACAAAGAGGAGATGGAGCACCGAGTGCTGACACAGAACTGTTGTATCGTTGGGATAACTGGGACATGTGGGACAGCACATTCATCTGGGGTTCGGTGATGGATGGGAAAACAAGGCAAGCTCTTTCATTTTTCTTGTGTGAAGTTCAAATGCGTGGAGCTTGTCTGTGGAACAGGTAGCAGGCCAGCTGAAAACTGGCAGGTCTGGATTAGAGGAACCTACATTTACCACATCTCCTGGGAAAAGATGGAGCAAGATAGCTTGGGAGTTGTTCTTCTGGGAGGAGGTTAGGAGCTCCTATCTTGCAATATGGATTTACCAGGAGTAAATCATTCTTGACCAACCTGATTGCCTCTCTGTTGAAATGGCTCTTTGCCTGAAGGGATTGCAGTCCCCCCTGACTTTTGAAGGGTTTTGGAACAAAGCATCCTACAGCATCTATATGTCCAATGTGGGATGTCTCACAGGGTGGACTCCAAGATAAAGGTCACAGCTAGGTTGCTAGCATCACTAGCACAGATGGCTAGGATCAAGGTTAACCTCTTTGCCAATCACACTGAGATATCGAATCCTCTTTGGGGACTCCTGCACAGGACAGTCAATGAACAACCAGAGCAAGCTCATCAAAGGCCACCATGACAGACAGGGGCTGGAGCACTGAGCTTGTGAGGAGAGCACAAGGGAACAGGTCTGGTTCTTGCCTGGAGATTATCTGTGATTATCTGAGTCATGATCACTGCCTGTGATTATACTCCCACATTTCTACACTCCTACATTTTTGCATTTGTAAAGAAATCTGATTTAAGTTAAATTTAAATAAGATTTTTCATTGTAGTTGAGCTCAAGGTGAGTTGAATAATTTTGTATTCACCATGGATCAGAGCACATACAAGACAGCACCGATTCTTGACTGACAAGCATATTAAGCTGTCAGAAGTTATCCTGTACCTCATACTTTCATATGCCCATATATTTAAGGGCTTGACTTGATGAGCATTAAACCTAATGCAAGACTTCCATTCACTTGATTGGAAATCGAATTAGTTTCCATTCTGGTTAAAACAGCAAGATAAAATTGTCTGATGTAGGTCAGGCATATGTTTAATAAAAGACCAGTGAAGTAAACACAACTTTGCCAGACTTTAGGAGAACTGCAGGTAAATGAAAGTAAAATTGCTAGCTCTTTGCGTCACAGGTTAGTTTCTACTCCTCTTTGCAGTGGAAACCTGCACACCCATCAATAAGTAGAATCTGGACAATCCGTTCTGAAATCTCAGCTTGTGTTCTGTGGACTCAGAGGAGGCAAACTTGCCTTTCAAGAGCTTAAAGACTGCAGATTCAGTACCATGTGTGTGGGTTTTTCTTCTATCAAAACCACAAAATTGCATTTCGTTTTGAAGCTTATAGCATCTCTCTGCCTTGCTGTTAATAGCTTGCAAGATTTTTGCTTGTGTATCAGACATACAACTTTTTCTCCTACTTGGATATCCTCTGGCTGATGAGAAATTGTTGTGTATCCCATACATTCAGTGTGTGTCTGCTGTGTCCAGCATATAGTAATCCTTCCTTCTGCCACTGCTCTAAACACGGATAACTTGCTTTGTACAAACTTCAGCATGACCTATAAACTCATCCAGATTTTTTAACATGTCCTTCAGAAGGCTAATATTATTCTTACCTCCCTACTACAAAAATCTATGGAACTCCATATACTGCAACAAAGGAAATTAGGTCTTTGAATACAATCTGCAGTCATCATTCCCCCTGGGATTAATGGTAATCATCAAACAGCTGGATTACCCAGTATCTCAGCTCTTGGGATATTTACATCCTGATCACATGCCAGGTGTCTTCAATGTCACATTCATTAAATTGTATATGCTGCCTTTCAAACAGAGTCTTGAACAATAGGTGAAGTAGATGTGCACTTTTGCAGGAGTGGCTTCCAGGTGGGCCAGCTGTCCTGCTCAGCCCTTGAGCAATGTTTATGCAGAATGGCAAGTCTACTCTTCCCTCCATTTGTAGAGATCCTGCCTGGCAGATGTTGTGTGGTTCACAGATGGCTAAAAAGAACTATTTTTGCTAAGGATAGAACCCCACTACATCTCCTGCTCTTCAGGACTTCTGTATCTTCCTCTGGTGGTGTAGCTCTCTCAGGAATACCTCTCTCATTCGCTTACGTCTATGCACAGCTTCCAGCTGCACTGGGGTGAACTGTGGTGGACAGTAAGACTAATATGACTGAACCTAGATTAAGCCTTCTGCCTACTGTATTTAGTTCTTGCAAGGTGATTTCACTTCTAATACACGTTAGCTTTGCACATGCTCAGCTGTGTTCTTCTTTGATGCAGTAACTGGCAGATGATAGCAGAATATTCCTTTTGTAATGAAACCTGCCGAAGGAGACTGCTTAGGGCCTCAGAAAATACCATTCGCTAAATGAAAGATGGTCTGCAGGAAAGAAAGGAAATGCTGTAATGTAGTATATATATTAAGTAATTTTCCTCAGGCACCTGGTGATCAGTAGATTTTTCTCACATCAGAGCGGTGACCTGGCTGTTTTTTCCCAGTTAGTTATTGCCTCATTCACCTCTGTATACTCCTTAAAGTTATATTTCTGTGGGTTGGTGTAAGTAGTGCCTCTAACAGATGTGCAAATTAACTGTGTGAGGATAAGTTGTGGAGGCTCCTTTGGGTACTAGATTTGTACCTGCAGTGTGTAGTCAGATATTTTAAGGTTTTCACTTGTACTATAATTACTCTCATTTCTGGATGAATTACATACTAATTTTTTTGGACTCAATTATGTCAATCTCTCTTAATTTGCTATTAATTCCTAGCAGTACTGCTGTTGCATCCTTTGTCTGGCTATGTACACCCTGGATTTTTTTTCATGGCTTGGGAAAGCTTACTTGTACATCAGAATTGTCTAATTTATCATCTGCGGCAGGCAGTTTTGGATGGCAGAAAACTTCCCTTTCCAAACCTTCAAGAACCTGCAACCTTTTTCTAAAGCCACTGTTTTGCTGACTAGCTGTTTTTGCCATTCAGTGTTACCACAGACTCCCTGGTAACCCATTTTTTACTCCTTTATCCTCCACACCAACATACAGTTAAGGAGGACTTGATGTGACTTCCTTTAGCATCTGTTTACACTGTCCTATAAATCATACAGAATGTTCTGCACAGGCTCAAATCTAGAAATTAAATGAGAATCCATCTGTTCATTGCTCCCAATGGGAATATAGTTTCTTCCTCCGTCTCTCTTTTTGACAAAACTTCTAATCCCATCTGAAACTGCGGTGTGTTGTATTTGGGGCCTGTTATATCAAATACATATCTCTCTCCTCTCTCATTCCCCTCTCAGGAGTTGTTATTTTTAGACTGCTTTTCTGTCGCTGAAGGAGTCAAAAGTTATATCTTAACCTGTATGAGCACTGGTGGCATATGTTGCACTGCTCTTCTGCTCCAGCTTCAGGAAATCTGCCATCCAGCTCTGCTCTTCTCATCTGTAACCCCCTTCTCATTGCTGCTCTTACAGAGAAATTCATAGGAATGCTTTTCTTAGTTCTGATTCTTGCCTGGACTTTCTGTCACTGCTTTCAGATGCTATGGCCAGCAGTAGATGTTTGCATTAGCCTTTGGCTATGGCAAGGAGAGGAATCAGTAGTGCTGGGCAACTGAGGGTATATTCCTGTTGCTGTAATGTTTTCTGTACACTGCACTACTACAGGAGCGTTGGTGTCAAGGTGATGGAGCTGCCAGAGCACTCAGACACACCATTATGTTAAGAAGATATCATTGCAACTCTTTATCTACTGCCTCTCTCCTTCTTGGTGCCTAATTTTGTACTACAAAGATTGTAGCCAATGAACAAAAATAAAACAAGCATCTCTGAGGTCCAGTTTATTTTAACTTAAGTGGATAACCAAAATATGTGACAAAAAAACCTTCTAATTTATTTTCTGTTGACTATAAAACACCATAGGTGCACCACCTTATGTGGATACACTACACGTAAGTATCTGGTCACAAAACATTGCCCACTATAGCTGCTGCAAACCAAAGCTGAGAATGAATCTCACATCTCGTTCATCGTGTGGGCAGAGGTCTAACAGAGTCCCTTGCTGCCAGGGGCTAAGGATACACATTCAGTCATTCAAATCCACATACAGTTTTGTTGCTGGTGCATGGCAGCGTGTTCCACTTCACAGCATGAGGGAACATTTGAACCCATGACGCACCCCAGCCACCAGGCACTGCGTTTTGAGAAGCTGCTCCTTGGTGCCAGCCTATAAAGAGCACAGTGCACGTCACTGTGTGCGTATGCTTAGTGGTTTTTTTTCAGAATGAGGAAATGCTGACTCTTTTCACTGCTCTCACATCTTGTGAAGCTTTTTCTCATCTATAAATAGGCACATTGGACACATTTGAAGCTTTTTTTAATTATTATTGTCTGTGGATTATTCACACCTCCAGAAATGCCCTAGAGCCACACAGCCCAGTGTCTCTCTTTTATTGCCAAAATAATTGCTCTCTAATAATTTTGGAGCAAGGTACCACCCAAATGCATGTTTTAGATGGGCCACATCATTAAACCAAGTAGTAGATATTAGATTGTGTGCTAGTAGGAATAGTGGAAATCTGATTGGCTGCCTAGTCCTAACAGCACCCCCTAACTCCCTCAGCTAGAACAAGAGCCTGTTCTTTCCCAGTCCCTCCCCAGATCATCTGCAGCTTCATGCTCTTTGGTTCTGAGGTTTTGCAAGGAACTACTAAGCATTTCACACAGCAGATGCAGCAGTGTGAGTCACTGCCTCACCCAGGAACACGTTACTGTACATCCGTCACTTCATGGAAACAGCCCATGTATATGCTTGAATACTGTGCAATGCACTTTAGGACCACTTGCATGCCTTTGAAATAGGGATAATTTGCTTACTTCACATATGCCCAAGAGGAGAACAATCTGCATTGCACATCTGCCTGGGTACCTCTGATGGAACATCTAGCATGTGATAGCTTGGCTTAGATTTGGATGGTTCAGGCCACCTGATTGAAGAAAACGGAGCTCAAAACAGGAGCCTTGACCAGTTTGGCCTTAAGGCTGGCTCTCCCTCAGTCTTCAAAACAAGGAGGTTGCATACAGACTGCCTATTAGGAATGGTCCTCTAAGTATGCCTGGGGATTGCTTAGAACATGGGCCAACACCATGCTGGATATTGGCTGGAGAGTGTAACAGGGTAGTTGGTTATGCTCGAGTAGCTAGAAACATTTCTGGTGACTGTTGAATTTACTCTTATAGCTGTAGCTGAATGCTTCCATCTATGTTCCCTAGAGGAGGTCTTTGTTTACAGCTTTAATAGCTAGAAAATGTGATTTTTCTGACCATCTCCACACTTTATAGCACATCTTTCAAGCTGTTCTAATGAAGAAGCACTGGCAACACAGTTATTACTTACTTCATAAGCAAAATTTGTCTCTTGGGCAGTTCTTGGCTTAAAGGTACTTCAAAAAGTGTCTTAATATTCTGCAAACAAATAAATTATTTATAATTGTCTTGTCTTTAGATGTGAATTTAAGTAGTTACCTTTTTTTTAATACAAATATGAAAAGAAGCAGAGAAGTTTAATTGAAGTATATATAGTTTTCATGATCACCTGTTTTGTTTTTTTAAACTTTATAGGAAATCAATGTATTGACAGTAGCATTGGTCAACCAAGAAAGAGAAAAAACTTCTGAGAAACGAAGTCCAGGTCTAAAATCAGAGAAAGAGGCACTACTAATAGGTATGATAATCCAAATAATTTTTTTGAGAACAAACTGTCTTCTGGCAAATTTTTGTTTTGCACATGTGTTTGCATGCATCTTTGCATTAATAAATGAGAAAAGAAAACTACGTTCCATTTGGATTCAGATTGGCTTTTAGTAAGATACTGCAAGAGAAATTTTCCTTTCTGAAAAAAATCAGAAAAAATAATAAAAAGGTGTTTTGTATTTAGAACTGCAGGATGAACATGTCAGGATTTCCTTTCCATCAAGATTTAGCAAGCAAGAATTGTATAACTTATTATCTGATTGTTGGAAGAAATTGTGAAGGAGAAAGGGATGGAAATATTAGCAAAGTACCAAGCGAAAAAGTGTGTGCTGGTTGTACTAAGCAAACCAGATTTATGCTTTTGACATTAGGTGAGGGAATTAGAGACATGAATATTTATAAAGAATACCACAAGGACTGTCACATCCTCCACCGACAATAGAATCATTGAAATAAACTCTGTAAGAATACCGAAAAATTCAAGCTCAGAGGTGGTGGGCAAGGTTGCTAGTAGCTGACACAGAGACACACAGGAATACGATTGCCCATGCTGCCCTTGGAGGGAATGCACCCCGCTGACATCAGAGTGTGGTTTGCATTTGGTTTCAGCGGGCAGGTTTTCATGGCATCTAATGGCCATGGTCCCAAGTGCTCCCTAAGGCATGCTTGCCATTTGCCCTAATACTAAAAGACTAGGTTTCATTTAATTGGTTGGGTCCTTTCATAAAATCAGCAGTATCCTGGTAGGGGGCAGTTTCACAACCAACGTAATTTGTTTAAATGCAATTTATTCACTGGGAAAGTCGCTGCTTTCTTGCTAGAACATGGAATCAGACTGGCCGGACCGAAGAGGTCATTTAAAAGTGAAAAAATGCATTTAAATGTTTAAAGGGCTTAGCACACTACAGCAGACTTGCAGTGAGATATGAAGCAGTGTGATATACTAAAGTATATAAATTAAATTTAATTTGGTTATTATAGCTTTTGGATCTTTTAATTGTTATGAATGACATTTGACCTGCTGACGGCTAACTTCCAGAAGAAAGCTAGCATGGATGGGATTTTAAGAATGGAATAAAGAGCTTTTCTTTTCCAAGTCACTCATTGCTTGACCATGACAAGTGGGAGAAGTTCCCCAAAGTGGGTATCATCCGCTCTCTGGTGACATGCCCTGATAAATATGTAGTCTCAGTCCAGTTCTCACTCATCATAAATTCCCACAGTTTGCTCACTGTAACAGCCCAAAATCAAAAAATTGTTCAAGATGGACTTCATGTTAGCTCTTCCTCTGAGACATATTCAGGCATCACAGGGGTAGAATGGGCCATGCCTCCACCTACTTACCGTGTTCATCTCTGTTTTCACAACAGTGACTATTGTCTTAGAGGAAAAGAATATAAAAGGAAAACAAAAATACTGAAATGTTACTGTGGAACTTCACTCAGCAACTACAAGATATTTACAAGTGACTTTGCATTGCATGAAAAAACTGTCTTTGGACATTCTGTGCTGAAAAGTCCTGGGCACACATACAAAAAATACAATGCCATTGGTAAAACAGTGATTTGAATACAAATCGGATTTCCAGTCAGTCTACCCAACTGGTTAGTCTTGACTTTTTGCCTCAAGGGCTCGTGTGTGTGTGCATATGGACACATACAGTGCAAGGAATGCAATTGCCTCTGGCATGAGCCATTGTATAAAATTAAATACGCACCTTTCTCTTTGCATGATCAGAAGTTTGTAGGTGTATTGGAAAAATAAGGGAAGGAAAAAGTTGTTCTTTGCAAAGCTAGTCTAAAATGAGTTAAATATGACTTATCGTTTTCAACCGTGGCCAGAAAATCAAAATCTGAAATCCAATATTATCCTAATTCATTCAGCACCAAGAAAGCAGTGTGGCCTGCAGTACACAAGATACAGTGACCCATTTTTGTCATTTGTAAGCATTTTTAATCCTGGTGTTTATGCTTTAAATATAAGGAACTTCCCCTACGGTGGTTCAGCTAAGAAACCCATCCAAACAGAGCTGAAAGTATTTGCTCTGATTCTTACAGTTCAACTCTCCCCAAACTGTAAGTAACATACATGCCATTCTGTATTTTCACTGCTGGTTTAGAAGAGGAGAAATTGGATCGTGCTTTTAATAGCAATCCTGCTACCCCAAATCATGTTTTCTATGGTCATTATTATGCCATCACTTGATTTTCACTGCAGAAGAATTTTCTATGCTTGGATCCTGACTCATCCCAAAGCACTTTTATTCCCACTCCTTTTACAACAATCCTGTAAGCAACAACTGACAGAACTGGTTCTCTTTTAAGAGAAAATAAATGAGTAAATATGTCATAAAAGATCTGTGTTTTCTTCAGTAGCAGTTAGGGGTAATATGGATTAAACACATTTCATAACCAGCATCAGTATAATTACTAGAAAAATTTGAGGGAGTGCAGTTTGTGGCACAATTATATGAAACGTTTTCACAACAGAACATCCAGTGAAGGGGAAAAAAGCAATAATTTTACCATTACAATATCCACAATTTTACATTGGTAAATCAAGCATAAAATTGGCAGTTGAAATGCTTCCAGCAAGTCTTTGTTTAGAAATTCCTTTATTCATCAGTATATTATCTTGGTCACTTACTTGCTAACTGCTGTCATTCCTGAAGATGAGCTATTGTGTTTACCATGTTATTATGACTGTATTAAAAATGTGCTTTTTTCTTATGCTTATTGGGTTGTGTAAGAAAAATAAGAACTGTAATTCATACTGAAGAACCTGCAAGAACAGACTATCAGATATACTTTGCTTATTTTAACGTTACACTGTCTGAGGTGATTTCAATGCTTTGTGTGCATTTGCTTTTAACACAGGTATCATCTCCACATTTCTTCACGTCCACCCTTTTGGAGCTAATATAGAATATCTTTGGTCTTATATGCAGCAGCTGGACTCCAGGGTAAAAAAAAAAATAATAATAATCTAAATCTGTTTTCTCTATAGAAATACTGTATTTTTTGTTACTGCAGGTTAAACTCTTTGTGTGTTTCCATTAGAAAGATAATAGGATACGGGGCTTGGGGGTTTGCAGTCTTTATTCATTCACAAATTACAATGCACACACAAACTTGTGTTGAGGTCCTTTGCCTTCCTCTGGTTAGTTATTCTTTGCGGCAAAGAAGAGCAAAGTTTTAAATGGCAAGGACTAGCAGCTGGTTTCATGATGAACACAGGTGAGGAGAAAGAAAACACAGTAAGAGGTAGGTGTATCTATGGCTACAATGTAGAGAATTTTAGGTGATTCCTTTTTCTTCTAACAATTGTTAGTCTTGCATCACACCTAATGTGAACTTTCATTAACAAATGAGTGGACCATGAAGCTTATCCTTTGTCTAATGAGGAAGCACAAAGGGCCTCATAAGGGAACTGGCTGACCCTGTTGCTAAATTCAGAGAGCCAACACAAGAGCGAGGCCAACACACCATAGCATGAAAAATATTTCTTAATGCATCAGTTCCTACAGTTCATAGCCAATGGATACCTGTGGACAAGATACTTTGACTTTTAAACATTTACTCTATGATAAAATGAATCAAGGCCCGGAAATATTTATTCCTCTCCACTGAAAATTAAGCAAGTCAAGAATGAGGAGGTGAGCTGTGAAATGTCCACCTTTGATCAGGTGCGTGCTACTTTCAGCACTGAACAATGGCTCTGCAAGATTGTAGACTGCAGGAGATACTGGGCAAATGCAGATGTCACCTTCTGATGAGCCACAGCTCTGATCCACATCTGGCAATACATCTCCTGAACATGGGTACGATGGTGCTTGCCTAGATTTGCTTGCAACGTTGGGTGAGGATAAAGCCATGATGTGCACTTGGGCTCAGAATGTGAGCAACATTCCTTGTGTGGTGCTGTTAGATGTACCTCCGGTGATCCTAGTAATGTTCCTGAAGACTTCTTCCAGCCATAACATTCACAAACAGGATCACCGTCCAGCTGCTTTGATGGGCTGCTTCATGCCTCTGAAAGATTCTTCTCCTATTTCTATGAAGTAAAGGAGATGCTCTAAAAGCAGATCCTTTAAAAGCAGAGAAGATCTTGAGCTAGAAACCCAATTGAAAACAGAGAGCTTGCACAGAGAAGAAGGATGATGTTTTAGGCATTATATTTGGACCAGGACAGCTCAGATTTTGAAGTGCTTTAATGTCCACTGTTGCCCACAAAAACAAGGGAGTAAGGGAAGCTCTTCGGCTGCCTCTCCCTTCACTGTTGCAGACTTCTTTGTTCACATGTATATGCTCTTGTCCTTGAGTTTCTACTCATGTGAGTAGCCTATTGGCTTCTGTGAGTCTGCCAAGATCAGCCTTTAATTTGCAGATTCAATGGATGAGGCATTGCCTCCATCCCTCTGAGATGCCAAATTACCAGCCCATGCAGCTACCACTCAGCATACCTCCTGCATAATAAACACAAGCTGCAGAATTTGACCTCACTGGTTTACTTTGGAAGCAACTGCTTGTAGCAACAAATTACTTTTTAATAGCGCAATCCTGAGATGCAATCTCTGAGATTAATTTCAATTACTTTCCATGGTTAGCCTGTCATCTCTCACCTGAACAGGAATGATAAGGTCAGCATACCCATGTGGGCTGAGGGCTCTGTACAGAGCTCAGATACATTACCCAAAGGTAACCAGCTATTCATTACTGCCATAAGAGTACGTAAAAGATGGACCTGATTACTCTGGGGCTCTAGACTGACTCCAACACAGATTTTTCAGCACCACCTTAACAAATCATTTAATCTTTCTGTCTCAGTAACCTCTTCAGGAAAAAATAAAAGGTGATAGGTACTTTCTCATTTCCTTTGGGAGTAATGAGGTGGAATTACTGTACTTTATGATTGTACATTGGTTTTAAAATCAAACTTTCCACCATAGAAGTGTCCTACTAGTATGAATAAGCAGAAGTGCCATCATTGCCAGAGAAGCCTATCAAATTGTGGAGATACTTGTGGACGGCAAGCAGAACCTATGTATTTCTTTACTGTTCCTTGCATGGTCATTGCTTTCCAAGAAGTAGCTGCAAGACAGAATAATTCATTTTTCCATGAACATTCATTCCTTGACTTCTGTACTGGTTATACCAGAAAGGTTGTATTTTTGCAAGTGTTTTCTGCAGTGGGAGGACATTTCAGATAAAGACTGTGACCATTTATTAAGCTTTCAAGACAACAGAAGCATCCTGAGCTATGCTGATTCAGGAACTTCACTGCTTGTTTATCTGGGGCTGCTGACCTGACTGGCAGAGGACGACTCCATGAGTAGTCAGCTCTAAATAACGAAAGGAAGCTGACTGAAAATAAAGTCTCTCTGTGTTAGGCTTTTTAGAAGAGGAAAACTGATGGAGTCGAGTGGAGAATTCAAGAGTTCTGAGGATGAGAAGGAAGAAGAAAGTCCTATTGGCTTTCTCCTCCTCATAAGTGTACCTGCAAGTGTCATTCTTTGCACAGCACTATGTGGTAGCAGCCCCAAAACAACAGTTCTCATTCTTTTGCAATGAAACTCCACTTTAAAAGAGTAGGATCATTCCTGCAAGAAATCTTCATTTCTTTTGGAGTCTGGAAATTCATGTCAGACTAAGACTGAACATAATAATGATTGGCTTTGCTTTCACTTGCCTTTAATTTTTTTATTTACTTATTTATCTATCTGCATATCTATCTATCTGTCTACTTTTATTTTTGATTTATTTCATATTTCTAATCTACAGGACAGTCTTCTTACTTTAATTTTTACCTCTCTGTCTTTCCCAGATCTCTGCAAATGAGATAGAAATGCTTTTAATGAGACTGCCACGCATGTTTAAACAAGAATTCACTGGTGTAGGAGCAACACTGGAAAAGAGGTGGAAGTTCTGTGCCTTTGAAGGAATTAAAACTGTCTGACTGTGACTAGTAATGAAGCTATGCAGAAGAAGAATTCCTAGAGCATGGCAGGGTTATAAAGTATTAAAGCAAGAAATTTGGGTTTTGGCACATAGTAGTATGTTTTCAAAGTTATCCAAGCCTAATTTTAGTTACATTCGTGACGTTCTCTTGTGAGTGGAAATGTAGTTGTGCACCAATTCCTAAAATAAAATAAT
Source organism: Lagopus leucura (assembly GCF_019238085.1). NCBI lineage: Eukaryota > Metazoa > Chordata > Aves > Galliformes > Phasianidae > Lagopus > Lagopus leucura. Next base: position 14,216,030 of record NW_024962262.1, read on the forward strand.
TTAAAAAAAAAAACTTTCAAAATGTGACAGATCTGTTTCCTATGAAAACTGAAGAAAGATACCGCAGTCATAATGATTTCCAAATACTACATGTCCTACATCTAAGAAAAGCTCATTGAGCAAGCAGTTAAGGAGAAAGATTCCCCAGCTGTGGTCACTAGGCCTCAGAGATGTATATGTAATATGTAGTAGAACTCATTAAGTTTCGTTATTGAAAGTTCTTTCTGTTTAGTAAGAGAATTAAGTAATTTTACAGTGAGGAAAAGCATACCAAAAGAAAACTTGAAGATGTGTCTGAAGTTATTGTATTTTGTAAATTAAGTTATATGCTGTACCAGGGATTTTTGCCTTATTGAAAGAGGCCTGAAAATGTGATTGGAGTCCTCGAGAATGCTTTATCAAGAATATTATTTTTCTAATGTAACTATTCTCCATTACAAGTTCTTTTAACATGGATTGCATATCAATTTTCATAAACATGTAAATAAGGAGGAAAACAGTGTTACTGTATTGTATTTGGTATGTAACATTCAGGTTTATGCATCAAAATAAATATTCAGTTGCATTACTGTTACAAATTTTATAGCAAATATATTAATTTTTATCAATAAATATGACTTCTACCATATTGTTTGTGCAAGTTTTTGTTCTGATGTTTCTGAATTCTTTATCAATCCAGCAAGAATCTTCTGGCATTTGTCTCTGTCCTCAACTCTTAATTGCATATAACTTGAATAAATTGATTGCGAATCAGAAAAAGCACTCGCAAGGTTAACTATAATTAAAATAGCTGAATTTATTACTAGAGGAAGCACCAGCATGGAGTTTTGTTTAGCCGAAACGATGTCATTTGTTTTCAGAAGAGCAGGCAGGTTAAAAATGAACCTCATTTCCAGTGTGGTGCTGGGTAGTCACAATGCATCCAATTAGCTGCTCCTACTAACTCTCAGTTAGTGCATCTGGCCTCTGGCCAGACAAGAAATGGAATAACATCTAGTGATGTTCCTTAAGTAGGGGCATTGACCTGAACTGTTATTTAGGATTTACTGTCAAAAACACAGTACTCCTATAAGAGCCAGCAAAAGCTGAAGAAGTGTGTATATAAGCCAACACTGGTGAGTATGGCAGGAAAGGCTCCTTCCAGAGCCCTGTTTTGAAGAACTGCATCAGTTCAGCATTTAGCGTGGCGCTGAATAAGCAACAGCAGCTCTTTAAGTCACACCTCTGTGCAGGCAAAGGAGCAATCCAGAAGAGAGCTCTCCCCATGACAAGGGGGCATCAACGGAGGGAAATATGGCAAATTGCAACAGATGCAGAGAGTACCTAGACACATGTCAGGGTGATGTTTCACTCAGGTTCTTCAATAAACAGCAATTAGTGTCAATTGCAATTAGTCATAAAGGAACTTTTAACATGGCTGCTAGTAATTACTTCTTCAGGACTTATTTCTCTCCAGGCATCCACCTGGAATACAGAAATATTAAATGAAATGTTACAATTAGGATTGCTGCAGGAGTTGTTTTGCAGTAAGTTACTTGGGTGAAGTAAGTAATTATGTGCCAGTTCTGCTAATGAAAATTAACTAGTTTAATCTAGATATCTACTTTTTCTTCTCTTGTGATCATACAGATTCAAGCAAAAATGTGTTAGGTCTGACAGCTCTCATTTAAGTACTGTAACATAAATGTGTATGGATGGCACTTAGGCTGTGGAGAAGAGACATAAGAAAACTTTCACTTCACCTTTATTCATATAATATTTTTTCATTATATTAAGTCCTTCTCTCTTTTCTCTCATGTCCTCCTTTTTGTTTCCTTTCAGCTCCTCTCCCATAAAACTAATCCCATCCCAAATTGCCAGAAAATATTTAAAAACTGACAGGACGTTGTAGCAATCACCACATTGGCTCTGCTTGTGTTGTCATTTCCCTTTTCCTTCCTGAGTTATTTCCTGTTTTTTTCCTAGAATGTAAGTGCTTTAAGAGAGTGGATTTTTCCTTGTGTAGAATCAGCTAAAAGGGAACCTCCCAGAGTGCCCTTTAGGTAATGACAGCATCATGAAAGACCTAAAATTTAAGTCTAAATAACATGCAGACATCCTGCAATACTGTTACGTATCAGTTGAGACTGTGAAACTCAGTGGGGCAACTTTTCAGAATCAGGTTGGGCCCCAAAGTTGGCGTTAAAGTGATGCACTCAGTGGCTTTGGGGGAAACTGAATGAAAATGCTCAGCTCTATTGCTTAGCTGTCAAACTGCTCTGGTGATGACTCTTATGGGTTCTACATGGACATTTGGAAAACAATATGATGGGATAAATACGAAGAAACTAACTTCTGAAAGATTGCTTCTGCAGATACATTACTGATACACAGAGAAGACAATGATGTTCTGGAAGCCAGTGTTAATTTCTAGCAATGCACCTTGCTAATCTGAGTAGTAATGTCAGTGAATATGATGCCATCACAGCCCAGAATGATTCACTCCATATGAAGCGTATCACTGGATGATGGCTCTAAAACCCTGGAGCTATAAGTGACATACTCTTCTTAGCATTGTTGGGCACTGCAGCAAAACAACTTGCGAAAACTGAGAAATTTTTACAAGAGAAATCTTACCTCATTCTCTTGACGAGGAATCTCATCAATGAATATAAACACCTGAAGGGAGGATGCAATGCAGACAGAGCCAGGCTCTGTTAGTGATACCCAGTGCTGGGACCAGAGGCCATGGGCACAAACTGGAGCACAGGAGGTTCCCTCTGAACACCAGGAGCCCTTCTGTGCTGTGCAGTGATGAAGCACTGGCACAGGCTGCCAGAGGCTGTGGGGTCTCCTCCTTGGGGATCTCCCAGAGCCATCTGGATGTGGCCTTGGGCACCCTGCTGAGGCGGGGCTGGAGCAGGTGGCTTCCCTTCCAATCTCAGCCATTCTGTGATTCTGTGAGAGCAGCGTGAGGTTAATGCCATTTACTTATGCTAGAATAATCAGTATGATGGAAAAGCAGACTACCCAGTCTCTAGGCCACTTGATAATGATGACAGGATCAGACTCGTTATCAGCTGCCATAGAAGGCAATGTGCTCTCTCCCAGAAAGAGGAAGATGTTGAAGTGGCTGAGTAGTAATCAGTGAAATGAAGTAGTGCAAGACTGACCTGAAGCAGGTTTCTCTTGTGTCAGTCTGAAGGAGGCCACACATTTTTCAAAGACTAAGCATCATTTACAGCTGGTGGGAACATCACAATTGTAGTTGGAAGGAACACAAGAAAAGGTGAGGCCAAAGACAGCACACCATCAGGCTAAGCAGGAATTCAATAGGTAAGATTATGCAATGGCCTGGCATGAAACTGTAAGCTATGGTCTAAGGTCATAGCAGCATCCTCTCTTCTAAAACTGAGAGGATGGAAGCAGATTTGGTTTCCCATTAAGCAAACATTCCTTGGGTATTTTGCGAAGAGCTGTCAGCTCAGTTAACCTGAAGACCAGTTCACCAAGAGCTTTTTAGCTCATCTTTCGATTTGAATCACCTTAGAGTGGTCACAGAATTCACTTTGAACATTTTAGGAGCCAGTCTCTTGCTGCGCTGTGTTTGATTCTCACGTGAAGGATTAGGAGAGACAAGAGGTGCAAAACTTCATAGACTAATGTTCATTTCACCCTGCACATTTAGGAAGATGTATGTACTCTCTCTGATAAACTGCATTTTATTTTTACAAAAGATATGCTTTTTTATGAAAACTTCATTATCGTCATTAATAAAAATTTTAAATATCACCTTGTGCTATTGCACATAATGAGGTCTAATTTTTAATTGTACATTTAGGCAAAACTTGCATGTTCGTAACTGTCAGACTAAGACATTCACTTAAGGAACAGCAATACTGGGATTTAGAGAAAATCTGGTATTAAGCAACATGTAACTACATTCAATTGCACATCATGTACAGAGGAGACTATTGATTCTATAATTTAAAAAGATATTATTAAAACATTCTGGGTGGTTTGTTTAAGTCAAAATTCTGGTCTTGCAAGCATTGCGTTATTTAAAATCAGAATTGTTTTCACAATCAATGTCAATGTGACAAAAATTTTCTGCTCTGAGTTGAAGAGGGGGAGATCTGGGGACAAGAAGGGGGAAAGGATGTGATTGATTTGGGAGATAGATTTTTTTTTGTGCCTCCAGTAGTAGCCAGGTCTGATACAGGACTGATGTCTACTTTGCATCATATTCTGCCTGTTGCCTTGATGTAGGACCTTAACAAATGCATCTCAGAGCTCAGCATTTGGAGTGTGAGGCTTTTATCATCTTTATCCTGTGAGACAGTACGTACAACTTTTCTTGCCCTCTTTGGCTTGTCACTGTGGCTCCCCTGACAAGATCTGCAGCTGTTTTACTCTGGCCTTTCCCTCAAAAAGAGCGCAGAAACTGCAGTAAATTCCTCCTGGTTCTGTTCCTTGCAATAAATCTGTAGTTTCCTCTGGCAGCAACTGCCGAGATGCTCAGGGGAAAAAAAAAAAAAAAAAAGACATCTTCCTACATTTATTGGCATTAACTGCCAATAAAGCAGGATAAGATCTGCAGGACACTGTTTGCTCTTACAGACTCTCTCAGAGCACAGCTGACGTGACTGCTTGGACTGACTTCCGAGTTTAAATTGAGTGTTTCTAAAACAAGTAAGTTAAGTGAAAAAGCAGCCAAATCAAGAAATTATGTTTACAAGATTTTTAACTACATAAACTCATTACGTTGAATGCGTGGAAACCCTAATTTGTAAACAAAATCAAATGGGTATGCTCGGGAGTAACTTTGATTAAGAGTTCTGCCTCACATTGAGTAATAAACAGCATGGCTGCTCAGAATCAATGGGCTGGCTCCAATGTGTACTGCTTCTCAACAGGGAGATGTCTAGGGGATAGCAAAAGGAAAAAAATATATATTCCTTTAAGCACAGCAGAGAGCGCTTCTGCAACCCTACCATAGCAATATTATAATCAATTGCTCAGGCTTCTGGCTGGTGAGTACTTCATGCCAATTTATATGCCTTTGCAGACATTATATAGAAGCCCAAAAGAAATAATCCACTTGGACTACTTGTCTCATAGCCAAGTTACAGTTAGTTCTGTAGTGATTCAAAAAGGTGGATTAAAACACATTGCCCATATAAACACCCAGCCATAACCAAGCTTATCTGGTGATGGGAAAAATGTATTTTTGTTTGGTAGTTTGTTAGAAGAGATCAGTGTTGTCAAACCTTGATTTTTCCTGGCTTCTTCTAGCCAGTTTTGCTTTCCTCTTTAAGACTTAATAATCCTTTAGTACTGCATATTTTCTTCCTGTGAATATATTTATATATTTCAGACTTCTTGCTTCTCAGTATTCTTTCCTATAAACAGATAGAGCTTTTAAGTGTTTTGCAATAAAGTATTTCTCTTCCATTCTGCAAATCATTCTGTATCCTTTTTTTTTTTTTCTTTTCTTCCTCTTCTTCTTTTTTTTAAATATCCTTTCCAATTTGTCAACACCTGTTTCACAGCATGCCCAGGAAAGCTGTTAGGTGTGTTAATCTGATCGATGCTGTACAAAGACATGAAGTCATGTCTCTCTCCTGCTCACCTCCCCACCTCCTGTTCTGGTCAGACTCTTAGCTAAAAAAGCAGTAGGACAAGTAAACCACTGTTAGGTCATCTTGTTCATCCTCCTGGTCTAACAGATTCCCCTGTGTTTGTGCTTTTTGGCATGCCAAGCATGACTTTTCAATCCCTCTTGATTGGCTTGCAAGCACAAGGGCAAAGGTCCCACCCCATGAGGGCATTTTGGGGCTTAGCTCCCATGCATGGCCTTCAGGATTTGCTCTTTATCAAGAGGAAAGACTGGTTAATTCCACGATGTTTATAGACTTATGTGATTAAAATGGGGTAATCAGATCTGCTGTCAGGATGTTAGCTGATCGCATCAAGCATTCAGAGGGCAATCGCAAAGGCTTTGTCTAGACTAGGGTTTAAATGTGTGTCATTAGCACATATTAGCTGATACATTTTAAAAGTCTGAGGCAGACAAGACATAATGCCTTTAATGTGAAAAACTGGCTGAGTTAGGCCCTTGGGCATTGATGTCTATGCAGGTTTGTCTATTTCAGAGTTCTAGAATAAGTTAGCCAAAGGCTTGTCTGCAAAGACTGGTTAATTTGGAAGAAGGGAGGCTATGAATTTAAAGGACTACAATTACTCCAGGTCTCTAAGACCAAGAAGAGATTAATTCTCAAGTAGTTACTTTGAAATCGCTCTATAGAATAACATTATACTCCTATCTAGGTAAGTTTTCTTTTTTCTAAAACCTTCCCCTCCAAAACAAAACAAAACAAAACTTGATCGCCGAGGATCGCTGTTTCAGAGCTGCTCCAGCCTGAAGCGCAGCGACTGACCGCGAGGTACAAGGGGGGCTTCGGTCGGTTCCCTCGCTCAGGAATCCCCGAGAGGCAACAGAGCAGAACAGAGCAGAACAGAGCAGCCAGGCAGCTCTCGTCCGGGCAGCTCTCGCGAGAACGGCCGACGCGGCGGGAGCGTCGCCAGGGCAACGGCTCTGCACCCACAACCTCTTGCCTAGAAATCGCCTCAGGGAGAGGCAGCGGCCGGCCGCTGCCCAGTGAAGAAGTTGTGAGAAAGACTGGGGCTGATTTATCGAGGAGAAACAATAAGCCACTCCTACACGGGACTCCCCATCAAGGACGGCTGTTATCGCCCTCGGGTGAGTGATAAGTGCGGGGGCTCCTGTAAAGGACCCGGCAACTGGGCCAGCACTGCCGGCAGCAGGGTGGGGCTGATAAGGCGCGCCTCATTAAGGCTATTTAGTAGTGTTTATACCTGCTGGTCTGCGATGGCTGCACCCCGGAGGAAGGCTAATGCCACAAAAATTTCAGAGGAGGTTTAGGTTGGACATAAGGAAGAACTTTTTCTCTCAGAGAGTGGTCAGGCACTGGAATGGCTGCCCAGAGAGGTGGTGGAGTTGCGGTCCCTGGCAGTGTTCAAGAGGTGTCTGGATGACGTGCTGTGTGATATGGTTTAGTGCTAGTGGTGGCAATGGTGATGAGGAGATGGTTGGACTAGATGATCTTATAGGTCGTTTCCAACCTTGTGATTCTATGATTCTATGATTCTATGATTATGGAGACCCAAAAGGCAGTCCCATGCTCATGTAGAAAAAAGACTGCAGCCAAGAAGAACATGGAGACTCAGACTGAGGCCCCAACGCGAGATGCTAGTACACAGGTCACTGGCTGTCACGAGTGCCAGAGCCTGGCCTTTGAAGCACCAGACGATGGTGGTGGTACTTGTATAAGATGTGACCAATTACAGGACTTACTCAGCCTGGTGGTCGACCTAAAGGAGGAGATAGAGAGGCTGGGGACCATAAAGGAGTGTGAGAAGGAGATTGACTGGTGGTGCCAGACCCTATCGGCTCCAAGATCTGGGAGCGTAGCTGAGGTACCGCATGGAGCATCTCACCCCCCGCAGCCTCATAAACAGGTGAGAGAAGGGAAACGGCAGGCTGACAGTGAGCCTCCTGTCCTCCACCTTTGAGCAATTTGAGAAAGGGGGAGGAGTAGGAAACAGGTACCGGTTCGATGAAGCAGGCGTCCCCCATCCTGACCGTCCTCGGCCCCGCAGGTGCCTCTGCATAATAGGTTTGAGGCCCTGGAACCCAAGGGAGAGAAGCGTGGGGATGTGGAGGGAGGTCAACCCATGAGGTTGCCTTGGGTGCAGCGGTCGACCCCACACCTCAAGACTGCTTCCACCCGGAAGGACAGAAACGTGGTGGTTGTCATAGGCAACTCCCTGCTGAGAGGAACCGAAGGCCCTATATGTCGCCCTGACCCTGCCCGTAGGGAGGTGTGCTGCCTTCCTCGGGCATGGGTCAGGGGCATTTCTAGGAGACTTCCTGGTCTGATTCGCCCTTCCAATTATTACCCAGTATTGATAGTCCAGGCTGGCAGTGATGAAGTTGCTGGGAAAAGTCTCAGGGCTATCAAGAAAGACTTCAGGGGACTGGGGCGGGTAATCGAGGGAGCAGGCATGCAGGTGGTGTTTTCCTCCATACCTTCAGTGGCAGGGCAAGATGCTGAGTGGTACCAAAAAACCCACCTGATTAAATAAATGGCTTAAATAAATGGCTTAAATAAATGGCTTAAAAGCTGGTGCAAATGCAGGAATTTTGCTTTTTTTGACCACGGTGCAACTTACTTGGTGCCTGCTATGATGGCAGCAGATGGATGTAGCCTGTCTCTGAGAGGGAGGAGGATCTTAGCTGAGGAACTAGCAGGACTCATTGGCAGGTCCTTAAACTAGGTATGAAGGGGGAAGGGGACAAAACCAGAGCTGCTGGGGTTGAGCGGGTCGTTCGAGGGCTCGTGCCGAACTTGGTAGGCGATGATGGTGAGGTACAGAGTGATGGACTGGGGCAGGGGGGAGTTGGGGATGCTACTGTTCTAGGGAAGCCTAGATCCTCTATAAAGGAGGTAAGACAGAAAGCCCAGATGAAGTGCCGTTATACCAATGCACGCAGAATGTCCATGGGGCCAGATGGCGTGCACCCCAGGGTTCTGAAGGAGCTGGCTGAGGTGGTTGCTGAGCCGCTCTCCATCATTTTTGAAAAGTCGTGGCTGTCAGGTGAGGTCCCATATGACTGGAGGAAGGGTCACGTCACTCCCATTTACAAGAAAGGGAGCAAGGAGGACCCCGGGAACTACAGGCCGGTGGGTCTCACCTCTGTGCCTGGGAACATCATGGAACAGATCATCCTGGATGACATGCTCGACCACATGAGGGATGGGCATGTCATCCGTGACAGTCAGCATGGCTTCATCAGAGGAAGGTCATGCTTGACCAATCTGGTGGCCTTCTATGATGGAGTGACGGCATCGGTGGATAAGGGAAAGGTGACCGATTACATTTACCTGGACTTGAGCAAGGCCTTTGACATGGTCCCCCACCACATCCTTATCTCCAAATTGGAGGGATGTGGATTTGATGGGTGGACCACTCGATCGATAAGAAACTGGTTGAAAGGCCGCAGACAGAGGGTAGTCATCAATGGCTCTATGTCCAGGTGGAGGCCGGTAATGAGCAGCGTCCCCCAGGGGTCTGGTGCTCTTCAACATCTTTATCAATGACATCGATGTAGGAATCGAGTGCACCCTCAGCAAGTTAGCTGATGACACCAAGCTGAGCGGTGCGGTTGACACGGTTGAAGGAAGGGACGCTATTCAGAGGGACCTTGAGAGGCTAGAAAGGTGGGTCTAGGTGAGCCTGATGAGGTTCAACACGGCAAAGTGCGAAGTTTTGCACTTGGGCCGGAGGAATCCCAGGCATCCATGCAGGCTGGATGGAGTGGTCCTTGAAAGCAGTCCTGTGGAGAAGGACCTGGGGGTCCTGATAGATGAAAAACTTAATATGAGCCAACAGTGTGCTCTTGCGGCTCGGAGGGCAAATGGTATCCTGGGATCCATCAAAAGAGGGGTGGCCAGCAGGGACAGGGAGGTGATTGTCCCACTCTACTCTGCTCTTGTGAGGCCCCATCTGGAATACTGTGTCCAAGTGTGGAGCCCGCAGTACGAAAAAGACAGAGAGCTATTGGAGAGGGTTCAGAGGAGGGCCATTAGGATGATCAGGGAACTGGAGCACCTCCCCTATGAGGACAGGCTAAGGGAGCTGGGCTTGTTCAGCCTGGAGGAAAGAAGGCTTCGGGGTGACCTCATTACAGCCTTTCAATACCTAAAGGGAGCCTGCAGAGGGGAGGGGAATCAGCTCTTTGAAAGGGTTGATACGTGTAGGATGAGGGGAAATGGTTTTAAGTTGAGGGAGGGGAGATTTAGGTCGGACATCAGGGGAAAGTTCTTTACCCAGAGAGTGGTGAGGTGCTGGCACAGGCTGCCCAGAGAGGTTGTGGATGCCCCGTCCTTGGAGGTGTTCAAGGCCAGGTTGGATGGGGTCCTGGGCAGCCTGGTTTACCATTAAACATGGAGGTTGGTGGCCCTGCATGTGGCAGGGGGGTTGGAGATTCATGATCTTTGGGGTCCCTTCCAACCCTGGCCATTCTGTGATTCTGTGAAAACGAAACAAAAAACAACAACCCAATTCCCATATGAGAGTTGCTATATTTATAAATTAACCCTCAGGTGTATTTCTGTTTTCATCACTGCTCCTAACTGAATACAGCTGATTAGTTTGTTTCTGTCTGGGGAGGAGGCC